>NC_133654.1:243407037-243724064 GCF_009905375.1 Apium graveolens
CAGAATTTTCGAAACCCACCGCAGGATCCATGCGAAAAACATATATTTAATTCATAGATCACATTGTTTACCTTAAGAAGCTTTACCAATCGGTTGACTAATAGAGATCCAAAGCTTGTTCAATCACCACACATCCCGCTCTCGCGATCTACGCTCTATCGGTATCCACACGAATGCTTGAACTCAAGAGTTGGATGTGTACTAGCACAAACCCGTTTCTTCTTGCTCTCTCCATCTTCTCTCTTGGTGGCTAGGATTTTAGTAAAAGTCTTGCACATCAAAAAATCAGCCACACAAGAGATATTATATAGAGAGTAGAAAAATGAATTATAACTCTTAACTAATTAGGAGTTATTATTAATTCGAAATTCATATTTGTATTATAATTAAGTATCACTTAATTATTTAATAAATAAATTTCTTAGTTAATATTAGTAAATTTGAATATCATTATTTATCTAATTAATCAAGTTAAACTTAATTAATATTATAAATAATTGAAATTACTTTAATTTAATTTAAATCCAATTTAAATTAAATAATCCTTCATGCATTCTTTGTGTGTGACCCTATAGGTTATTATTACATTGGCAACGAATTTTAAATCTAACTTAAAATTGTAAACAATGAGCGGCATCTAGTAATACATCATTGCTACCCAAGTAATAATAATTGAATCGGTGATCGATTAAACCTTTCGTGAATAATGTACAATGTAATATAATCCCTTTAACCACATATTATAAATAAAACTAGAGGCATGTTATGTGTCATCCTCATCAATGTTTAATCCAGGTTTCCTTGATCAATGAGTAGACTATCATATTAAATCAACATTTGAGCGTGGCCACACATTTCGTAGTCTAGCTCACACAAGAGGCCAATAATATCACTCCTAAAATAGAAGGGTCAAATCCCTTCTAGATCATTCATATTTCTTATACAATTCATAATATACCCAATGTTCACTTTTATCATTACCCGGTCAAGGATAACTTTTAATGGAATCAATGTATATTAATTCCCGTATAGAAATATAATGACTTCAGGTCTAGGACCATTATATCATTATCACTGTGAGAATTACTTATGACACAACAGACATGTAGAATCTCACATCGGGTCTGTCCAGCACCTTGTACATGTACATTTGCATGTGTCTTTGAGTTTAGTATCACTATACCTATGATCAATGAGATGTGATCATCAGTCAACAAATACACTAGTCTTAATGCATTATTATTTTCCTTTAATAATAATACTCGACTAGGGACTTTTAGGAATATTGATACTATTCTCGTAATCTCATTTCTAAGTCACTACTTAGAGATGTAGAATTGCATATCATATTCCAAGGATATTTATTAATCTAACATTTATGTTGCAGTAAATTAAGAATTAATAAATATAAAGGGAATAATCGATAGAGCATAAATATTAATAATCCAAATGATTTGAACTAAAACATCATAGTGTTGTCTAGGGCACAAACACTAACAACTAGTGTTATATCTATAGTGGCTAATCTAGTTAATCATTCTAGAATAAAGCACATTGATGTAAGGTACCATTTTATTATAGAACAGGCGACAAATGGTACCATTGAGCTCATTTTTGTTCCAACAGAAAAACAATTAGCTGACATTTTTACTAAACCTTTGGATGAAGCAACTTTCACTAGACTTGTAGGTGAAATTGGAATACTTAATTCTTCATCCTAAGGCAAGAACTCAGTTAATATGTTGAAGCATATTAATTTCCAGTAAATCAAAATTAATTTTATTTAATTGGAAATTAACTGAAATATGAATTATAAATATTTCAGAAATCTCTGCATATTTATTTTTCAAAATTCAAAATTCAACTTGGAATTTTTGAAATTCTAAGTAAACTGCTCAGTTGTTAACTTACATCCTTAATATGTAAAATTAACACAAGGCAAAATTATATTGGTCAAAAGTATATAGAGAACTGTGTTCTCGATAAGTCTATTTGACTTCTCGACAAGTCATTTTAGGACTTCTAGAGTGAGTTCTCGACAAGTCAATTTACTGACTTCTCGAGTGACTTCTCTATAAGCTTAAATATGACTTATCGATAAGTCCTTGTAGAGTTCTCTAGTAGTGTTAATTCACAGAGTTCTCTACAAGTACAACTTTTGACTTGTCAATAACTCAGAACTGAAATAATTTAATTTAATAAATTATTTTGGTAAAATACTTTTGGAAAATTTATTCTAATTTTATTTTGAATTTATTCAAATAAAAGTTGGAATTAATTCAGTCCATTTTTGGACAAACTGGGTATTTATTTGACATCTCGATAAGTATATTTTTAGTTCTCTACAAGAGTAATTTAAAATAACTTTTCGATATGTTCTTCATTTCTTAAAATGACTTTTCGATAGACAAATTCCAAATATCTCGACAAGTCATTTGCTTTTACTATAAATACCCAGACTTCTCGATACATATACATACTTACAATTTTTGAGATCTCAAGTAACCTAGCCTTTCAAGCAAAAACCGATTTCTATCTCAGTTTTACTCATTTCTCAAAAAAATTTCTTACCCATTCATTCTCATCAATCAATAATGGCCCAAAATATTGCAAGAGCCTCTATTCGAGAGAAAGGAACCAACTATCTCGCTTTTACTGATGTTAACCAAGCTCCTGACAGTTTCAAGGGGTTTGTGAAACTTTTGGCTGAGTCTTATCTTGCAGGAGCTTTGACTGCAAATCATGTCCTGTATCTGGATGTTTTGCATGAATTTTGGACTACAGCGGTAGTGAGATTTGATATGAATGACAACTCTCTCTCTCTCTCTATAGTGGTGACATGCACAATTGGAGGCCAACTGATAGAATTCAATGACAAAGATGTGAATAGAGCTTTGGGGCTGCCAACTGAGAATCTGGTGGAGGTGCCAACTCCTGATGAGCTAACTGAGTTTATGGACTTCATCAATTATGGTGGAAGAATCAACCTGTCAAGCTTAAACAGGACCAATCTAAGGAAGGAGTGGTCTTTCATCTTTGATTCTGTGGTAAGGGCCTTCACTTGCAGGAAAATAGGGTATGACAATATTTCAACTATTGTGCAAAAGCTGGTGTATTCAATTTCCCACAACAGACACTTGAATGTTGGTCTGTTGATCCTGGAAGAACTTGCAACCAGGCTTACAATGCCCCTATCAACTAGAGGTAAAGAAATTTTCTTTCCTAGATTTATTATGTCCACTTTAAATAATAAAGTAGCAGACATACACTCATTGAATGGAATAGATAGTACAAAAAGTGGCTATTGTAAGCAAGTGTCCAAAATAATATTTGGTTCACTTACTACAAAGAATAAGGTAAATGTAAGTCTAAGAATCACTCCATTAATGTTTGAGAGGTTCAGGACTTACTCATACCTTATGCCTGACATGAGATCTAATATACAATATAGCACAGCTATGATCCCTGAACCTGTGGAAGTACTAGCACAGGAACACCAACATGGATCTTCCCAAGCTGCAACCATTCTTTCAAAACCTTTAGAAGTTAGGCAACCAACCACCTCATCTTTTCAAAAGGATGAGGTGAGTAAAAAGAAGAGAAAGGGAGCAACATTAACTGTTGTAACTGAGAGTGATGAGGATATAGCTGAAAAAGAGTCACATTTGGTCAAGAGATCCAAAAGGAGTAAGAAAACTGAGGTGACTACTCAAGCCTCCTCTATATCCTCCCAACAGGATACAGTTGTAAAAGCACCTAGCAGTGAGTCTGCACAACCTGCACAAGAAGTAATTCAAGTGTATGGTAGAAGAAACAAGGATGGCACACACAGTGAGGGCACATCTTTTAAAGCTCCCTCATCCTTTCAGGGGGAGCTGTCAATACTCACTTATGAACAACAACTTCTAATCTCTCAAATTTCTTCTTCCCATACTACACTTGAATCTATTTCTCAAGTGCAAGAAAAATCAAGTGACTTGGTTCAAGAAACCTTGCTCACCACCCAGATTCCTCATTTAGATGGTGAGAGACTACTATCTGGGTAGACCTTGATGAAACCATCACAAATATGGGGGATTCATCAGTTGAAGACCCCATGGAAACTCAAAATGCACCTTCATGTGCAAATCAATCTTCACATACTATTAGGTTTAAGGGTAGTACTCCTGAGGAAGAGCTACATAAGTCCTCTCCAATTCAATTGGAGGTTCCTCATGTAGGGACAACTCCCCTCAAAACCCTAGCAAAAATTACTTTGGCAGTTGAGTCTCGGAGTATAATTGCCAATGATCATGTCATAGGGGAGGCAAGTATAGCACATTCAGGTGCCAGTGTGTTGCAAGACACACAAGGGTTTGAGACTGGTACACATGGCAGTAACCCAGTCAAATCCCCTCCAATTCAATTGGAGGTTCCCACAATTAGTGTGGAACAACAACTAGCCATAACCACAGAGCAATCTGCGAGTAAAACTGTGACATTAGTCACGGGTGTTTCTGAACCTTCAACCTCATAACCATCAACTTCTCAACCATACCTTGTCTATACCTGGCTCCAAGAAACTGCACCACAATCAAATCTTAAAGAGTTTAGGGTAGATCAGCTTGCAGTCCTAGCACAAATTTCTCAACAATTGCTGATATCTAACATGTCTAACCAGGACTATAGGAAATCATGCTCTCCTATCAATCAGATATCCAAGCACAATAAGAAAAAATTGTTAATGAAGCTGAACAGGATGGCAACTGTGATGCTTGGCTGAACAAGGCTATAATCTAGAAATGGAGGATGTGTTAGCTAAGTTCAGGGAAGACTACTTGACAATTATGGGCAGCAACTCTAAGGCAATGACACCTAGTGAAGTCTATGATGCAGTTAATAAAGTTTCAAAAGCTTAACTCAAAGTTTTTCATGTCTTTGGAAAAGCACTTGAACTGAGATTGACTGGTCGTTAAGACAGAATCAGGAAGATGGTAAGGGAAAAGATGGATGAAATCATTTCCTTTCAAAATGAGATCAAAAATTAATTCAAAACCTTCTCGGAACAAATGTCTAGATATGATCTCAGTGGGGTTGATAAAAGTGTAACTCAACTCAAGGACTCTTTTGTAGCCTTGCAAAATCAAGTTCAAAATCATATCAATAAATCTAATGACACAAGGTTGAAGTTGTAACAGATGCACACTGCAAGATACACTCCTTCTTCCTTGGTCATGGATGAGATTCAGAAGTTTGTGCAAGCTATATTTGGATCCTCTACTGCTATCTCCATATAAAGCTCTCATCAACCTGCATCTACTGAAAGAGATGTGTCCTAAGTCCAATCATGTATGAGGATTTAGGAATAACTTTTATGTAATCTGTTTTGATTTCATTGATATTAATAAAAGACTTGTTTTGTTTTTATTGCGGGCTCTATCTATTTTAAGTGTTTAAATAAGATATACCACAGTTTAGAGTAAAGCTTTTTATGGATTGTGATGAGATCATAATAATGAGACCTAAAAGATGATAACTCTAAACTTAAATAGTTCCTGGTCGTAGGATTACTAACTGGTAATTAATAATCCGCAAAGATCGGTACATACTATGCTTGCTTCATTATGAAGGCTGTCTGTTCTCATAGACATTTGTGTGGTGACACTAAAGCTAGTATGTAGGTGCTTATTATAGAATAAGTTCACTGAACATGACTCACACAGTTGAACAACTGATAGAGTTCACTCACGTGTCAGTAGTTGTTCACATAGTGATAGTTGTACCAGTATCCTTAGACTTGAGGTCATCATAGTCATCTTGTGTACACTGGAGTATGCTTTGGTTTAGTTCTTAGTCTCCAGGGAAAATTATAAGGGCTCCACTGGGTATAGGAATTTGTACACGAAGATAGTGTATGATCAATAAAGGATCTACCCCTTCCAGTGAAGGAAGAGAATGTTCAATGCTGATCCACTTATGCTAGTTCAGGAATCTCTGGCCAGAGTGAACGAAATTAGAAAGGAGTTTATAATTTACATTAAATTGAACTAAGCATAGTGAATGAGATAGCAAATGATTAAATAAGATAGGCTTGACACAAGTTCCATGCCTTGTATTTAATTGTGACATTGCAGGGTAGAAGGAATTGATTGTACGGTAACTACTCACTGAATGGGTTCTTGGTATTCTAAGCAGTGAATTCGTATTATCTGGATAGTCGCGATATGCTGAGAAGTATCTCTCACGATGTAGAATAAATATGATTAATTAATTAATCATATTTGATGAATTATAGAATTATATAAATAATGATAAAATAGTTTTATTATTATTTATTTCTACTACCGGCTTAATATTGAACCTACAGGGTCACACCATAAAAGAGAATGATTTAATGGTGGAGGAATTAATTAATAATGGCTGGTAATTATTTATTTATGAAATAAATAATTAATTAGCAAATTTAATAATTGATTAAATGAGATTTAATTAATTATAAATTAATTAAGAAAAGTTCTTAATATTATTAATTAAAAATTTAATTTTGGAAATTAAATCAAGTGAGAGAATTATTTATAAAGTATTTAGAAAAAGGATTAATAATTAAAAGGTGTTTTAATTATTAGTTAATAGGTTAATAAGAATAAAGGGTTAATAATAATAATATTTTATGGGAAAATTTTCAGCTAAAAATTTTGCCTATAAATATACTATTATAAACCCTTATTTTGCCTCAACCTAAAAATTAAGAAAAACCCTAATTCTCCCACCCCTTCTTCCTCCATTACATTGATCTCTTGGTGGATACCGGTGGAGTGCTTCACACTTGAGGAGCAGCTGCTAGGGATCTCCGGTCGTCGTTCTTGGATCGCTTTTAAAGATTAGAAATCGATCTCATATGTTTTAATCACGATTTGTATGCTTTTATTTGGATTTTATATCAAGAAAATTGTTTTACCATGCTTCTATGATGTATAAAATCCTACAATGGTATTAGAGCATAGGTTGTATGCATATAGATCTGTGATAAAAATTTCAGAATTTTATGATATTGTATGAATTTATTATGAATTTTGCAAGTTATTTCATGGATTAATTATGATTGATTAGAAATTATTTCTCAAAATTGTTTTGACTATTGATCTGGGTTCTACAAGTGTTGTAGATCGTCTGGGTATTTTTTTCATAATTTTCTGATTTGTGGATTAATTATTATGATTTTTTGAAGTTGTTTTAATTAAAATTCGTAAAAAAATATGTATATATATAATCTATTATATATATATTTGTTATATCCTGCTGTATTAAAGAGAAAGGATGTTCTGCTGTTGATGTTGATGAGGCACGGCGTTCTAGACAGGCGGCGGCGGCTGCAATAAAAAAAAGGAAGAAAGAAGTCGGCTGCTGGAGGCTGCACGCGGGAAGGGGTGTCGCGCATTCCGGGAATGCGTTACACCCTGTGGCGCATTCACGGAATGCGTTACACCTTTTAATGGCTTAAAAGGGTTGTAACGGATTATCGGAATGCGTTACAGCCCATCTGTTTTTTTATATTTTGATTTCTGGGAGTTTCGTAACTCCGTTTTGGGCGTGCAATATGTCGTTGGATTCGTTTTTCCGAAACAGATCTAATGGAGTGGTCAAATATTTTTTATATAAAATTTTTGAACTGTTTATATTGCCGAAAGTATTTTAAAGCATGTTTTAATTACTTTTAAATGCTATAATAAATTCATACATCATTATATCAATGTGTGACATGATATTGCTTGCATGCTTACTTGTTTATTTATTTTTATATATGAGATATATGCCTATGTTTACCATGCGATGATAGATTTAGGTGAACTTAAATCAATATAAGGCGTGCTCTAGAAAATCTAGAATAGGAATCGTTTCTTGCCTTAACAATAATATTATGAATACAATCATGAGATTCTTGTGTTTATGAAACACGTAATTAAATATGAATTTTCAATATTGAGAGAAAGGATAATTCTGTCAAAAGCAGATTTCTATCTGTAAGAAAGGGGTATTAAGTGACGCCTCTTGACAATGCTCCCCCCGATCTGGGAATCATCTGATTATCGATTATTGATTTGAAATATTTAATTTAAAAGGAAGAATCTCTTTATAATATGATTATAATTGTAACATAATATAATCCCTCTAAAATTAAATAATATAAAGTAGTAATATGCCAATGACACAACGGGCTTGTGTCGGTCATAGCCTTCCAACATGGTAGAAAGTGGTTCTTATTTTTAAATCATTGTCGTTTCGTGCTACAGCCGAGGGCTTTGATTTCAAAATAAGAAATACTTGTCTATTACATAGAGATGTGTACATTGAATTAGAATCTAAAGGTCGTTACGTGCTACAGCCGTGGGCCGTTGGAGACTGATTCAATTGTATGAAATGTTGGGTTAGACTTGACTTAGAATATTGAGTTTGTCGTGCTACAGCCGTGACTCAATTATTCAAGAGGCTAAAGTTTTATTAGGGAATAACATAAGATGTAATTGATAAGAGTTGTCTGCCTATTGAACATCACATGACGTTTCGTGCTACAGCCGAGGTTGTGTGTTGGAATGTAGGATCCATATTCCCACTAGCATTATGAATATTTTCACTTAGGGGTTGTATACATTAGATAAACTAGTGGGAGCCACTTATGAATAAAGACCCGATTCATATAGTGTTTTGAAATGAAATTAAATATTTGCTAAGTGTTGTTATGTGTTCATCATTTACAGATTTACTATATACGTTATGTCTTGTGCACTATCACTCCGGAGTATACTAGATGCTCACAAGTTGACTGGTCCTAATTTTGCTGGCTGGCTTCGAAACTTGAGAATTGTTCTCAGGGTTGAGAAGCTGGAATATGTGCTTGACTCACCTAAGCCTACTGAACTTGCTAGCGATGCACAGAATGATGAACATGTTGTGTATCGTAAGTGGATAGATGATGCAAATGTTGCTCAATGCATCATGCTAGCTTCCATGAACATTGAGCTACAGAAGCAACATGAGTATATGGATGCACACACTATTCTTATGCATCTACAAGAGTTGTATGATGTGGCAGGGAGGACAGCTCGATATAAGATATCGAAGGAACTGTTCGGTTATAGGATGTCTGAGGGATCATCTGTGAATGACCATGTACTTAAGATGATCAATTTGATTGAACGTCTTGGACAACTTAGTTTTGCCATGGATGGGGAGCTGAGCCAAGACTTGGTCTTGCAATCACTTCCAAGTTCGTTCTCGCAGTTTGTTGTGAACTTTCACATGAATAAGCTGGGTGTCAGCCTGCCTGAACTCCACAACATGTTGAAGACTGCGGAATTGAATTTTCCCCGTAAGAAGAGTTCTGTTCTTCTAATTGGTGAAGGTTCCAATCCTAAAAAAAGGAAGAAGAACCCTTCCAAGAAGAAGAAAGTAGGTGAGAAAAAGCTGGTTCCACCAAAAGCTGAAGACCCCATGAGCAAAGCTGTTTGCTTTCACTGTAACAAGGTGGGCACTGGAAGAGGAACTGCAAGGTTTACCTTGCAGAATTGAAGAAGAAGAAGGGTAGTGAGACTACCGCTTCTGATTCAGGTATGTTCATGATCGAAGTTAATATGGCACTAAGTCAAATTTCTACTTGGGTATTAGATACCACCTGTGGTTCTCACATTTGCAATTCATTGCAGAAACTAAAGGGAAGTAAGACTCTTGAAGAAGATGAGGTGATTCTACGTATGGGCAATGGAGCAAGGGTTGCCGCCATATCTGTAGGATCATTTAGTTTACATATGCCTACGGACAAGGCTATTATTTTGAATAATTGTTATTATGTTCCCTCTATTGTGAGGAATATTGTTTATATTCCTATGTTGGATTTGGATGGTTTTTCATTTATTATTAAGAATAATGAATGTTCTATTCTTAGAGATAATGTTCTTTATGGACGTGGTACTTTAAATAATGGTCTGTATGTATGTGATGTAGAGCATAATTTACTTCAGATTGAACAAACTAATAAAAGAAAAAGGGATGATAAAAATCTCACTTTCTTGTGGCACTGCAGACTTGGTCATATTAGTGAAAATAGACTGCGGACATTGCATAAGGAAGGGTTACTTGACCCCTTTGATTTTGAATCATATCCTACATGCGAGTCTTGTCTATTGTGTAAAATGACCAAATCTCCATTTAGTGGACATGGAGAGAGGGCTGTAGATTTGCTAGGATTGGTACACACAGATGCATGTGGACCAATGTCTACGCAAGCCATGGGTGGATTTTCATACTTCATTACTTTCATAGATGATCGATCTAGATTCGGATATGTGTATTTGATAAAACACAATTCTGAAGCCGTTGAAAAGTTTAAAGAATATAAGTATGAAGTGGAGAAACAAACCAAATATAGTATTATAACTCTTCGATCAGATCGAGGTGGTGAATACTTGAATGGAGAGTTTCTAGATTATCTCAAAGAAAATGGTATAGTCTGTCAGTGGACTCCTCCATATACTCCACAGTTGAATGGGGTATCTGAAAGGAGAAATCGAACTTTGTTAGACATGGTTCGGTCCATGATGAGCTATGCGAATCTTCCAGTATTCCTATGGGGTTATGCATTGGAAACCTCAGCATATTTACTGAATAAGGTGCCTTCCAAATATGTTCCTACAACTCCATATGAGATATGGAAAGAAAGGAAACTGAGTCTTAAACACGTTAAGATTGGGGGATGTCCAGCTTATGTCAAGAAAGTTGACCCAGATAAGCTGGAATCTCGATCCGTAAAATGTAATTTTATGGGATATTCTAAAGAGACTTTAGGGTCTTACTTTTACACCGATCATCGGGTGTTTGTCTCCAGACATGCTACCTTCTTGGAAAAGCAGTTTATCATTAAAGGAAACAGTGGGAGCAAAATTGAACTTGATGAAGTTCAAGAAGCACAAACTACTACGGATCAAGTGGAAACACCTGTTCAGACGGAACAACCTTCTGTGGAACAGCCCATTCGTAGGACAGGGAGAGTGTCTCGCCAACCTGAGAGGTATTATGGCCTTGTCATTGAGAATGACAATGAGTTGTCAATCATTGATGATGACGACCCTGTGACCTATAATGAGGCAATGAGCAGTGTTGACTCAGAGAAATGGCATAGTGCCATGAAATCCGAAATGGAATCTATGTATACCAACCAAGTATGGACTCTGGTTGAGGCGCCTGAGGGTGTTAAGCCTATTGGGTGCAAGTGGGTATACAAAAGAAAGATTGGAGCAGATGGCCAGGTGGAGACCTATAAGGCCAGGCTCATGGCAAAAGGATTCAAACAAAGGCAAGGGATTGACTTTGATGAAACTTTTTCGCTTGTAGCCCTGTTAAAATCAATTCAGATTATGCTTGTGATTGCTGCTTACTACGACTATGAGATCTGGCAAATGGACGTGAAAACGGCCTTCTTCAATGGGGAACTTGAGGAGGAAGTGTATATGACACAGCCATTTTGATGGAACATCCATTTTGATGAGACAATCAAAGAGTTTGGTTTTATCAAAAATATAGATGAACCATGTGTCTACAAGAAGGTTAGTGGGAGCGCGGTAACATTTCTTGTATTGTATGTGGATGACATACTTCTTATAGGAAATGATATACCGATGCTGCAATCAGTCAAAGTATGGCTATCGAAGAACTTCACCATGAAGGACTTGGGAGAAGCATCCTAGATTCTCGGTATGAAGATCTATAGAGATAGATCTAGAAGAATGATAGGTCTTACCCAGGGTACATACATCCAGAAAGTGCTTAAAAGGTTTAGCATGGAAAACTCCAAAAGAGGTCTCATACCGATGAGCCATGGAGTGTCCCTTTCTGAAAAGATGTCTCCTAAGACACCTGGGGAAAGAGAGCGTATGAGTAAGATTCCTTATGCTTCAGCAATAGGATCTATCATGTACGCGATGTTGTGCACTAGGCCTGATGTTGCTTATTCAATTAATGTGACAAGCAGATATCAGTCCAATCCAGGTGAAGACCACTGGAAAGTAGTGAAGAACATCCTTAAGTACTTGCGAAGGACTAAAGACATTTTTCTTGTTTTTGGTGGTGAATCTGAGTTGAAAATAGAGGGTTATACTGACTCTAGTTTTCAATCAGAAAGTGATAGCAAATCCATGTTAGGGTACGTATTTACTCTGAATGGTGGTGCGATTAGTTGGAAGAGTTCCAAACAGTCTACAACGGCTGACTCCACAGCGGAAGCAGAATATATAGCTGCAAGTGAGGCTGCAAAAGAAGCCGTTCGGATGAGGAAATTTGTTTCTGAGTTGGGAGTTATTCCTAGTGCTGAAGAGCCTATTGTGTTGTATTATGATAACAATGCAGCAATAGCACAAGCCAAGGAACCTAGGTCTCATAAAAATTCCAAACATGTCCTACGGCGCTTTCATCTGATTAGGGAGATTGTTGAAAGAGGAGATGTCAACGTCGAGAGAGTTGACACACATAACAACATAGCAGACCCTTTAACAAAGCCACTTTCTCAAAGTCACTTTGATCGTCATAAAGACAAAATGGGTATTAGATACCAGAGTGATTGGCTTTAGTACAAGTGGGAGATTGAAAGAGATGTGTCCTAAGTCCAATCATGTATGAGGATTTAAGAATAACTTTTATGTAATCTGTTTTGATTTCATTGATATTAATAAAAGACTTGTTTTGTTTTAATTGTGGGCTCTATCTATTTTAAGTGTTTAAATAAGATATACCACAGTTTAGAGTAAAGCTTTTTATGGATTGTGATGAGATCATAATAATGAGACCTAAAAGATGATAACTCTAAACTTAAATAGTTCCTGGTCGTAGGATTACTAACTGGTAATTAATAATCCGCAAAGATCGGTACATACTATGCTTGCTTCATTATGAAGGCTGTCTGTTCTCATAGACATTTGTGCGGTGACACTAAAGCTAGTATGTAGGTGCTTATTATAGAATAAGTTCACTGAACATGACTCACACAGCTGAACAACTGATCGAATTCACTCACGTGTCAGTAATTGTTCATATAGTGATAGTTGTACAATTATCCTTAGACTTGAGGTCATCATAGTCATCTTGTGTACATTGAACTATGCTTTGGTTTAGTTCTTAGTCTCCAGGGACAATTATAAGGGCTCTACTGGGTATAGAAATTTGTACACGAAGATAGTGTATGATCAATAAAGGATCTACCCCTTCCATTGAAGGAAGAGAATGTTCAATGCTGATCCACTTATGCTAGTTCAGGAATCTCTGGCCAGAGTGAATGAAATTAGAAAGGAGTTTCTAATTTACATTAAATAGAACTAAGCATAGTGAATGGGAAAGTAAATGATTAAATAAGATAGGCTTGACACAAGTTACGTGCCTTGTATTTAATCGTGACATTGCAGGGTAGAAGGAATTGATTGTACGGTAACTACTCACTGAATGGGTTCTTGGTATTCTAAGCAGTGAATTCGTATTATCCGGATAGTCGCGATATGCTGAGAAGTATCCCTCACAATGTAGAATAAATATGATTAATTAATTAATCATATTTAATGAATTAGAGAATTAATATAAATAATGATAAAATAGTTTTATTATTATTTATTTCTACTACCGGCTTAATATTGAACATACAGGGTCACACCATAAAATAGAATGATTTAATGGTGGATGAATTAATTAATAATGGCTGGTAATTATTTATTTGTGAAATAAATAATTAATTAGCAAATTTAATAATTGATTAAATGAGATTTAATTAATTATAAATTAATTAAGAAAAGTTCTTAATATTATTAATTAAGAATTTAATTTTGGAAATTAAATCAAGTGAGAGAATTATTTCTAAAGTGTTTAGAAAAAGGATTAATAATTAAAAGGTGTTTTAATTATTAGTTAATAGGTTAATAAGAATAAAGGGTTAATAATAATAATATTTTATGGGAAAATTTTCAGCTGAAAATTTTGCCTATAAATATACTATTATTATAAACCCTTATTTTGCCTCAACCTAAAAATTAAGAAAAACCCTAATTCTCCCACCCCTTCTTCCTCCATTACATTGATCTCTTGGTGGATACCGATGGAGTGCTTCACACTTGAGGAGCAGCTGCTAGAGATCTCCGCTCGTCGTTCTTGGATCGCTTTTAAAGGTTAGAAATCGATCTCATATGATTTAATCACGATTTGTATGCTTTTATTTGGATTTTATATCAAGAAAATTGTTTTACCATGCTTCTGTAATGTATAAAATCCTACATCTACTTCAACAAATCTTCAACTTCAAACACTTCAACAACAAGTCTCCACACTGTAAACTTCAAATGATCAGCTCACAACTCAAGTGCATTGCTCTCACCACACTGGTGCAGAGTCAACAGGAAGACATCCAATCCTTGGTGGACTCCCAAAAACACCTACAAATGCAGAATTCAGTTGATTTGGGGGCCTTCATGGGTAAGCTCAATATTCCATTACCTGCACTACCTGAAGCTGTGAGGCCTGAAATACCTACTCCCCTCCTCATGCCTGCAAACAAGACTAAGGGGGAGATAGAGGCTAGGCTAGCACAATCAAGATCATCTATTCAACATGTCCAAGGTGCTGAAAAGAGCTTAAGTCAAGAAGCTGATATTGGAATGGAGAGACTTTTTAAAGCAGCTGAGGGTCCCAGTCTAAGCAGGGAATTTGATGAATTACTTAAGGCACTCAGGGCTTCTCTCAATGATAATTTCTTCACCTACAAGAAAGCCTTGGATAAGACAATAAACTCAATAAAGGTGATCTTGGTGACAAGAGATAACTTCAAGGAAAGAAGGATAGTGGTCAACACCATAGTGGTCAACATCAATGACTCAGGGGTAGACAGATGTATGTAGGTGTCCCTCAACTGTCTTATCTCTAGGAGGGCATATGAGTTAGATATTCTGATAAACAAAGTCAGAGTAGTGATTCATGAAGACACTCTCTTGCTAACAGAATTGAATAATATACAAGTGGATGTTTTCCCAGAAGCTTATCTACAGCCTAGCAAGGGAGTGGCATACATCTGTCCTACTACCAAACACTTCAAACACTTTCAAGTCCCTAAGCAGTGTAGCATGGCCAACAAGAAATTTATCATGACTCTTGAAACTGAGCTGAAAACAAAAAGGAACAAAAGTGTTGAAGATGAGGAAATGATAAAGCTGTTGAGAAGATACTTGAGTGATGCAGAAGCCAACTTGCCCAAAACTTAAATCAACAAGGATGATTTGGATGATGATGAGCGGAAGAAAGATTATCAAAATCCTTCTGGCTCAAATCCAAGTCAGTCCACTAAGCCATCTGGCAGCAAGGGTGGTGAGAGAAAGAAAGAGGATGATAAGAAGAATGATGAGAAAAAGAGAGCTAGTGAAAGGAGATGTAAGAGAAGGCATGATGGTTCAGAATCACAGAAAACCCTAAAAATCCAAACACAACCAACTCAAACCTCAGCTCAACCTACAACAACAACTATCTCAAACATCAAACCACCTCAAACCTCAAAGCCAAAATTTATGTACAAACAAACAGCCAACTCTTTCCTAAAAATTCCAATCACCAGAAGCCAAACAAATCTCAAGAAAATGACAACCCTACTTTTAGCCAAACCCTCATTAAAAATTAAGCACAAATCTGTTGGGAGAAATCCTAAGAAAGTTAAGCCTACAAAGAAAGGAGAAGTCACTTAAAGGGCCATCTGAAATTGTTTTAAGGAGTCTGACTTTCTTCCTCTAAATTGGTGCACCTCACATGAAGATTATTTCCAATATCTAGGTGAAGAAATAGTTAAAGTTTGGGTTGTATCCTTGAGAGAAGTTAGAATTTATTTTGAAGATGGGTCCTTCACTTTTCTTGGCAATGACTTAATGGATTCTCTGTCTCCCACAGAAATGAAGAGAGTGATAAGTTTGCTAAAGGACAAGGATACTGCTACAAGGGCATGGAGTTCAGTTTTAGATGAATGGTTGATTGAAAGAGAGGAAACAAAGAAAAGAAATGAGGCTGAAGCTAAAGAAAAAAGGAGGAGGTATAATAAAGAAATAGAGATGTACATAAAAAGATCAGAAGAACTCAAGGAAAAAGGAATGAGCAGAATTTCTAAAGATGGGAAATTTCTAAACATTAAAGCTGGTGGATTCTCAAGATTTAGAATAGATTTGCTAGACAGTGGTTATCCCAAGGTAGCAAGACAAAAATTTGTAGAATCTCTAAGTGGAACACCTATTATAGAAGAACTGGAAATTCTTGATCACTTGAAGGATGTTCTTAGGGAAGAAGCAGATACAAAAACTGTATTTACCTGATACTTGTAACCATTAAACTTTGTAAATCTTATGTTGTACAAAAGTTGTAATTCTATCAAGCTTTGTGTATTAATTTTACTTTCCATCATTTTAAACTTGGGGTTAGTCTTGTTAACAGGCATGAATTTGTGTTAAGCAATCTTCTCACAAATTGGGGGAGATTGTTGTGTTAGACATGCCTGTACTTCAAACTCTATGTATTAATTTTACTTTCCATCATTTAAAACTTGGGGTTACTCTTGTTAACAGGCATGAATTTGTGTTAAGCAATCTTCTCACAAATTGGGGGAGATTATTGTGTAAGACATGCATGTACTTTAACAAGACTAAGACAATTTGTCAACCCTAAATAAGTTGTACTGTTATCTTAATTTGTATTTTGTACTTGTTAACACTTAAAGTCGGTAAAAATGTCAAAGGAGCAGACTGGAGTCTTTTTTTATAAACCGTGTCAAGCCTAAGAATTCTATCTGAAAGAAGATCAAGAAGATCATGCCTCAGAAGAATTATGAAGAAGCTTGGAGTTGAATAAATCTGTTTTAGGAAAAATATTCTAAGTCAAGATCTCTACAAGTCACAGATTTAGTGTTATAGAGAAGTGATAAGTGGATTTTATATCCACTTGGAACGCTTTATTACAAGCTTAAATTGGTGTTTTGGACTCAAGTTGTTGGTATTTTGATATGTTTTTGTGTTATTATATTTAAGGTATCAGTTAAATGAAGAAAGGAGCTTTTAAAAGAAATATGATAAAAAGTGATCAGAATTGTAAGCCAAGTCCATTGTCAAGTTGTAGAGAATCTCGTTAGCTTTGCGTGGGCAGTTGAATCGCCTAATTCTGACGAGTAGAACTCAAGTTATGGCCAAAATAAGATTCATCATAATTTTCCAGAAACCGCTCACGCGGCCGCGTCAGAAGTGCACGCGACCGCATGCCGACACGCGGCCGCCTCAGACCCGCACGCGACCGCATGCTGATGCGCGGCTGATTTCGCTGAAAAAGCCTTTTTTGAGTGGAATTTGATAATTTTAAGGGTACAGGTCCACTAGGGGCTTATATATACTTAAAAAAAAAAAGTTTTCATCATCCGGGAAGATTGGGAGATCAAGGAGAAGACCTAGAAGCACAAAACAACTCTGAAAAAGAAGATCTTGTTTTCTACTTGTAATTCTTTGAAAATAGTTGTAAATTTGGATGCTCGTTTTCATTCTTGTTGAACCTAGACTTTTTTATTCGTACTTTGATTATTATTCAGTTTATTAAGACCTTGTTTTATTCCATGGTTTCATTGGAACCCATGATGACGATGAGTTCAATTATGGGCTAATCGTTATCATGGGATTCTAGCGGATTTACTTATGGATTTCTATAGTTAATTTGTTCTGATACCTTAGTGTGTGGTAATTGATTGATATCCTGGTATTGGTTGTGCTTATTCGTCTTATGTGCGTAGCTAACATATAAGATAGCGTGTTAATCTCTATTGAAGCGACAGTAAATATAGAGGTTTAGAACTTGCCATGCTAGCATAGATTCATGTATTTATTATCCATGATTCGTAGGTAATTTTAACCATCTTACTTACCCTATGTAATCACGATAGATAACTTGCGCATTAAACCGTTATGTTTTCAATTCTTATAGACATATAAGGACTAAGCATAATTGGTGTCTATTCAACTTCTATCTCTTTTGTGGATGCTTGGTAGTAGGGTATTCGTACAACGAAACTTGGTGTTTACTAGTTTCGTGTTATCTAATTAGTGTCATCATCATCACATGCTAAGGTTAAGAACAATGACTTGGAATGAAGTAGTAATGAAGTTAGAATTCCATGTTTGTCATATATAGTAATTCAACCTCAATTCTCTTAGTTAATGTTATTTAGTATAATTTCTTAGTTTAATAAAAACCCAATTTATTATTTATCTTAGCATTGAGCGATAACCATACATTGTTGCATAGGTGCATAAATTGAACTTAACCTAAACCAGTCTCTGTGGGAACGAATCTGATTTATATCTTATACTACTTGCGAACGCGTATACTTGCATGAATTTTAGCGCGTGTTTTCACCCTAACAATTTTTTGACGCCGCTGCCGGGGACTCGGTGTTAATTTTTAGTTTATGTGCTTGTCATTAGTGGTCGTTAAAGTTCACTGACTCGAACTCTTTTACTCTCACGGTTTATTTGTTTGTGTTTCAGGTACTCAGTAGAATGGGAGATCCAGCAGCATGAACGAAAGCCTTGATGGATTTTTCTCAACCCAAGATCAATGACATTCAATCTAGGATTGTCCGGCCAGCTATCACAGCTAATACCTTTGAGATCAAGCCTGGCATAATTCAATGGGTGCATAATTCAATCCAGTTTGGGGGTTCTCCAACTGAAGATCCCAATATACACATTAGGGATTTCATTGAGATCTGCGACACCTTCAAGTTCAACGATGTTTCTGAAGATGCTGTGAAGCTGAGACTGTTCCCATTCTCTCTGAGGGACTGAAAAAGATGTGTCCTAAGTCCAATCATGTATGATGATTTAGGAATAACTTTTATGTAATCTGTTTTGATTTCATTGATATTAATAAAAGACTTGTTTTGGTTTTATTGCGGGCTTTATCTATTTAAGTGTTTAAAGAAGATATACCATAGTTTAGAGTAAAGCTTTTTATGGATTATGATGAGATCATAATAATGAGACCTAAAAGATGATAACTCTAAACTTAAATATTTCCTGGTCATAGGATTACTAACTGGTAATTAGTAATCCGTAAAGATCGGTACATACTATACTTGCTTCATTATAAAGGATGTCTATTCTCATAAACATTTGTGTGGTGACACTATAGCTAGTATGTAGGTGCTTATTATAGAATAAGTTCACTGAACATGACTCACACAGCTGAACAACTGATGGAGTTCACTCACGTGTCAGCAGTTGTTCACATAGTGATAGTTGTACAAGTATCCTTAGACTTGAGGTCATCATAGTCATCTTGTGTACACTGAACTATGCTTTGGTTTAATTCTTAGTCTCCAGGGACAATTATAAGGGCTCTACTGGGTATAGGAATTTGTACACGAAGATAGTGAATGATCAATAAAGGATCTACCCCTTCCAGTGAAGGAAGAGAATATTCAATGTTGATCCACTTATTCTAGTTCAGGAATCTCTAGCCAGAGTGAATGAAATTAGAAAGGAGTTTCTAATTTACATTAAATAGAACTAAGCATAGTGAATAGGAAAGAAAATGATTAAATAAGATAGGCTTGACACAAGTTCCATGCCTTGTATTTAATCGTGACATTGCAGGGTGGAAGAAATTGATTGTACGGTAACTACTCACTGAATGGGTTCTTGGTATTCTAAGCAGTGAATTCGTATTATCCGGATAGTCGCGATATGCTGAGAAGTATCCCTCACGATGTAGAATAAATATGATTAATTAATTAATCATATTTAATGAATTAGAGAATTTATATAAATAATGATAAAATAGTTTTATTATTATTTATTTCTACTACCAGCTTAATATTGAACCTACAGGGTCACACCATAATAGAGAATGATTTAATGGTGGAGGAATTAATTAATAATGGCTGGTAATTATTTATTTATGAAATAAATAATTAATTAGCAAATTTAATTATTGATTAAATGAGATTTAATTAATTATAAATTAATTAAGAAAAGTTCTTAATATTATTAATTAAGAATTTAATTTTGGAAATTAAATCAAGTGAGAGAATTATTTCTAAAGTGTTTAGAAAAAGGATTAATAATTAAAAGGTGTTTTAATTATTAGTTAATAGGTTAATAAAAATAAATGGTTAATAATAATAATATTTTATGAGAAAATTTTAAGCTAAAAATTTTGCCTATAAATATACTATTATAAACCCTTATTTTGCCTCAACCTAAAAAGTTATGAAAACCCTAATTCTCCCACCTCTTCCTCCTCCATTACATTGATCTCTTGGTGGATACCGGTAGAGTGCTTCACACTTGAGGAGCAGCTGCTAGGGATCTCCGCTCGTCGTTCTTGGATCGCTATTAAAGACCTCCATCTTTCCATTAACGTAAAGCTTCTTAAGGTAAACATACTGAACTACGAATTAAATATTATTTTTCGCATGGATCCTGCGGAGGGTTTCGGTTTTTTTTAAGATTTAAATTTACGTTTTCGTTGCGTTTATGTGCTAAAAACCTTCAATGGCATAAGAGCTACTTGCGAAAAGTTTTTAATTCGTTTATGTGTTTAACTGTTTTCGATATATGAGCATGTACGTGATTCGCCATGATTTGATGTTGATATAATATGCTTATATATGTATGGTTTTGATTATATAATATTCATGTGGATTGTATAATCATAAGATGATTATGTAATCTGTATATATACTGATATATACATGATTTATGTTTGTTCTAATTATGAGAATCATATATACGGATTCTGAATTGGAAGCTGCAGATTTGCTGAAATCTGGGTCTGGTAACCGATTTACGCAAACGAATACCCTATTCCATAGTTAAACGAGTGTCTGAACAAAAGTGATAGTTAAAGCTATCAACGACTCGTCTGTAAGGCGTTTGACGTCGTTTACTGCCCGTAAACAGTGATTCTTATTTTTCTGATTTGATTCTGATTTTTCTGATTTTTGTCATATTTTTTTTTATGATTAGATCATGGATAATATGATATGTTAAATCAGATTATGTGTTTTAACATGCTTTTATGTGTTGTATGAGCATGGTGGATGGTTATGGCCTTTCGACATTAGTGTAATGGTTTTTTGTTTTAAATACGACTTGCATGTCGTCAATCTTTGTAATCATAAATCTCGAATGTAACTTGAGTTATTCTTGTAAGTTCATTAGATTAGTTTTACTTTCAATCTATTTAATGTAATAGAAGACTCAAGAAGCCTATCCAATGGAGGTGATACAAAGAAGAAGACGAAGCATACAAGAAGTCTAAACAAAGAAGAAGACTTATGTAATAAGTAGTTGTATTTATTTTCATCACCATGTTAGATTCACCTTGATCTTTATCATGAGCTTGATAAAGATCACATAGGATGGGGCCATAACCAAACACATTTACTTTATTGCACTTTATATTTACTTCTTTATTTAATTTAATATATGAGATATATGCCTATATTTACCATGCGATGATAGATTTAGGTGAACTTAAATCAATATAAGGCGTGCTCTAGAAAATCTAGAATATGAATCGTTTATTGCCTTAACAATAATATTATGAATACAATCATGAGATTCTTGTATTTATGAAACACGTAATTAAATATGAATTTTCAATATTGAGAGAAAGATGATTCTGTCAAAAGAAGATTTCTATCCGTAAGAAAGGGGTATTAAGTGACGCCTCTTGACAATGCTCCCCCCGATCTGGGAATCATATGATTATCGATTATTGATTTGAAATATTTAATTTAAAAGGAAGAATCTCTTTATAATATGATTATGATTGTAACATAATATAATCCCTCTAAAATTAAATAATATCAAGTAGTAATTGGTCAATGACACAACGGGCTTGTGTCGGTCAAAGCCTTCCAACATGGTAGAAAGTAGTTCTTATTTTTAAATCATTGTCGTTTTGTGCTACAACCGAGGGCTTTGATTTCGAAATAAGAAATACTTGTCTATTACATAGAGATGTGTACATTGAATTAGAATCTAAAGGTCGTTACGTGCTACAGCCGTGGGCCGTTGGAGACTGATTCAATTGTACGAAATATTGGGTTAGACTTGACTTAAAATATTGAGTTTGTCGTGCTACAGCCATGACTCAATTATTCAAGAGGCTAAAGTTTTATTAGAGAATAACATAAGATGTAATTGACAAGAGTTGTCTGTCTATTGAACATCACATGACGTTTCGTGCTACAGCCGAGGTTGTGTGATGGAATGTAGGATCCCTATTCCCACTAGCATTATGAATGCTTAATTTTCACTTAGGGGTTGTATAAATTAGATAAACTAGTGGGAGCCACTTATGAATAAAGACCCGATTCATATAGTGTTTTGAAATGAAAGTGAATATTTGTTAAGTGTTGTTATGTGTTCATCATTTACAGATTTACTATATATGTTATGTCTTCTGCACTATCACTCCGGAGTATACTAGATGCTCTCAAGTTGACTGGTCCTAATTTTGCTGACTGACTTCGAAACTTGAGAATTGTTCTCAGGGTTGAGAAGCTGGAATATGTGCTTGACTCACCTAAGCCTACTGAACTTGCTAGCGATGCACAGAATGATGAACATGTTGTGTATCGTAAGTGGATAGATGATGCAAATGTTGCTCAATGCATCATGCTAGCTTCCATGAACATTGAGCTACAGAAGCAACATGAGCATATGGATGCTCACACTATCCTTATGCATCTACAAGAATTGTATGATGTGGCAGGGAGGACAGCTCGATATGAGATATCGAAGGAACTGTTCGGTTGTAGGATGTCTGAGGGATCATCTGTGAATGACCATGTACTTAAGATGATCAATTTGATTGAACGTCTTGGACAACTTGGTTTTGCCATGGATGGGGAGCTGAGCCAAGACTTGGTCTTGCAATCACTTCCGAGTTCGTTCTCGCAGTTTGTTGTGAACTTTCACATGAATAAGCTGGATGTCAGCCTGCCTGAACTCCACAACATGTTGAAGATTGCGGAATTGAATTTTCCCCCTAAGAAGAGTTCTATTCTTCTAATTGGTGAAGGTTCCAATCCTAAGAAAAGGAAGAAGAACCCTTCCAAGAAGATTAAAGTAGGTGAGAAAAAGCCGGTTCCACCAAAAGCTGAAGGCCCCAAGAGCAAAGCTGTTTGCTTTCACTGTAACAAGGTGGGGCATTGGAAGAGGAACTGCAAGGTTTACCTTGCAGAATTGAAGAAGAAGAAGGGTAGTGAGACTACCGCTTCTGATTCAGGTATGTTCATGATCGAAGTTAATATATCACTAAGTCAAATTTCTACTTGGGTATTAGATACCGCCTGTGGTTCTCATATTTGCAATTCGTTGCAGGGACTAAGAAGAAGTAGGACTCTTAAAAAAGAGGAGGTGATTCTACGGATGGGAAATGGAGCAAGAGTTGTTGCTGAAGCTGTAGGATTATTTCATTTACATATGCCTACGGGCAAGACTATTGTTCTAAATAATTGTTATTTTGTTCCCTCAATTGTTAGGAATATTTTTTCTATTCCATGTTCGACTTGGCTGGATTTTTGTTTGTTATGCAGAATAATAAATGTTCAATTCTTAGAGATAACGTTCTTTATGGAAGTGGTATTTTAAACAATGGTCTATATGTATGTGACATAGATCATAATTTACTACAAATTGAACATACTAATAAAAGAAAAAGGGATTTTGAAAATCTCACTTTCTTGTGGCACTGCGAACTTGGTCATATTAGTGAAAATAGACTGCGGATATTGCATAAGGAAGGGTTACTTGACCCCTTTGATTTTGAATCATATCCTACATGTGAGTCTTGTCTATTGGGTAAAATGATCAATCTCCATTTAGTGGACATAGAGAGAGGGCTACAGAATTGCTAGGATTGGTACACACAGATGTATGTGGACCAATGTCTACGCAAGACATGGGTGGATTTTCATACTTTATTGCTTTCATAGATGATCGATCTAGATTCAGATATGTGTATTTGATGAAACACAAGTTTGAAGCCTTTGAAAAGTTTAAAGAATATAAGTATAAAGTGGAGAAACAAACCAAACATAGTATCATAACTCTTCGATCAGATCGAGGTGGTGAATACTTGAATGGAGAGTTTCTAGCTTATCTCAAAGAAAATGGTATAGTCTCCTAGTGGACTCCTCCATATACTCCACAGTTGAATGGGGTATCTGAAAGGACAAATCAAACTTTGTTAGACATGGTTCGGTCCATGATGAGCTATGCGAATCTTCCAGTATTCTTGTGGAGTTATGCATTGGAAACCTCAGCATATTTACTGAATAAGGTGCCTTCCAAATCTGTTCCTCAAACTCCATATGAGATATGGAAAGAACGGAAACCCAGTCTTAAACACGTTATGATTTGGGGATGTCCAGCTTATGTCAAGAAAGTTGACCCAGATAAGCTGGAATCTCAATCTGTAAAATGTAATTTTGTGGGATATCCTAAAGAGACTTTAGGGTATTACTTTTACACCGATCATCGGGTGTTTGTCTCCAGACAAGCTACCTTCTTGGAAAAGCAGTTTGTCCTTGAAGGAAACAGTGAGAGCAAAATTGAACTTGATGAAGTTTAAGAAGCACAAACTACTACGGATCAAGTGGAAACACCTGTTCAGACTAAACAACCTTCTGTGGAACAGCCCATTCATAGGTCAGGGAGAGTGTCTCGCCAACCTGAGAGGTATTATGGCCTTGTCATTGAGAATGACAATGAGTTGTCAATCATTGATGATGATGACCCTGTGACCTATAATGAGGCTATGAGTAGTGTTGACTTAGAGAAATGGCATAGTGCCATGAAATCCGAAATGGAATCTATGTATACCAACCAAGTATGGACTCTGGTTGAGGCGCCTGAAGGTGTTAAGCCTATTGGGTGCAAGTGGGTATACAAAAGAAAGATTGGAGTAGATGGCCAGGTGGAGACCTATAAGGCCAGGCTCGTGGCAAAAGGATTCAGACAAAGGCAAGGGATTGACTTTGATGAAACTTTTTTGCCTGTAGCCCTGTTAAAATCAATTCGGATTTTGCTTGCGATTTTCGATTACTACGACTATGAGATCTGGCAAATGGACGTAAAAACGGTCGTCCTCAATGGGAAACTTGAAGAGGAAGTGTATATGACACAGCCAGAGGGTTTTCTTTCCAAGGGAAATGAACACCTAGTGTGTAAGCTGTTGCGAACCATATATGGTTTAAAGCAAGCTTCTCGGAGATGGAACATCCGTTTTGATGAGACAATCAAAGAGTTTGATTTTATCAAAAACATAGATGAACCATGTGTCTATAAAAAGGTTAGTGGGAGTGCGGTAACATTTCTTGTATTGTATTGAAAGAGGAGACGTCAAGAGAGTTGGCACACATAACAACTAGCAGACCCACTCACAAAGCCACTTTCTCAAAGTCACTTTGATCGTCATAAAGACAATATGGGTATTAAATACCAGAGTGATTGGCTTTAGTACAAGTGGGAGATTGAAAGAGATGTGTCCCAAGTCCAATCATGTATGATGATTTAGGAATAACTTTTATGTAATCTTTTTTGATTTCATTGATATCAATAAAAGACTTTTTTTGGTTTTATTGCGGGCTTTATCTATTTAAGTGTTTAAAGAAGATATACCATAGTTTAGAGTAAAGCTTTTTATGAATTATGATGAGATCATAATAATGAGACCTAAAAGATGATAACTCTAAACTTAAATATTTCCTGGTCGTAGGATTACTAACTGGTAATTAGTAATCCGCAAAGATCGGTACATACTATACTTGCTTCATTATGAAGGATGTCTGTTCGCATAGACATTTGTGTGGTGACACTATAGCTAGTATATAGGTGCTTATTATAGATAAGTTCACTGAACATGACTCACACTGCTGAACAACTGTGGAGTTCACTCACGTGTCAGCAGTTGTTCACATAGTGATAGTTGTACAAGTATCCTTAGACTTGAAGTCATCATAGTCATCTTGTGTACACTGAACTATGCTTTGGTTTAGTTTTTAGTCTCCAGGGACAATTATAAGAGCTCTACTGGGTATAGGAATTTGTACACGAAGATAGTAAATGATCAATAAAGGATCTACCCCTTCCAGTGAAGGAAGAGAATGTTCAATGCTGATCCACTTATGCTAGTTCAGGAATCTCTGGCGAGAGTGAATGAAATTAGAAAGGAGTTTCTAATTTACATTAAATAGAACTAAGCATAGTGAATGGGAAAGCAAATGATTAAATAAGATAGGCTTGACACAAGTTCCATGCCTTGTATTTAATCGTGACATTGCAGGATGGAAGGAATTGATTGTACGGTAACTACACACTGAATGGGTTCTTGGTATTCTAAGCAGTGAATTCGTATTATCCGGATAGTCGCGATATGCTGAGAAGTATCCCTCACGATGTAGAATAAGTATGATTAATTAATTAATCATATTTAATGAATTAGAGAATTTATATAAATAATGATAAAATAGTTTTATTATTATTTATTTCTACTACCGGCTTAATATTGAACCTACAGGGTCACACCATAAAAGAGAATGATTTAATGGTGGAGGAATTAATTAATAATGGTTGGTAATTATTTATTTGTGAAATAAATAATTAATTAGCAAATTTAATAATTCATTAAATGAGATTTAATTAATTATAAATTAATTAAGAAAAGTTCTTAATATTATTAATTAAGAATTTAATTTTGGAAATTAAATCAAGTTAGAGAATTATTTTTAAAGTGTTTAGAAAAAGGATTAATAATTAAAAGGTGTTTTAATTATTAGTTGATAGGTTAATAAGAATAAAGGGTTAATAATAATAATATTTTATGGGAAAATTTTCAGCTGAAAATTTTGCCTATAAATATACTATTATAAACCCTTATTTTGCCTCAACCTAAAAAGTTATGAAAACCATAATTCTCCCACCCCTTCCTCCTCCATTACATTGATCTCTTGGTGGATACCGGTGGAGTTCTTCACACTTGAGGAGCAGCTGCTAGGGATCTCCGCTCGTCGTTCTTGGATCGCTATTAAAGACCTCTATCTTTCAATTAACGTAAAGCTTCTTAAGGTAAACATACTGAACTACGAATTAAATATTATTTTTCGCATGGATCCTGCGGAGGGTTTTGATTTTTTTTAAGATTTAAATTTACGTTTTCTTTGTGTTTATGTGCTAAAAACCCTTTAGGGACAAGGCTAAGAGCTAGTTACACTCTCTACCAGCTAGTTCGATTACTACTTGGGAAGATCTTGCTCAGAAGTTTCTTACTAAATTCTTCCCTATGGCAAAGACAGCTGCACTCAGGAATGCTATTACTCAATTTGTGCAGCAAATGGGAGAATCGCTATGTGAAGCTTGGGAGCGCTACAAGGAGATGCTTAGGAAGTGTCCTCATCATGGAATGTCTGATTGGATGATCATCAATTGTTTTTACAATGGGTTGGGAGCACAGTCCAGACCCATACTCGATGCAGCATCAAACAGAGCATTATGGGCAAAGAGCTATGAGGAAGCTTATGATCTAATTGAACTGATGCCTGCTAATGAATATTAGTATCAAACCCAGAGATGTCCACAGGGCAAGGTAGCAGGAGTTATTGAAGTGGACACAGCTACGGCTATCACTGCTCAACTAAAGGCGTTGTCTATGAAGATCGATTCTCTGGCTAACTATGGTGTTAAGCAGATAATTAATGTTTGTGAGTTGTGTGCAGGTCCGCATGTGACGGAGCAATGCGCTATATCTAGTGACTAAGCTCAGTTTGTGAGCAACTTTCAGAGATCGCAGCAACCAGTTCCAAACACTTATCATCCTGACAACTGGAATCATCATAACTTCAGCTGGAGCAACAATCAGAATGCGATGCAACAGCCGTTCCAGCAGTTTGGAAATAAGCTATTCAACCCTCCTGGTTTTCAACAACAAATTACACCAAAACAACAAACTCATGGTGCATGTCTATCTTCGAATGAAAAATTTGAATTGGAGGAGTTGCGGCTTATGTGCAAAAACCAGGCTCTTATATGCCAAAGCCAGGCTGTTTCTATCAAGACTCTGGAGGACCAAATATGCAAATTGCTAATGCCTTATTGAATCGACCACCAGGAATACTTCCTAGTGATATAAAAACAAATCCAGGCAAGAGGGAAGTTGAAGAACAGGTGAACGCCATCACCTTAAGGTCTGAAAAGGTTGCAAGCCCCCAATTCAGCAAGACGAAGAGCCTGAAAAATCTCAAGTTTCAGAAAATGTAGTTGTGGCTGAAGAAGAAGTGCAGAAGGAAGCAGAGGTGGAACCAAGGAAGAGTACTGTGGAACACACTCCTCCTGAGGGTAATACAGGGGAGAAACAGATCTATCCTCCACCTCATTTTCCTAAGAGGCTGTTGAAGAAAAAGTTGGATAAGCAGTTTGAGAAGTTTTTGGAGGTGTTCAAGAAACTTCATATCAACATACCTTTCGCTGAAACTCTTGAACAGATGCCTAGCTATGTGAGGTTTATGAAAGGTATTCTCTCTCGGAAAGTGAAGCTCAATGACTTACAGACCGTTGCTTTAACGGAGGAATGCAGTGCTGTGCTGCAACAGAAGTTGCCTCTGAAGCTTAAAGATCCTGGAAGCTTCACTATTCCTTGCACCATCGGAAACTTGTCATTCGACAAGTGTTTATGTGATTTAGGAGCTAGAATCAATCTGATTCCCTTATCTATCTTCAAAAAGCTTGGTCTGCCTGATCTGAAACCAACATACATGTCATTGCAACTAGCTGACCGTTCCATCGCCTATCCACGAGGTATAGTGGAGGATGTCTTGGTCAAGGTGGATAAACTCATCTTCCCTGCTGACTTTATAATTCTTGATTTTGAGAAAGATAAGAAGATTTCCATTATCTTGGTAAGACCATTCTTGGCTACAGGCCGAACTATGATCGATGTGCAAAAAGGAGAGCTTTCGATGAAGGTTTACGATCAAAAGGTCACTTTTAATGTGTTCAAGGAAATAAAGTTACCCACAGCTAAAGAGGAGTGCTTTAAAGTAGAGTGGGTCGACTCTGTAGTAAATTCAGTTTCTGAACAATTGCCAAAGTCAGATACCTTAGAGAGATCCTTAGTAGGGGAATCAGTTATTGAAGATAAAGAAGGAGCAGAGCAATTGCAGGATTTGAATGCACCTCCGTAGATGAGGAAGTTGGATTTGCCATTCGATTCTTTTGGTTAGCAGAGCTGAAAATTTCTAAGGAGTGTTTTGAACCATTTATTCAAGAAGCTCCCACACTTGAGCTCAACCGAATGCCAGATCACTTGAGTTATTCATTCTTAGGTGCACCCCATGATAAGGGGTTGGGATATATTTTTGATGATGTAGAAAGTGGCTGGACGGATATTCCCGTGCCTACAGAGGGTTCTTCTCATGTGCAACAGGTAGTTGATAGGACTGGTGTTGGTGATGCACAGTATAGAAGATTGACTAGGCGAATGGAGGCCATGCATGTCATCCACCGATATTTTGCTGAAGATTTGACACACGCTTTCGGTACTGTTGTTCGAGACATGGTGGCGAGGTTGATTGGCCACCTGATCCTCCACCCGACGAGGGTGACTCTCCCGCTAATTGATAAGTGGCATTTTATACCACTTAGAACACCTCATAACGGCTTGAATTGGTGTCTTGGACTTAACTATTTTGTGTATTTGACGCATTTCTAGTATTTATGCATTTCAGGGTATACTTGCTTAGATAGGTATTTTTCATCAATAAAGCTTAAGGAAGTGCTTGGAATCAGTCTAGGGGTGACGAGCGAAGAAATCAGCAAAAACAAAAGCAGAATAAGGAATTTTCCAGTAAGGTAGCAGGCGGTCGCGCGCTAGAAGCAGGCGACCGCGTGCTAGCAGGTGGCCACGTGGAGGATGTAGGCGGCCGCCTGTGGGCGGATTTTTAGAATCTGGATTTTATAATTGGAGTATGATTGGGCTTCTATTGGCGCTGGTTCTCTTGGGCTATTATATAAACCTTATGGGAAGACGTTTTCTTCATCAAAAAATCAAGAGCAAGGGCAAGAAGATTGAGAAGATCGTTTTAGCACACAATAACGAAGAAAAGGAAGCATACGTTCTCTTGTGATTCTTTTAATTCGTTGTAACTGTGGATGCTAGTTTTCTTTATGCTTTGAACTTTAATACTCTTGTGACGTACTTCATTATTTATTAAGTATTTTTATTAGCCTTATATTGTTGTATTATTATCATGCTTTCATATGAACCCATGGTGACGATGAGTTCTATTATGGGCTAATCGTGATCATGGGATTCTAGCGGATTTACTATGGATTTCTTTAGTTAATTGTTTAATACCTTGGTATGTGGTGATTGTATGATATCTAGTATAGGTTGTGCTTATTCGTCTTATATGCGTCGTGAACATGTAAAGATAGCCTGTTAATCTCTTGTGAAGCGACAATGAATCTTGAGATTTAGAACTTGCCATGCTAGCATAGGTTCATGTATTGTATGCATGATTAGTGGGTAACTCTAAACATTTTACTTGCCATGTGTAATCATCATGAATAACTTGTACTTAAATCGTAATGTTGTCAAATTCTGTAGACATATAGGGTCTCAACATAATTGATGCTTATTCAACTTCTATCTTAATTGTGGATGCTTGGTAGAATGGTATTCGTACAACGAAAGTTGGCGTTAATCAGTTTCGTGTTGTTCGATTAATATCATCACCATTACATGCTAAGGTTAATGACAACAACTATTGAATGAAGTAGTAATGAAGTTAGCATCTCATGTGTGTTTAATATTGTTAATTCAAGTGTTTAATTCTCGTAGTTAATATTAGTTAACCAATCTTAATTGTTATTGTCTTGGCATTGAAGAATAATCATACATTGGTGAGTAAGTTTTAATTAAATATAATTAATCAGAGTCTCTGTGGGAACGAACTAGAAATCATTCTATATTACTTGCGTGAATAATTTAGCGCATGTTTTGTGCCTAACAAGTTTTTGGCGCCGCTGCCGGGAACTCGGTGTTAATTGTTTAATTTATGTACTTGCCATCAGTGGTCATTAGGATTCATTGATTAAGACTTCTTACTTATTGCTTTCAGTTTTGTTTCAGGTACTCTAGCGAGCGTTTATGCAAACACGTTCTCGCACTCGCAAGAGAAATCTGGATAAAGCTGAGAAAACAGATAAAGCTCTTGACTCTCCGGAGAAGATAGCTTTTGAAGATTCGTATAAAGAGAGTGAAAAGAAAGAACCTGAAATAATGGGTGATCGTCTAGCTCAAGCTGATCCAGCTCTTATGGAATTTTCTCAGCCTAAAATTGATGATATTCAGTCAAGCATCATTCATCTGGCTATTGAGGCCAATAATTTTGAAATCAAATCGGGCACTATTCATATGGTGCAGAATTCTGTTTCTTTCGGAGGGGCTGCGACTGAAGATCCCAACATGCATATCAGGAATTTTATCGAGATCTGTAGTACTTTCAAATATAATGGTGTCACTGATGAGGCTATCAAGCTGAGGCTTTTCCCATTCTCTCTGAGGGACAAAGCTAAGGACTGGTTACATTCGTTACCAGATGGGTCCATCACTACTTGGGATGATCTTGCACAAAAGTTTCTGGTGAAGTTCTATCCAATGGCCAAAACTGCAGCTATGAGAAATGCTCTTACTCAGTTTGCGCAGCAACCAGGAGAATCTATGTGCGAAGCTTGGGAGCACTACAAGGAGATGTTGAGAAAGTGTCCACATCATGGTATGCCTGACTGGATGGTGATTACTGGTTTCTATAATGGTTTGGGGGTTCAATCTCGACCCATGCTCGATGCAGCTTCTGGAGGCGCCTTGTGGGCCAAAAGCTATACTGAGGCCTATAATCTCATTGAAATTATGGCTGCAAACGAGTATCAAAACCCAACTCAAAGGATGATGCCTGGGAAAGTAGCAGGTATTCTAGAAGTCGATGCAGCTACAGCTATTGCAGTGTAACTCCAGGCGTTGTCTATGAAGGTCGATTCTTTAACCAACTATGGCGTAAATCAAATAGCTAGTGTATGTAAGCTTTGTGCAGGCTCTCATGCTATGGATCAGTGTTCTCTTGTTAATGAATCTGTTCAGTATGTGAACAATTTTCAGAGATCACAGCAACCTGTGCCCGCTACTTATCATCCTAATAACAGAAATCATCCCAATTTCAGCTGGAGCAATAATCAGAATGCTGTTCAGCAACCATATCAGCAAGCTGCAAATAAACAGTTTAATCCACCTGGATTCCAGCAACCTCAGCAATTTGCTCAAAGGCAAACATATTCTCAACAAGGAGGTGTTGCTCCACCGTCTAGTGTTGATTTCGAGGAGTTAAAACTATTGTGCAAAAGTCATGCTATTTCTATCAAGACCTTGGAAAATCAAATTGGACAAATAGCCAATGCCTTGCTCAATCGTCAACCTGGCACACTTCCCAGCGATACTGAAGTGCCAGGCAGGAAGGAAGCTAAAGAGCAAGTCAAAGTTGTCACCTTAAAGTCTGGAAAAGTTGTTGATGCTGAAAAAGCAAAAGATGTAGAAGTTAAAGTTATTGATGAAGAAGGAATGCAAAAGGAGAAAGAGGGGGAACCAAGGAAGACTATTATTGAACACACTCTGCCTGAGGGTAATATAGGGGAGAAACAGCTCTATCATCCACCACCTTTTCCTAAGCGGTTGCAAAAACAAAAGGTGGACAAGCAATTTGGTAAGTTTCTGGAGGTGTTCAACAAACTTCACATTAACATACCTTTCGTTAAGGCTCTTGAGTAAATTCCTAGTTATACGAAATTCATGAAAGGTATTCTTTTGAGGAAGGTGAAACTGGATGATCTTGATATCATTGCTCTGACGGAAGAGTGCAGTGTCGTTCTGCAACAAAAGTTACCTCCAAAGCTTAAGGATCCAGGTAGCTTCACCATTCCTTGCACTATTGGCAAGTTGTCATTTGACAAGTGCCTTTGCGATTTGGGAGCAAGCATCAATCTGATGCCATTGTCTATCTTCAAAAAGCTGAATTTTCCTGATCTGAAGCCCACCTACATGTCTCTACAATTGGCTGATCGTTCGATTACATACCCACGAGGCATTGTGGAGGACGTGCTAGTAAAGGTAGACAAGCTCATCTTTCCTGCAGATTTTGTCATTCTGGATTTCGAGGAAGATAAGAAGATTCTCATAATCTTGGGAAGACCTTTCTTGGCCACATGTCGTACCTTGATAGATGTGCAAAAAGGTGAACTCACTATGAGGGTGCAAGATCAAGATGTGACATTCAATGTATTCAATGCGATGAAATTCCCTACGGAAGATGAGGAGTGCTTCAAGGTGGATTTGGTCGATTCTGCAGTCATTTCAGAACTTGATCATGTGCTAAGGTCTGATGTCTTAGAAAAAGCCTTATTGGGGGATTTTGACAGTGAAGATGATGAAGGCAATGAGCAGTTACAATATCTGAATGCTTCTTTTTGGAAATATAAGTTAGACATGCCATTTGAATCTCTTAGTAATACTGATCTCAAGAATGCTGAGGGAAAGCTCAAACCATCTATTGAGGAAGCACCTACTTTGGAGCTTAAACCATTGCCTGAACACTTGAGGTATGTTTTTTTAGGTGAAGCATCTACTTTGCTTGTTATTATTACATCTGGCCTTTCAGGTAGTAATGAGGACAAGCTCTTGAGGATTCTGAGAGAATTCAAATCGGCTATCGGATGGACTATAGCATATATAAAAGGGATCAGCCCTTCGTACTGCATGCATAAAATTCTGCTAGAGGAAGGTAGCAAGCCGACTGTTGAGCAATAGAGAAGGCGTAATCCTATCATGAAAGAAGTGGTGAAGAAAGAAATTCTAAAATGGCTAGATGCATGTATCATGATATCCTATTTCCGACAGTTCTTGGGTGAGCCCCGTGCAATGTGTACCTAAGAAAGGAGATATTACTGTGGTAGCAAATCAGAAGAACGAGTTCATCCCTACTCAAACAGTCACATGATGGAGTGTATGCATGGACTACAGGAAGTTGCATAAAGCCACGAGGAAGGATCACTTCCCTCTTCCATCCATTGATCAGATGCTTGACAGGTTGGCTGATCATGAGTATTATTGTCTTCTGGATGGCTATTCGGGCTACAATCAGATTTGAATTGCACCAGAAGATCAAGAGAAGACCACCTTCACTTGTCCATTTGGAACGTTTGCTTTTCGCAGAGTTTCTTTTGGCTTATGTGGTGCACCTGCCACTTTTCAGAGATGCATGATGGTCATATTCTCTGATATGATTGGAAATAATATCGAAGTATTCATGGACGACTTCTCCGTCTTTGGACATTCGTATGATGAATGCTTGAATAATCTCTGTTTGGTGCTCAAAAGATGTGTTGAGACCAATCTGGTGCTGAATTGGGAAAAATGTCACTTCATGGTGCAACAAGGCATCATTTTTGGGCATAAGGTCTCTAGTAAAGGTCTTGAGGTGGATAAAGCCAAGGTGGACGTTATTGAAAATCTTCCACCACCTATTTCTGTGAAAGGAATCCGTAGCTTTCTTGGTCATGCGGGTTTTTATCGGCGTGTTATCAAGGACTTCTCTAAGATATCTAAGCCGTTGTGCAATTTGCTCGAGAAAGATGTGCCTTTCAAATTTTATGATGAATGCTTGGCAGCATTCGAGACTCTCAAGAAGAGTTTAATCACCGCACCAGTTATTACGGCGCCTGATTGGAGAGAACCTTTTGAGATGATGTGTGATGCAAGTGATTATGCAGTGGGAGCAGTTCTTGGGCAGCGAAAGACTAATATCTTTCATGTGGTCTACTATGCTAGTAAGATGCTAAATGGAGCCAAACTGAACTACACTACTACTGAGAAGGAGCTCTTGGCTATAGTTTTTGGTTTCGAAAAATTTCGATCGTATCTACTGGGGACAAAGGTGACAATGTTCACTGATCATGCTGTCATCCGCTATCTGGTCTCAAAGAAGGATTCGAAGCCTAGACGTATTCGTTGGGTTCTCTTACTACAGGAATTCGAGTTAGAGATCAAGGATCGAAAAGGTACTGAAAATCAAGTGGCTGGCCATCTCTCTAGATTGGAGAATCCCAATTCTACTTCACATGATAAGACATTGATCAATGAATCTTTTCCGGATGAGCAGTTGTTCGCAATTCAAGAGGAAGAGCCATGGTTCGCAGATATTGTGAATTATCTTGTTAGCAATATAATGCCTCATAATATGAATGCGGCACAAAAGAAGAAGTTTTTGCATGAGGTAAAGTGGTATATGTGGGATGAACCATATTTGTTTAGACAAGGAGCTGACCAGATCATCAAGAGATGTATCCCATTCTGTGAGATGGAGGGGATATTACGAGACTGTCATTCCACAGTTTATGGTGGACATTATGATGGTGAAAAGACAGCAGCTCGTATTCTGCAAGCAGGTTTTTTATGGCCTACGTTGTTTAAGGATGCACATCAGTTCATTTTAAGGTATGATTGTTGCCAAAGAGTTGGGAATCTTTCCAGAAAGGATGAGATGCCTTTAAATGTGCTACTTGAAGTTGAGGTCTTCGATGTTTGGGGAATCGATTTCATGGGACCATTTATCTCGTCCTGCAATAATCAGTACATCTTGCTGGCAGTCGATTATGTCTCGAAATGGGTAGATTCAATGCTCTACCGACTAAACGAAAGTTTCGTAAGGGGACTGGAGCAGGCTGATGCAAAGGTAGTGTTGAGTTTTCTTCATAAGCAGATATTCACAAGGTTTGGAACGCCATGAGTTATCATAAGTAACGAAGGGTCGCATTTCTGCAATCGTAAGTTCACTTCTATGATACAACGCTACAATGTGAATCATCGCATTGTTACTGCCTATCATCCATAAACTAATGGTCAAGCTGAAGTGTCTAATAGAGAGATCAAGCGCATTCTAAAGAAAGTCGTTTGTCCGTCAAGGAAAGATTGGTCTTTGAAGCTCGATGAAGCTGTTTGGGCTTATAGAACAGCATACAAGACTCCACTTGGGATATCCCCGTTTCAACTTGTCTATGGTAAGGGATGTCATTTAACTGCGGAGCTTGAGCATAAGAGTTATGGGGTATTGAAAAAGTTAAACCTTGATCTATATGCAGTTGGGAAGAAGCGAATGCTTCAGTTAAATGAACTTGATGAATTTTGACTTCAAGCGTACGAAAATAACAAAATGTACAAGAAAAAGGTAAAAAGGTGGCATGACAGGAAGCTATCGCCTAAGTCATTCGTGCCGGGGTAACAAGTCCTTCTATTCAATTCCCGTCTCCGACTTTTTCCTGGAAAGTTGAAATCAAAGTGGCCTGGACCATTTATCGTCAAAACTATGTTTCCACATGGAGCGGTGAAGATTTTTGAGAACGATCCGGGCCAAGCATTCAAAGTAAATGGTCAGAGATTGAAGCACTATTATGGGGATACGGCAAACCGTGAAGTGGTTAGTGCTGTTTTATTGTTCACTTAATCGCATTACTCTACGTCAAGCTAATGACGTAAAAGAAGCGCTTCTTGGGAGGCAACCCAAGATATGAGACCATAGGACACCTTAGAATTTAGTACTTTATCTAAAAACCCAAAAAAAATCCAAAAAACATTGGCAGAAAAAAAAATCCAGAAGCCTAGCTGGCGCCCGCATGCTATGAGCGCGCGACCGCGTGCTAGCAGGCGCCCGCCTGCTGGTGCCAGGTGGTCGCGTGCGACCCTGATTTTTGAAAAATCATTTTTCAGCCTATAAAAAAACAACAAAACAAAAAAACAAAATTCACAGAAGCCATATCACCCATTAACCCACGAATTCCCCCATACTTAGCCACAATCCCCACTCCTAATCAAATTCTAACCCTAATTTTGCCCTATAAATATATACAACCTCTACATACACATCCTACACACTTTCAACTCTACAAAATCTCTCCTACACACCAAACACAAACTCTCTAACTCTTATTCTCAGTTCTCATGGCCCCAAAGAGATCACGAACTATCGGTAGCAGCAGCACCAACCCGACTGCTACTGATTCTTAGAGGAATATTGTTGCGAGGCCCCGATTATTGGATAGGGATGCTGAAGAAGAGTACACCAAGCTTCTGACTAAGCCAATTATGAAGGAGAGGGGGCTCTTGCCATCAGGGAGGGATGGTGAGTTGCTGCCGATGATTGCTGAGAAGGGATGGATTACATTCTACGAGTCACCTGAGGCGGTATCGATGAGTGTTGTTCGCGAGTTCTATGAGAATGCCAAGGCTGACAAGAATGGGTTTTCTGTTGTTCGTGGGCTTACTGTTGATTATCAGCCCGAGGTGATTCGTCGTGTTAATGGACATTGACAAAGGAAACCACAGGAGAAGAACTGGAATGCAAAGGCCCCTGAGGACTTTGATTTGGACTTGATTATTGCTACTCTCTGTCAGTCGGACACAGTGTGGAAGTTCAAAAAGGTATCCAACGATTATCATAGTTTCCCTGCTGTCGCGATGAACAGGTATGATCGTGCTTGGAATGCATTTATATGTGCTAATATTCTTCCTTATTCGCATGCACATGAGGTTACAGTGGAGAGGGCGAGATTATTATGGGGGATTATGAATGATGAATATTATGTGGACCTTGGTGAATTTATCTATCAAGGGATTTTGAAGTTTTTGAGGGGGAAATCGCAGTACTCTATCCCGCATGCCTCTATTGTCACGAAGCTTTGCAAGGCATGAGGAGTCCAGTGGCCTTCTTATGAGCAGCTGTAGATGCCGGTCGCTCATATTGATTCATTGACATTGAATATGATGCAGGAGTGGACGGGTGGAGAGCCCGAGTCACGTGGTTTGGGGTATCGCCTTCCGGGAGGAGTTCCAGCAGCCGGTGCTGCCATGGCTAGGCCCAGTTAGGCTCAGGAGAGGCAGGCTCTTCGAGAGCTCAGGGAGGAGATGGTTCGGGATTGGCTGATGTCCAGTACAGGAGGCTTTTTAGGAGGATGGATGCGATGTATGAGTCACAGAGTCGGTTTGCGCAGGAGCTCACCCAAGCACTTGGGACTGCATTTAGAGGCCTTGGAGCTAACATCCAATGGCCCGTTTATGGTGAGGATTCTGCTTATCCACCTCCTGACACTCCACCCTCTGAGGGTGATGATAATGATGATGATGATTCGTCTAAGTAGGTATACCCTGTGTTCCTTTCTATTACCTTCACTGGAGACAGTGAAGATTTTAAGTTTTGGGGTGGTAGTTAAGGAACATATTTGTGTGTGTGTCATGTGGTTGCATTTTCATGTTAGTTTAGTTCATATAGTTGCATATTTTTGTCATATAGTTCTTTTTTTAGTTTTTTATTTTATTTTATAGCTTTATTTATCATGGCATATAGCTCATGCATATACCATAATCTCATTGTGTTGCTTTACCGATTAATATGTGATATTGATGCGAGTGTAGTGATAGCGTTAGAGTGATGTTGAATTTTTTTAGGTTGACATGCATGATAGAAACACTTGTAATTTCACCAAGTCTTAGATTATGCTTAAGGACTAGATTGTTGTCATGATTTGATGGTTTTTGAGGTTAATCTATTGTTTATACTTAAAATGCATGATAGGCTCTTAATGATAAAAGACATGAAAAGATAAAAATTGGAAAAAAAATTAGAATTCATTGCTAGTTGTGGTTAGGCGTCAAATGGCTAGTAGTCGGCTCGTATTGTATACGAGTAGTCTAGGGTTGAGCAAGATGGAGTGAAATGCACTTGCTCAGAAATTAAAAAGAAAAAAGAAAAAGAAAAAAAAAAGAGGGAAAAAATATGGAAGAAAAATATGGTTAATGCATAATTGATCACGAGTGGGCTCTTTGGTATTCGAGTTATTAAGTTCTTAGGGGACTTTGTGCCTAGTGACCTAAGGTTTTTATAGTCTGGGATTCGCTAACCTAACGCTCGTTAAATGGGTACCATTGCATAAATCTTTTGTGGACCTCACTCATTGCACGATCAAATAAGCATTTATTTATGTGTTGAATAAAAGTATGATTCCGTAATAAACTCCAATAATCTTGAAGTGTTATAAGTTATTTTGTGTCTAGAATATATTCTTCGTATAAGTTTGTGATTGCCTTGAGGATAATTAAGTTATGATGATTGATCTAGTTTCGAAGCATATCTGTTAAGCATTTGCACACACCACGTTTCTAGTTGTATGTTAACTTGCGTGATTTGATTGATCTTTAGTCACCTAATTGCATTTGTTGATATGTCATGTGTTGGTTGGTTTAGTCATCGCGTGGGGATCGCTGCATTCATATAGTTGCATTCATGCATGTTTTATTCTGAATTTGAGTCTGTGATGCATGAGGACAAGCATCGATTCAAGTTTAGGGGTGTGATAAGTGGCATTTTATACCACTTAGAGCATCTCATAACGGCTTGAATTGGTGTCTTGGACTTAAGTATTTTGTGTATTTGACGCATTTTCTAGTGTTTTTGCATTTTAGGGTATAACTTGCTTAGATATGTGTTTTTCATCAAATAAAGCTTAAGGAAGTGCTTAGAATCAGTCTAGGGGTGATGACCGAAGAAATCAGCAAAAACAAAAGTAGAATAAGGAATTTTCGCGCACTAGAAGCAGGCGGCCGTGTGGAGGATGCAGGCGACCGCCTGTGGGCGGATTTTTAGAATCTGGATTTTATAATTCGAGTACGATTGGGCTTCTATTTGCGCTGGTTCTCTTGGGCTAATATATAAACCTTATGGAAAGACGTTTTCTTCATCAAGAAATCAAGAGCAAGGGCAAGAAGATTGAGAAGACCGTTTTAGCACGCAACAACGAAGAAGAGGAAGCATATGTTATCTTGTGATTCTTTTAATTCGTTATAACTGTGGATGCTAGTTTTATTTATGCTTTGAACCTTAATACTCTTGTGACGTACTTCATTATTTATTAAGTATTTTTATTAGCCTTGTATTGTTGTGTTATTATCATACTTTCATATGAACCCATGGTGACGATGAGTTCTATTATAGGCTAATCGTGATCATGGGATTCTAGCGGATTTACTATGGATTTCTTTAGTTCATTGTTTAATACCTTGGTATGTGGTGATTGTATGATATCTAGTATAGGTTATGCTTATTCGTCTTAAATGTGTCGTGAACATGTAAGATAGCATGTTAATCTATTGTGAAGCGACAGTGAATCTTGAGATTTAGAACTTGCCATACTAGCATAGGTTCATGTATTATATGCATGATTAGTGGGTAACTCTAACCGTTTTACTTGCCCTGTGTAATCATCATGAATAACTTGTGCTTAAATCGTTATGTTGTCAAATTCTGTACACATATAGGGTCTCAATATAATTGATGCCTATTCAACTTCTATCTTAATTTTGGATGCTTGGTAGAATGGTATTCGTACAACGAAAGTTGGCGTTTATCAGTTTCTTGTTGTTTGATTAATATCATCACCATTACATGCTAAGGTTAATGACAACAACTATTGAATGAAGTAGTAATGAAGTTAGGATCTCATGTGTGTTTAATATTGTTAATTCAAGTGTTTAATTATCGTAGTTAATATTAGTTAACCAATTTTAATTGTTATTGTCTTGGCATTGAAGAATAATCATACATTGGTGAGTAAGTGTTAATTAAATATAATTAATCAGAGTCTATGTGGGAACGAACTAGAAATCATTCTATATTACTTACGAACGTGTATACTTGCGTGAATTATTTAGCGCATGCATTGTGCCTAACACTAATTAGGTATGCCTGAAATTCTTATTATTACCTTTAATGAGGACATTGAAAATTTTAAGTTTGGGGGTGATAATGTAAGGATTAGTAGTGTGTGTGTCCATATAGATTCATATTGCATGTTTAGTTGTAGTTCATTCATAATTTTGCATGATTGTTCATTTAGGACATATTTGTTTTTTGTGTGATTTCATACAGTTGTATTTGCATGTATATTTAGCATGATCCCTTAAGATGAACTATGATATTTGATAAGTTGATGTTGATTTGAGTGTGGTGATGACGAATAGAGGGATGTTTAAGTCCTAATGAATTGATTTGCATGCCAGAAATAAATATTTTCACAAAGTCTTATAGGGTTGCTTTTGATCTAGATCATGATCATACTTGTTTGTTGTTGAGATTTAATCACTTGGTTATATTTAGAATTTGTAATGTTCTCGTAATGACGTAAAAATACTGATTTTTTTATCTGCAGAAAAACTTGGATTTCATTGCTAGTTTTTGTAAGGCTAGGCGTCAAATGGCTAGTAGCCGGCTCATATTTTTATGAGTATTCTAGGGTTGAATGAGATGGAGCGAAACGCACTCATTCAGAAATTATTGAAAAAAAAAGAAAAAAAAGTATGTGTTTATGCATAATTGATCAAGAGTGAGCTCTTTAATACTCGAGTTATTAAGTTCTAGGGGAATTTGTGCCTAGTGACCTAAGGCTTTTATAGTCTGGGATCCGCTAACCTAACGCTCGCTACATGGGTATTATTGCATAAGTTTTTTGGGACCTCATTCATTGCACAGTCAAATAAGCATCTTTGTTATATGTTCAATAATAGTGTGAATCCTTGTATAACTCTAGTAGAAAGGAGGTGTTGTGAGTCATAATGCGTTTATTATCTATTCTGTTTATAAACTTTTGATTGTTTTGATGATAGATAAGTTATGGTTATTGATCTAGTATCGAGAGATATCTGTTAAGCATTCCACACACGCACGTATCAGGTTTATGAGTTTGTTTGTGAGATTTATTCGAACTCTGTTTTAAGTCATTGCATTCTTAGAGGCATTGGCTTATTCATTTGGTTATGGTTATTCTGAGGGGATCGATTGCATTATCATTTAATTGCATTCACGTAGTTGCATTCATGCATTAGGTTTGTTTTGTAGTCTTGAGTCTGTTTATGCTTGAGGACAAGCAACGATTCAAGTTTGGAGGTGTGATAAGTGGATTTTATATCCACTTGGAACGCTTTATTACAAGCTTAAATTGGTGTTTTGGACTCAAGTTTTTGGTATTTTGTTGTGTTTTTGTGTTATTGCATTTCAGGTATCAGTTAAATGAAGAAAGAAGTTTTTAAACGAAATATGATGAAAAGTGATCATATTTGGAAGCCAAAGTCATTGTCAAGTTGTGGAGAATCTCGTTAGCTTCGCGTGGGCAGTTGAATCGCCTAATTCTGACGAGTAGAACTCAAGTTATGGCCAAAATAAGATTCATCATAATTTTTTAGAAGCCGCCCACGCGGCCACGTCAGACCCGCACGCGACCGCATGCTGATGCGGGGTTGATTTCGCTGAAAAGGCCTTTTTTGAGTGGAATTCGATAATTTTAAGGGTAAAGGTCCACTAGGGGCTTATATATACTTAAAAAAAAGGGTTTTTATCATTAGGGAAGATTGGGAGATCAAGGAGAAGACCTAGAAGCACAAAATAACTCCGAAAAAGAAAATCTTGTTTTCTACTTATGATTCTTTGAAAATAGTTGTAACTTTGGATGCCCGTTTTCATTCTTGTTGAACGTAGACTTTTTTTATTCGTACTTTGATTATTATTCAGTTTATTAAGACCTTGTTTTATACCATGCTTTCATTGGAACCCATGATGATGATGAGTTCAATTATGGCTAATCGTTATCATGGGATTCTAGCGGATTTACTAATAGATTTCTATAGTTAATTTGTTCTGATACCTTAGTGTGTGGTGATTGATTGATATCCTGGTATTGGTTGTGCCTATTCGTCTTATGTGCGTAGCTAACATATAAGATAGCGTGTTAATCTCTATTGAAGCGACAGTGAATATAGAGGTTTAGAACTTGTCATGCTAGCATAGGTTCATGTATTTGTTATGCATGATTCGTAGGTAATTTTAACCATCTTACTTGCGCATTAAACCGTTATATTTTCAATTCTTATAGGCATATAAGGACTAAGCATAATTGGTGTTTTTTCAACTTCTATCTCTTTTGTGGATGCTTGGTAGTAGGTTATTCGTATAACGAAAGTTAGCGTTTACTAGTTTCGTATTATCTGATTAGTGTCATCACCATCACATGCTAAGGTTAAGAACAATGACTTGGAATGAAGTAGTAATAAAGTTAGAATTCCACGTTTGTCATATATAGTAATTCAACCTCAATTCTCTTAGTTAATGTTATTTAGTATAATTTCTTAGTTTAATAAAAACCCAATTTATTATTTGTCTTAGCATTGAGCGATAACCATACATTGTTGTATAGGTGCATAAATTGAAATTAACCTAAACCAGTCTATGTGGGAACGAATCTGATTTATATCTTATACTACTTGTGAACGCGTATACTTGCGTGAATTTTAGCGCATGTTTTCGCCCTAACAAGAAGTCATTCGAGAACTCCAGAATGACTTATAGAGAACTCTAGAATAACTTATAGAGAACTCAAGAAAGCTTATAGAAAACTCAAAAAAGCTTATAGAGAACTCAGAGATATCGACAAGCCAAATTGAAGACATAAAGATTGGAGATATCGACAAGTCATTTCTTCACTAGAGAACTCAGAGTTATCGACAAGTTAACATTCATTAGAGAACTCTGAGTTATCGATAAGTCAAATTCTACTAGAGAACTCAGAGATATAGATTAGTCATAATTTACTAGAGAACTCTGAGATATCAACTAGTCAAATTTGACTAGAGAACTCTGAGATATCGATAAGTCAAGAAGCCACTAGAGAACTCAGAGTTATCGATAAGTCAAAGTGAAGATATGAAGACTAGAGATCTCGATAAGTCAAATTCTTTAATAGAGAACTTGAGACATCTACAAGCCAAATTAACTATAGAGTACTAGAGATCTCGATAAGCCAATATACTTATCGAGATGTCAAGTTCTCTATAGATCAAACTGGAGATCTCGAGGTAAAATCTCAAAGTACAAAATTGCATATCAGTTCAATATCCAAGATTAACAATCAACAAACAATCTAAACAGCTGGATTGACAAGTCTACAAAAAGCAGCTTGAAGGATGTGCAATATCAATGATGAACATTAACTGACAAAGGAAGATCAAGATAATCACAGGATGCTAAAGATATGCTAAGCCAGAAATAGAAGATATACTTTTCTATAAATGGAAATGACAAGTGACTGTTTACTAAAGCTAATAGCATGTCTTATTGTACACTGTGTAAACCAGTAGTTAACTGAATTATAAAGTTAACACTGGTCACTTAGTCAGTTGTAACAATTGAGATAGAAAATCTTGTAACACTTTCAAGAAGAAGCTAATCTCTTTATCAACAAAGAACCTAGAAATTTTGTAGCAAAACATTCTTAATTTTAATATAAAATTAAGTGAGTTTTGAAGATCTGTGTTCTTTATTCTTGCAAGTTTAATTTTTTCATGAATACACTTTCACAACAAGATTTAATTTACTTTGTTCAACCATAAAAGATTCAAGAAAAGCTTAAAAACAGTAAAACACATTCACCACCACCCCCCCCCCGTGTGTTATTCATTTCCTAACAGTTAATCTTCACCATTGATCTTGCACATCCTTCAAGCTACTTTTTGTAGACTTGTCAATCCAGCTGTTTGGATTATTTGTTGATTGTTAATCATGGATATTGAATTGATCTGCAATTTTGTACTTTGATATTTTACTTCGAGATCTCCATTTTGTCTATAGAGAACTTGACATCTCAATAAGTATATTGGCTTATCGAGATCTCTAATACTCCATAGTAAATTTGACTTATAGAGGTCTCTGAGTTCTCGAATGAGACTTTGGCTTGTCGAAATCTCTTAGCTTCATGTCTTTATTTTGACTTGTCGACAACTTAGAGTTCTCTAGTGAATTTTGATTTATCGATATCTCTGAGTTCTCTAGTGGACTTTGACTTATCGATAACTCAGAATTTTCTAATGAATGTAGACTTGTCGATAACTCTGAGTTCTCTAGTGAAGAAATGACTTGTCGATATCTCCAATCTTCATGTCTTCAATTTGGCTTGTCGATATCTATGAGTTCTCTATAAGTTTTCCTGACTTCTCGATAAGTCATATGGAGTTCTCGAATGACTTCTCTATAACACTAAATCTGTGACTTGTAGAGATCTTGACTTAGAGTATTTTTATTCAAACATATTTATTCGACTCCAAGCTTCTTCAAAATTCTTCTGAGGCATGATCATCTTGATCTTCTTCCAGATAGAATCCTTAGGCTTGATACTGTTTAAAGAAAAAGACTTCAGTCTGCTCCTTTGCATTTTTACAGACTTTAAAATATTACAAGTACAAAATACAAATTAAGATAACAATACAACTTACTTAGGGTTGACGAATTGTCTTAGTCTTGTTAAAGTACAAGCATGACTTGCACAACAATCTCCCCAAATTTGTAAGAAGATTACTTAACACAAATTCATTCCTGTTAACAAAACTAACCCCAAGTTTAAAATGATGGAAAATAAGATTGATACACAAAGCTTGATAGAATTACAACTTTTGTACAACATAAGATTTACAGAGTTCAATGGTTACAAGTATCAGGTAAAGACGGTTTTTGTATTTGCTTCTTCCTTAAGAACATCATTTAAGTGATCAAGAATTTATAATTCTTCTATAATAGTTGTTCCACCTAGATCTTCTACAAGTTTTTGTCTTGCTACCTTGGGATAGCCACTGTCTAGCAAATCTATTCTAAAACTTAAGAATCCACCAGCTTTGATGTTTAGAAATTTCCCATCCTTAGAGATTCTGCTCATTCCTTTTGCCCTAAACTCTTCTGATCTTTTTATAAACATCTCAATTTCTTCATCATACCTCCTCCTTCTTTCTTCAGCTTCAACTTCATTCCTTTTTCTTGTTATTTCCCTTTCAATCAACCATTTAGCTATAACTGATCTCCATGCTCTTGTGGCAGTATCCTTGTCCTTTAAAAAACTTATTATTCTCTTAATTTATGTGGGAGAGAGAGAATCCATTAGATCACTGCCAAGAAAGGTGAAAGAACCATCTTCACTAACTTCCCTAAGAGATACAACCCAGACTCTGACTATTTCCTCAGCAAGTTGTTGAATATGATCTTCATCTGAGATGCACCAATTTAAAGGTAGGAAGTCAGATTGCTTGAAACAGTTCCAGATGGACCTTTCAGTGACTTCAACTTTTTCGGAAGACTTGACTTTCTTAGTTTTTCTTCCAACAGATTTAAGATTAACTTTTAGTGAAGGCTTGGTTAAAGGTAGGGTTGAGATTTTCTTGAGACTTGTTTGGCTTGTGGTGATTGAAATTTTTAGGAAAGAATATGCAGTTTGCTTGTAAAGAAATTTAGGCTTTGGAGTTTGGGAGGGTATAATGTTTGAGATGGTTGTTTTTGAAGGTTGAGATAAAGGTTGAGCTAGGTCTGTTTGGATTTTTAGGGATTGTTGTGTTTCTGAGCTATCATTATTCTTTTTGCTCCTCCTCTCACTTTTTCTCTTCTTCTCTTCATCTTTCTTATCATCCTCCTTCCTTTTCTCTTTCTTCTGCTCATCACCATCCAAGTCATCCTTGTTGATTTGAGTTTTGGGCAAGTTGGCTTCTGCATTGTTCAAGTATCTACCCAATAGCTTTATCATTTTCATGTCATCAAAGTTCTTGTTCTTCTTGGTTTTTAAGACAGTTTCTAGGACCATGATAAGCTTCTTGTTGCTCATGACACACTACTTAGGGATCTGAAAATGTTTGAAGTTTTTGGTGTTTGGACGGATGTATGCTATACCCTTGCTTAGCTGTAGATATGCTTCAGAAAAAGCAGTCACTTGATTGTTTCTCAATTCAGTTAATAGCAAGGTATCTTCATGAGTTATAACTTTGAATTTGTTGATGAAGATATCCAACTCAGATGCCCTCCATGAGACAAGGTAATTGAGGGACACCTGCATACATCTGTCTGTCCCTAAGTCATTTGCATTGATCACTATCTTCGTTTGCAAAAAGTTGTCCCGATTGACCATGATCACTCTTATGAAATAATTGTCTTGTCCAGGGCCTTTTTGTATATGAAGTGATTATTATTGAGAGAAGCGTTTAGGGACTTGAGTAGTTCATCAAATTATCTGGTCAAACTACGTCCTCCAGCAGCCCTAATAAGTCTCTCCATGTCAAGATCTACTTCTTTATTTAATTTATTTTCAGCACCCTGGACCTGTTGAGATTATCTTTATTGTGCTAGCCTAGCCTCTATCTCCCCCTTAGTCTTGTTGGCAGGCATGAGTAGGGGAGTAGAGATTTCAGGCATAACTTGTTCAGGTAGAGAAGGTAGTGGTATGTTGAGTTTGCCCATGATGGCTTCCAAAACTATAGAATTCTGCATTTGAAGATGCTTATGGGAGTCCACTAGGGTTTGGATGTCTGTTTGTTGGCTCTGGACAAGAGATGTCAAGGCTTGAACTTGTGTAGTGGGAGAAGAGTTGGAGTCTTGCAATGCTGAGACTTGGCCTTGTAGAGATTGAATTTGTAGGTTTGTAGAGATGGAGCCAGGCTGAAAAGAGTTAGTAGATGTGCCAAATGTTTCATCTACAGCCTGTTTGATGCCTTCCATAAGGAAAGCTGAGGGCTCAGATCTGCTCTTGTGAAGTTGTTCCAGCTTGACCTTAGTGTCATTTGAGTGAGTGATTTGTTGCTGGATAAGTGTATTGAGATTGATGAAAGATTGTTTGAGATTTTTGACTTCTTTCTCAATAGAAGCAAGATCCATCCTTGACATTTGCTCATCAAAGTGCTTGAATTTGGTAGTAATATGTTCTTGAGAGGGTATAATCTTATCCATCTTCTCATTCACTAATTTTATAGATCTTATCTTCATGACCAGTTAGCTTGACTTCCAGAGCTCTACCAAAAAGATGAAATGCTTTGATCTGAGCTTTGCATACATCTGTGATGGCATCATATACAGCCTGTGGAGTCAAGTCCTTTGCATTGTTACCCGTAATAGTGATGTATTCTTCCCTAAATCTGGCCAAGAATTGATCCATTTCCAAGACATTATCATCAGAGATCCATGCATCCACATTTCCATCTTGTTCTTCATCATTGAAAATTTTCTCTTTTTGCTTCTCAACTTCTTCATTGTATGTAAGCATGATAGCTTAATAATCTTGATTGCTCATGTTGGAAGTCAAAAGATGTCGTGAGATGTTTGCCAGTCCAGAAATCTGCACTACCAGTAGATCATCTACAGAAGTTGGTTGAGAGCCAGATTCTTGCAGCCATTGAGAGAGAATGTGAGATTGTTGAGGTTGTGAGGTAGATGGTTCAGAAACACCTGTGACTGAAGTCACAGTTTTACTCACAGATTGCTCTGTGGTTATGGCTAGTTGTTGTTCCTCACTAGGTGTGGGAACCTCCAATTAAATTGGAGGGGATTTGACTGGGTTACTGCCATATGCACCAGTCTCAAACCCTTGTGTGTCTTGCAACACACTGGCACTTGAATGTGTTATACTTGCGTCCCCTGTGACAGGATCATTGGCAATTGGACTCCTAGATTCAACTACCAAGGCAATTTCTGCTAGGGTTTTGAGGGGAGTTGCTCCTACATGAGGAACCTTTAACTGAATTGGAGAGGATTTAGATAGCTCCCCCTCAGGAGTACTACCCTCAAACCTTTCAGTCTGTGAAGACTATTTTGTATATGAAGGTGCATTAGAAACATCCATGGGGTCTTCAGTAAAAACTGATGAACCCCCCATGGTTTTGATGGTGTCATCAAGGTCTACCCCAGCATGTAGCCTCTCACCATCTAAATTGAGTATCTCGGTGGTGAACAAAGCTTCTTGAGCTAAGTCACTTGAGTGAGCTTGCACTTGAGAATTGAATTCAAGTGCAGTTGGTGAGGAAGAAATTTGAGATTTGAGAGACTGTTGCTCAGATAAGAGTGTTGGCAGCTCCCCCTGAGTAGATGAGGAAGCTTCAAGAGATGTGCTCTCACAGTGTATTTCATCCTTATTTCTTCTACCATACACTTGAATTGCTTCAGGTGCAGGCTGTGCAGACTCAATACTGGGTGCTTTTACAACTGCATCCTGTTAGGAGGGTACAGAGGTGGCTTGAGTCGTCAGCTCAGTTTTCTTACTTCTTTTGGATCTCTTGACCAAAGGTGACTCAGCTACAGCTTGATCCTCACCACTCTCAGTTAGAATTGTTAGGGTTACCTCATTTTTCTTCCTTTTACTCACCTCATCCTTTTGAGAAGATGAGGTGGTTGGTTTCCTAGCTACTAAGGGTTTAGAAGAAATGGTTGCAGCTTGGGAAGATCCCTGTTGGTATTCCTGTATTTGTACTTCCACAGGTTCAGGGATCATAGCTGTCTTAGATTGAATATTTGACCTCATGTCAGGCATAGGGTAAGGGTAAGTGTTAAACCTCTCCAACATGAATGGGGTAATTTTCAAACTTACATTTACCTTATTCTTTGTAGTAAGTGAGCCAAATATTATTTTGGACACTTGCTTACAATTGCCTATTTTTGTGTTATTTATACCATTCAATAAGTGTATGTCTGCTACTTTATGATTTAAAGTGGACATGATAAATCTAGGAAAGAAAATTTCCTTACCTCTAGCTGACAGGGGCATTGTTAGCCTGGTTGCAAGTTCTTCCAGGATCAACAGACCAACATTTAAGTGTATGTTGTGGGCAATTGAATACACCAGCTTTTGCACAACACTTAAAATGTTGTCATATCCTGTCTTCCTGCATGTGAAGGCCCTCATCACAGAATCAAAGATGAATGACCACTCCTTCCTTAGATTAGTTCTATTCAGGCTTGACAAGTTGATTCTTTCACCATAGTTGATGAAGTCCAGAAACTCAGTCAGCTTATCAGGAGTTGGCACCTCCACCAGATTTGCAGTGGGCAATCCCAAAGCTAGGTTCACATCTTGCTCATTAAACTCAATTTGTTGTCCTCCAACTGAGCAAGTCACCACCATAGATACAGAATTGTCATTCATAGCAGTTCTTACCACAGCTGTAGTCCAAAACTCATGCAACACATCCAGGTACAACAATGGGTTAGTAGTCAAGGCTCCTGCAATATAAGATTCAGATAGAAATTTCACAAACCCCTTGAAACTATCAGGGGCTTGGTTAGCATCAGTAAAAGCCAAATAGTTTGTTCCTTTCTCTGAAATAGTTGCTCTTACATTGTTTTGTGCCATTGTAGTTTAGTGAGTGAGAATGGGTAAGAAGAATTTTTGAGAAAGGGGTAAAAACGAGAGAGAAATTGATTTTTGGTTGAAAGGCTAGGTCACTTGAGATCTCGAAAATTGTAAGTATGTATATGTATCAAGAAGTCTGGGTATTTATAGTAAAAGCAAATGACTTGTCGAGAACTCAAAAATAGACGTTTGGAATTTGTCTATCGAGAAGTCATTTTTAGAAATGAAAAACATATCGAGAAGTCATTTTAAATTACTCTTATAGAGAACTAAAAATTGACTTATCGAGATGTCATATAAATACCCAGTTTGTCCAAAAATGGACTGATTAATTCCAAATTTTATTTGAGTAAATTTAAAATAAAATTAGAATAAATTTTTCAAAAGTATTTTACCAAAATAATTTATCAAATTAAATTATTTCAGTTCTGAGTTATTGATAAGTCAAAAATTGTACTTGTAGAGAACTCTGTGAAATAAAACTACTAGAGAACTCTACAAGGACTTATCGATAAGTCATACTTAAGCCTATCGAGAAATCACTCGAGAAGTCAGTAAATTGACTTGTCGAGAACTCACTCGAGAAGTCCTAAAATGACTTGTCGAGAAGTCAATTAGACTTATCGAGAACTCAGTTTTCTATATACTTTTGATCAATATGGTTCTGCCTTGTGTTAATTTTACATATTAAGGATGTAAATTAACAACTGAGCAATTTACTTAGAATTTGAAAAATTCCAAGTTGAATTTTGAATTTTGAAAAATAAATATGCAGAGATTTTTGAAATATTTATAATTCATATTTCAGTTAATTTCCAATTTAAATCAAATAAAGATTGATTTATTAAAAATTGATCTGCTGCAAAACATTAGCTGAGTTCTTGCCTTAGGTTGAAGAATTAAGCATTCCAATTTCACCTACAAGTCTAGTGAAAGTTGCTCCATCCAAAGGTTTAGTAAAAATGTCAGCTAACTGTTATTCTGTTGGAACAAAAATAAGCTCAATGGTACCATTTGCAGCATGTTCTCTAATAAAATGGTACCTTACATCAATGTGCTTTGTTCTAGAATGATTAATTGAATTAGCCACTATAGATATAGCACTAGTATTGTCACACATGATAGGAATTTTGTGTAACACTAGGCCATAATCCATTAGCTGATTTCTAATCCAAAGCACTTGAGCACAAAAACTTCATGCAGCTATGTATTCAACCTCAGCTGTAGAAGTTGTTACAGATTGTCGTTTCTTGCTATACCATGATACAAGTCTTTGTCCAAGAAATTGACAGCTTCCACTAGTACTCTTTCTGGCAACCCTGCACCCAGCAAAATCTGCATCTGTGTAACCAACAACTTCAAAACCAGTTCCCTTAGGATACCATAATCCCAAGTTTGGAGTTCCCTTCAAATATCTGAAAATCCTCTTCACAACCATCAAATGTGATTCTTTTGGATTGGCTTAAAATTTTGCACATAGACATGTAGCAAACATGATGTTTGGTCTACTTGTAATTAAGTAAAGCAATGATCTAATCATCCCTCTATAGCTTGAAATATCTACACTCTTGCCCTTTTTATCTTCATCCAGCTTTGTTGCAGTAGACATAGGTGTAGATGCAGGTGAACAATCAACCATACCAAACTTTTTCAATAAATCTTTGACATATTTAGTTTGGCTGATGAAGATCACATCACTTCTTTGACTGACTTGAAGTCCAAGAAAGTAACTCAGTTCCCCCATCATACTCATTTCATATTCACTTTACATAAGCTTAGAGAATCTTTGGCAAAGCTTCTCATTTGTAGAACCAAAGATGATATCATCCACATAGATCTAAACTAGGATCATATCCTCACCATGTTTCTTGTAAAAGAGAGTCTTGTCTATGGTACCTCTATTAAAACCATGCTTCAGTAGGAATTCTGACAGTGTGTCATACCAAGCTCTAGGTTCCTGTTTTAGTCCATATAGAGCCTTAAGTAACTTGTACACAAAATTTGGAAATTCTGGATCTTCAAAGCCAGGTGGTTGTTGCACATAAACTTCTTCTTCTAGTTCACCATTTAGGAAGGCACTCTTGACATCCATTTGATACACTTTAAAATTTGAGTGTGCAACAAATGCTAGAAAGATCCTTATTGCTTCAAGTCTTGCAACTGGAGCAAAAGTTTAATCATAATCAATTCCTTCTTCTTGTGAGTAGCCTTTTGCAACCAACCTTGCTTTGTTTCTGGTAACTATACCATTTTCATCCATCTTATTCCTGAACACCCATTTTATTCCAATAATGCTTCTATTCTTTGGTGCGGAACCAATTTCCAAACATTATTTCTTTCAAACTGATTCAGCTCTTCCTGCATGGTAGATATCCAATCAGGATCCAGTAGAGCTTCATCAATTTTCTTAGGCTCTACTTGAGACAAAAAACATGCATGTAGGCACTCATTAGCAGTTGCACTTCTAGTCCTCACACCAAGAGTATGATCACCTATTATTGATTCTCTAGTGTGACTTCTATCCCACTTTCTTGTATGAGTTTGTTGGTTTGTGCCTTCATCATTTTCTTCATTATTGGTATGACTGCTAGATCTTTCTTCTCTTTCTCCCCCTGAGTTTGTGCTGTCAAATTTAGGTATTTGAGATGAGCTTCCATTTCCATGATTTTCTTGTTCAGTGGACTCTTCATTTTTCTTCTGTTGTGCATCAATCTCATCTTCCCCATCACAATCATTATCAATGTTGAGGTTTTCAAATATAAGGGCTTCATCTTCAATCAAGGCATTCCAAGCCTGGACACTTGTCATCATCAAAAGTCACATATGTGCTTTCCATAATCTTCTTTTGATCTATCACATAAACTTTGTATGCTGTTCTTTCCAATGAATATCCCTGAAAAATTGCTTCAAAGACTTTTGGGTCAAATTTTCCTACATATTCAAAGTTGTCTTTCAAAATATAACACTTGCTTCCAAACACATGAAGATGCTTTACAGTAGGCTTTCTTTTAGACATAATTGAGTAAGGTGATTTTCCATGTGCCTTGTTAATGAGATATATGTTCTGATGCAGTATTAACAGCCTCTTCCCTGAAAATTTTTGGCAATTTGGCATCTTGCAGCATTGTTCTAGCAGCTTCAACTAATGTTATGTTCTTTCTTTCAACTACTCCATTTTGTGAGGTGTTCTAGCAGTTGAGAATTCTTGAACAATGCTTTTACTTTTGCATAATTCACTCAATGTTGCATTTCTGTATTATGTTCCATTATCACTTCTCAATCTTTTTACACAATTATGATCTTCGGCCTATTTTTCTATCTTCTTGATCTGCTCAATTATGATCTGTGGAGTTTCATCTTTAGAGTGCATGAACTCTACCCAGGTGTATCTTGAGAAATCATCCACCATCACAAGTGTATATTTGTTTCTTGAAATTGATAAGACATTTATTGGCCCAAACAAGTCCATGTGGATAAGTTGCAATGGTGCACTTATAGAATCCCCAGTTTTTGACTTGTGACTTGATCTATTCAGTTTTCCTTTCTGACAAGCTTCACAAACTTCAACTTGAGCAAACTCCAGTTTCGGCATATTTCTTACTAACGCCTTTTTGACCAAGGTGTTAATTGTCTTGAAATTCAAGTAAGACAATTTCTTATGTCATAGCTTGCTTTGTTCTTCTAATGCCTTAGTGTAGAAGCGACAAATTCCATCCTTATTTGTTGAGTCTAAGTATGCAACAAACAAGCTTCCTTTCCTTGCTCCTTTCAGAGCAACTTTCCCAGTTTTCTTGTTGATAAAAGTGCATTCTTCTTTGTTGAATAAAACTTCAAAGCCTTTGTCTGCAAATTGGCTAACACTGAGAAAATTCACATCAAGACCAGCTACCAATGCTACATCATCAATGACAACATTTTCAGAAACAATCTTACCATATCTCATTGTGAATCCTTTGTTGTTGTCTCCAAAGGTCACCAAAGGGCCAGCTTTCGCCTCAAACTGTGATAGCAGGGCTTTATCACCTATCATATGCCTGGAACATCCACTGTCTATGATCCAGATGACTTTCTTAACTTTGCCCTGCACACAATGAGTTTTAAGTGTGTTTAGCAACCCAAGCAGTGTTGGGTACTTTTTTCTTGTTAACTGATTTAGCAGAAGTAGAATGAGTAGTTTTAGATAAAATAGAGTTCATTTACTGTTGAGCATTTTCCCTTTCTATTGTAGACACAATTTTCATTTCTTTGAGGTCTACTCTCAGTTTGTGATAACTTTTCATCACTTTTAAGTTGCAAGGAATGCAATCAAACTTATCACAGAAGGAGTAGGGATCATTTGCATTTGCTTCATTGTATTTGCAGGCTCCTTCAATTGGCTTCCTAACTGCCTTTTTACAAAGGTGAGTTAGGTGATTCACAGAGCCACATTTTTCATATTTATTTCTTGGAGCATCTGCAACATAAGCAAAATTATTGCTTTTGTTTATCCCTATTTTCATATTTCTATTTTCTTTTTCTTTCTTGCATCTTCAGTTTTGGTTTCTTTAACAGGTGTCTTGGGACTTTGTTTGTCCATGAGCTTCTCTTCAGTATTGGAAGACTAAGTTGATTCTGTAGTTTTCTTCTCTTTGTCTTCATCAGCAATTTCTTGCTTAATAATCAATTCTTCTATACTAAAGTTGACTTCACATGCTTTGAACATAGGTGATACAATCTTTTTCAGCATAGCTGGAACATTTTCATTAATTGTTGCTTTTCCTTTGTCACCTATTTCTTTCTTCTTACTGTTCAAGGCATCATAGTCAAGACCAATAGCAATATTTTCACATGGTTTATTTTTCTCATGGTATTGTTCAACTAACTCAGATGCATTTCTGAAAGACTTCAACTTTACCTCATTCTTTTCCAGCTTCTCCTTTAGCACTGCTTTAATTTCATTTGCACAGTTGAGCTTTTTCTTGAGATAAGCATTCTCTTATTTTACAGCTTCAAGCTCCACCAACAACAATTCAGTTTCTTGCTTCTCACTTTCAAGCTTCTCATTTATCTTTGTCAGTCTGCTCACTTCTTCATTAACAGCAACAATGCTTGTGTGAATGTGAAACATTTTTATGCTCATCTTCTCTATAGTTTCCTTATATTGACTCACATTTAAATCAATGGTGGTAAGAGTTGGTACTAGTGATTTAGATTAGGATGACTCTCCTTGCTCCAAGGCCATGAGTGCATAATTTCTAAATTTTTCATCTTCATCATTATCAGAATCATCCCAACTTTTACCCTCAGCGGTATAAGCTTTGTTTTGCTGTTTCTTCAGAAGAGCTTCATACTTTGCTTCCAGTTCAAGATAAGCTTTGTATTTCTTTGCTTTCTTGGATTTCCTGCATTCTGTAGCAAAATGGCCTAGTTCATCAAAGTTGAAGCACCTTATCTTAGATCTGTCAACAGATCCAGTTTTGTAACCATTCTTGATGTCAGAAGTGTACTTCCCTTTTCCTTTCCAGCTGCTGTCTTTGTTAAAAGACTGTCATTTACCCTTAAAGTATCTAGGCTTCTTTACTCTAATGTTAGAGAATTTTCTATCCAAATAGGCCATTGACTGATCTAGCTCATCCAGTTCATCAAGAGTGTAGAACTCATCTTCTTCCAATTCCAGAATGACTTATTCTTGTAAATCATTTGTTCTTTGCTCACTTGTTGAGGCAACTGGAGTTTGAGATCCTGGCTCATCATTTGATGTTTGGCTTTCATTGACAATTAAAGCACTTGAGCCATCTACAACATGTCCTTGATCAGATCTCAATGATTTCCTTTGAATCATTTCTAGTTCATATGTTTTGAGAATTCCATATATAACTTCCAGTATTATTCTACTCAAGTCTCTCTATTCCCTGATAGCTGAGATTTTCTGTTCCAAATGATCAGGGAGATTAAGCAAGAACTTCAAGTTCACCTCTTCAGCTTCATAGTATTTGTCAGGGAGCTGCAAGTCATTTATCAGCTTATTGAATCTTTTAAATACATCAGTTATACTTTCTTTTGGCTTGGCCATGAAACCCTCATACTGTGAAATCAGTATCCTTCTCTGATTTGATCTAACTTCCTCAGTTCCCTCACAGAGTATTTCAATCTTTTCCCATATTTTCTTGGCAATGTCACAATTGACAATGTTGTTGTACATCACATTGTCAAGTGACTCAGTCAATATCAATTGCAAGCCACTATCCAGGGAAACTTTATCCTTTTCAGGATCAGTATACTACAAAGGGTCTTTTGTAGCATAATGAGCTGTAATAACCATATCACCATCTGTTGATTCTTCAACTCTAACCATAAGAGTGAAAGGCCCATTTTTGAGAATCTGAATATAGAGTGGATTGGCCATCCTGACAAACAGCAATATTTTTCCAAAGAGTATAGTTAGCTTTGTCAAAGGTAGGAATTTTGATGCTACTGATTTTCTGTGTATTCATTCTTCCAAGATCTTGAATCTGTTTACTTTCAGATTTGTCTCTGATACCAATTGTTAGGAAATGAATAACACACATAGGGGGTAAATGTGTTTTACTGTTTTTGAGCTTTTCTTGAATCTTTTATGGTTGAACAAAGTAAATTAAATCTTGTAGTAAAAGTGTGTTCATGCAGAAATTAAACTTGCAAAAATAGAGAACACAGATTTTCAAAACTCACTTAATTTTATATTAAAATTAAGAATGTTTTGCTACAAAATTTCTAGGCTCTTTGTTGATAAAGAGTTTAGCTTCTTCTTGAGAGTGTTACAAGATTTTCTATCTGAATTATTACTACTAACTAAAGGACCAGTATTAACTTTATAATTCAGTTAACTGCTGCTTTACACAATATACAATAAGACATGTTATTAGCTTTTGTAAACAGTCACTTGCCATTTCCATTTATAGAAAAGTTTATCTTCTATTTTTGTCTTAGTATATCTTTAGTATTCTGTGATTATCTTGATCTTCCTTTGTCAATTAATCTTCACCATTGATGTTGCACATCATTCAAGCTGCTGTTTGTAGACTTGTCAATCCAGCTATTTGGATTGTTTATTGATTGTTAATCTTGGATATTGGACTGATCTACAATTTTGTACTTTGAGATTTTACCTCGAGATCTCCATTTGGTCTATAGAGAACTTGACATCTCGATAAGTATATTGGCTTATCGAGATCTCTAATACTTCATAGTAATTTTGACTTATAGAGGTCTCTGAGTTCTCGAATGAGACTTTGGCTTATCGAGACCTCTCAGCTTCATGTCTTCATTTTGACTTGTCGACAACTTAGAGTTCTCTAGTGAATTTTGACTTATCGATATCTCTGAGTTCTCTAGTGGACTTTGACTTATCGATAACTCAGAGTTCTCTAATGAATGTAGACTTGTCGATAACTCTGAGTTCTCTAGTGAAGAAATGACTTGTCGATATCTCTAATCTTCATGTCTTCAATTTGGCTTGTCGATATCTCTGAGTTCTCTATAACCTTTCCTGACTTCTCGATAAGTCATTTGGAGTTCTCGAATGACTTCTCTATAACACTAAATATGTGACTTGTAGAGATCTTGACTTAGAGTATTTTTATTCAAACAGATTTATTCAACTCCAAGCTTCTTCAAAATTCTTCTGAGGCATGATCATCTTGATCTTCTTCTGGATAGAATCCTTAGGCTTGATACCGTTTAAAGAAAAAGACTTCAGTCTGCTCCTTTGCATTTTTACAGACTTTAAAATGTTACAAGTACAATATACAAATTAAGATAATAATACAATTTACTTAGGGTTGACAAATTATCTTAGTCTTGTTAAAGTACAGGCATGTCTTGCACAACATTAAAGAAGCAATTCAGGATGAAGAGTAAAGTATGATATACACTGAAGCAAGATTGAATATGCACACTTGATTCCTGCATTTAGATAATTTTGACATCATCAATTGGAACTTGTTCATATTTCTATAATGAACAAGTTGGGGTAGATTATTAGGAGCAGTTGATGATATCAAGCAAAAATTATCAGAAGTTTATATCAGAACTTACATCAACGGATGTTGATGACATCGACGGATGTTGATATCGACGGATAAGGACATCGACGGATGTTGATAATCGACGAATAAGGATATCGACGGATGATGATGTCAACGGATGATGAAATCAGTATTTGTCACATCAATTGATCTTCGAGAGGAAAAAGGAAACAGGAACTCAAGGCAGTGAAGGATTTTATCTCAGAAGCAATTGTATAGGTTTTCTTGTTGTTGATAGAATAGGATTCCTTATACATTGTGTAGTTGTGCTCTATATAAAGCACATATTAGGTTCATGCTATATGCATTGCGACATTGTTACATCTTTGTTCATCCTTTCGAGAGAGTACATTTGTAATAAGTTTTTATCAGTTAATATAAAAACTGTTGATTATGTTGAAGTTTTGTCAACTTGATTGTATTAACTGTATTCATCCCCCTCTCTAAAGTTGATTAAGGGCCTAACAAATTATTATAAACAAAAAAAATATTCACATAGAAACTAATTTACATGTAAACTTATTTAAATTTATATATAAATATTAATTAATAAGTTCTTGAATAACTTTTTTCATTGAATATATAAATGCTAAATATAAATATAATTTAAAATAAATTGATAACCTAGAAATTGAATTATTAAAAACTAATATATTGCACAATTTGTCAAAAGAAAAATTAATATTCATAATATTTTATTGTTAAGACTAGTAGTAGTCTAAACTAGTTATCAAAATAATTAATATTCTTTTTAAATACTTTGCTTACTAATTTTTTTTCTAAAATTTAATAACTTACTTAAATTATTAAAATTAATATAACATTTTTACTTTAGCTCAAAATAATTATTTATAATCATTTGACATTTACTAATAATTCACTATAGTTTGCCTGCTATTTGTACATTTTTTTCATTAAAAAGATATTACACTTTTTTTTGCAAATAAAATATATAATATAGGCATTCATCAAAATGTGTCACTACAAATTTTAGTCCGTCGAGGAAGTCGCACACCCTCGACACGGCCCTGATCCTTAGCTTGTAATAATCGGGCATCGTGGTAAAATCTTTGAGCCATTTGGTGGTGCTAGAGTATTGATGGAAATTGGCATTAATGCATACCCTTTCACCTGCAATGAAGCTTACAAGCTGCAGTTTGAAAAAGTAAAGAACCTGAAGTTTGAGGCATTATTTGGTCCTGGAGCAGTCCTTGTTCAAGATTCTGGGTCCGATGCGGCCCTTGAGGAGGTTCCATTCTCCAACATTGGAGGCAAGACAATCTTAGTCTTTTCTGAGTATCATCTCGACATGCATTATAGTTAAACTCCATGAATGTTAACTGGAAAGCAAGGGTACGATTAATGAGTTTAAGGTGCTGCCGTGGTTGACACTGCATGATGATATATATGGAGAATGCAGCTGTGAATGCCGATGAAACATTCCATGGGTTATGGGATTCTAGTCTTTGATTGTGCAGCAAAGGTTGTGAGGGCAAGAAGAAATCCCAGAGGGTTTGGATTTGAACCGGAAGGTACCAGTTTCCCCTTTTGTACTACCCCGGAGGTGGTCGATGACCTGAAATATCTGTTCCATTGGAACTTTTGGGGACAGAAACTCCATGGAACGATCGACATAAACCGCGACTTTAAATTGGGGCCTTTGTTTGTTGAGGAGGATGCAGTATCTTCCATTGGATTTGTGTGTTAACTGCTGGATATGTTAACATTTCGCCCTCGGTAGTTTAAAGTTTTGTTGTCTTTTTAAAAATAAAACATCCGTATTGCAGATATATTCTGAAGTTAAGTCAAAATTGCATTTTCAAGAGTCAGCCAGAAAATTCAAATTATATATTGAAAGTCAAATATAGTTTTTCAATTTTTTTTAATCAGTAGCCAAGTTAAATAGATTCAATTTCAAAACCATAATTTTTAGATTCCAGTTTATATAGTTTATATTGTATACGAACTTCAATCGAATAGATGTCTACCGATGCTGATTAGTAATGAGTAGATAGTTTAAGGAGTAGATGCAATCGAGTCTTTCTAGTGTTTGTTCATGCTTAACTTGCCTCTAATTGTTAAACTATGAATGTATAATTTACATAAAGCCGATTGCAATAGAAAAAATACCAAGGCGAGGGACATGATGATGAGGAGACCGCTACAAGACTGTTGATATTATATATTGCTAGCTATATAACTACCAATACAAAACAATGGATACATACTCTTAGGAGGTTATTTGATCTAGTTAAATGACCTTCAATCTTCAGCTAAGGGAATATCATTCAAATTCAAACCCATTGCAGGCAAGTCTGAAGAGAGTGGACCTAGGATCCCGTCCGGGGTAAGAGTAAGAGTACTCTGCAAAGGTAGGAAAAACACATATTAGATTCAACAAGATTGCCAGGTGATTAAATAATGCACATAGAAAGTAGAGTTTAGCTCTTATGGGACCATCCCATATAAGCCGAGATGCCAGATAAGGTATGCATCCTTCCGATATAAAAGGTTGGATACATATATATAGACTCAGTTTCTGAATTAGTGATACATTTTTCTAGAAAATGTAGCAATTCTATCTTTGAAAGTCTAATCCTGTATATAAAGTAAAAATATTAAAAAAAAAAAGTTCAAACTCTGCCTCACTGATAGAAATCAGTTATATTAGAGGGGTTTATTATTAGAATGTGTATTTATAGAAATCAATTAAGCTAAAGAATAAGGTATGCTGGTCGACACAAGGAGTTTTTAATAAAAAATTTGTATATTGAAGATAACAAAAACATAACAAGTTTAACCAACAAAACTATCAACATGTAATAATAAGTATAATAAGTATAATATGTTTATACTTGTAACTGACAGCTTATTGGTGAAATTGGTTTTCGCGCTTGGAATTTGGATTATACAAACTATCAACATGTGAATATAGTTTTAGTATCAATTTGGGGTTTTACGCTTCGGGTCTCGCTCAAGTGGTTTGCTTATCTGTGCTTTCCGCTATTGTCCTGCATGACTCACTTTTCGAGGCAAGGATTACAACTTCGAGTACTTTATCATATGTGTGTGTGTGTGTATGTGTGTGTGCGTGTATATATATATATATAGGATGACCAGCAATATCATATGCAACATATGATATATATATATGGACATATAAATGACAAATGCTAATATATTTATCGCTGTTATAAATACCCATCACTGGGAGAGGGGTAAATAAATATGTCAAACCTTTCATAGCATTTTATGTTTGCATGAGTCAAATTAAAAGTCTTTTAGTAATTACTAACCAGATTTTGGCTTTTAAATCCCCTATCCCCCACCAATTGCCTGGTGCTATTATGAAAATGCAGCAATAAAGAAGGTAAAAGGCAGACAGATCACAAATTTGAGCATTCAGACAAATTTAAACCTTTGTAAGATGAGAATATCTCGCCATCTTAGCTCTTATCCATGCATTTAGAGTAATATCGATGCAAAGGCCAACTAAATACATTGATAAGTACCTCAGGCTGGAATCTTAGCATGTCAGCACGAGCCATGGCTTCAGCTTGCGCAATTCTCTGCCTGAATGTCTGTGCCATCTCCTCTGCCTATATAAAGAGAAAGGAGCACCTCAGACAATCGTCAAGTTGATGAAGCAGAACATACAAGATGTATACTAATAAAATGATGAGGTAAGAAGGTCATAATATAACATCCCTGCATCATTTAGAAACGGTAGTCCAGATACTTATATTTTAAAAAATCATTTATAAAAATGTTAATAGGTGGATACAAAAGATATTATTACAAAGATGGGATTTATAAGCAAGTTATTTTTTATCAATAACGGAAGTTGGAACTTAACTTAAGCAGATCTGTCATTTAAATATATACTAATATAAATATTCACAGATCTTACAAGGTCAGTGGGGGGCATAACAGAAATGATATACTGATTTTTCAAGATATATTGGCACTCAAAAAAAATTGACTGTTTTCAAGGTCAACAAGGGCATTATCCTGGGTTAGCCCCTCCTTGTCAATGCCTTGGAAGATGAGAGATAAGCCCTTCATCTATCAACTTAACAATATGTACATAAAAAAACCATTATCATGCATCCGAAATAATTACCTTCTCAAAAACTAGCTTGGGATTGCGAATCATGTCTCCAGGAGTAGGTTCCAACTTTTTAGTAGAAAGACTGACTCGACCTCTTTCACGATCATGACTCAGTATCATGACCTACAGATAGGAAAAGTGATGTCAACCTCAGAAAGTTGTGGAAATTGGTCGCTGTCTAGCACCATTTGAAATATATGCTGCTAATTACTCACCTTGAGAGTGTCGCCAGGCTGAAGGACTGTTGCAATGTCCGAGACACGATCATGACTGATCTGACTAACATGAAGAAGTCCATTGATACCACCAATATCTATGAAGGCACCGTATGGTTTCAAGCTCTGTACAGTTCCAATGACGACTGATCCAATTCCAAGCTGAGCCTGGCTGTCCGCCATGGCCTTCCGGTTACTAAGAACCAGCCTAGATTGTTCCTCATCTACCTCAACAAACTTTAGTGGAATTTCCTTTTCAATAAGCTCTTCTGCCGGTGATTTCTGATGAGTAGATGAGTAGTTGATTACTAATGAGTAATAAAATTTGAAGTTTAATCTATATATACATTTTCACATATGCAACATTTTAGGGGCTCGCGCAACAAAACAAGGGTTAGTAGTTGGTTTTAGAAAGTTATAAATGTAAATAATACTTTTTAAAGGTCCCCTTCTTCCTACGATTATCATGACATGGACCCACTGAAATAAACATAAGAATAGTAGAAAGGGCATGCAGTATAGACATACAGAAAAACAGCATGTGCATTAAATAATGACTTCAATAGAATATGACATGCTATTGAAAGTCAAATGTCAGTTTTAAGTATATACTGTTGATATTTGTGAGAAGGGAACAAATCCGCGAAGGCCTTCAACCAATGCAACGACTCCGCCTTTATTAGCACCAACAACCTACATAACCACGGAAAATGATCATATTACAGAAAGACAAACTTGCGATTCGAAGGACCTTACTTAAGGACAAAACACAATGCAAATTGCTACACAAATTCATCAGCAAGCATATCATACTAAGCAAAACATTCTTACTATCTGTTACCGGTGATTACACAATCTGATAAACGGAAGCATAAACATTAATTAGTGCAGCAGAATCTAATGTTTTTACAGAATATCACTAATGAACGCATGAACATTAAGTATTGCATCAGAAATTATTGTTTGCATCTGATTGACTTAATTCAACGAGATATCATAATCGCTTAATTAAAAAATTTATTAGAATAAAACCACAGATGTCTGGCATCAGAAATTCCCACCTTACCCTTGACGACAACATCTTCAGCCTGAAGCTGTCTACATCTTTCCCAAGCAAGGTCATATTGGGCAGAGCGTAAGCTCAAGATCAGACTATCATCGTTTGAATTTTCACCAATAATTACAAACTCCTCACGCAAACCAGGAACTATTCCTGCCTCTTTCACATGCTTTATATCGTAGATGCAAACTTCCCGAACAGGCAAGTATGCTGAAGATTTGGCAGTTATGTCTACTAGAGCTCCATTAGCATCTGTATTGAATACTGTTCCGATGACCTAAACACAGACATGCAAACATAATCAAGCTTGTTTTTACACATTAAAGCAAATGTTCTTATCACGTCTAATGCAATCTAAATAATTTTATTTATATATTTTGTATAAATGCAATCCAACTTAACGTATGAAACTCTTACCTGTAAGCTAATACGGTAATACCTCCCGTGTTCTACCAAAAAATTTCCAATTCAAATTTGGAATCTCTATAAAAGGAGAACTTTTTTATGGTAGTGGATACTGACACGATTCCCACAAAAATACATTATGAATCACATTCTGCTTATATTACTTTTCTAATGGAATTAGGTCCTCAAGGGTAAATATGGAATCAGAGATAGCCTATTGGCAAAGGGTCATCACCCACTCCCTTCCCCCTCATTAGGTGGTCATCAGTTTGAAACCACATTCCCTCTCTCTTTACCGAAATAACTATGTAGTATGTACACTACCAAAAAGATATAGAATGATATTTTAGTCCTTCAAGTTGTTTTATTTTTCTTGCTAAACATCAGGGCAGATAAAATTTCTAATATAGATAATCCTACTATTTCTTGAAGGGATTGGAATGTAATGAAAAATTAGAGAAAAGTTAAAGACTTAAGGAGAATGCAAAAGGAAAGAGTGAATAAAATGAGAGATCTTAATTCAATATCTTTAGGATATGACTACGAGTAATTAATGAAGAATCATTCACTCGTAAATTCGTAAAACTGAGCTTTATCAAGTGTGGAAAGGAATGGAGGAAAGAATGAAATAAAAAAATATTTCATAATTTGTATACGGTGCAAATATCATTCCACTTCTTCCGACCACATGGACTTCTAGTTATCCTTTCTATCATTAACTAGTGAAAAACAAAAAGCACAACATATATTTCGAATAAAAACAAATGTGGTTGCTTTTATGTATTAAGTTGTCCAACTCTTAATAATCAAAATCCAGATTTCCACAAGTATAAGCTCGTCGCAATCTAACCATTTCTCTGCATTAATATCATGACTACTTCAATCTCCTCATAAAACACATTCAACGAGTCCTTATCAAAACCTCTACCCAAATTAATCCAAAACCCCCCACAATAACCTTAAAACATCACCCATCAAACTTCTAACCTATCAATCACTACCTCATCAAAATGTCAATTACAACTACCCCGGAAAAATCGCAAAACAACACTCCAAAAAAATTACTTTTTCCAACATTTCCAAAACAAACATATAAAAGTCACAATTCAAATCAATTTTTTAGGTTTTTCCGGTTTTGCCCCAACGCCGCCTGGCAATTCTTCTCAAATTCAACTCAATCAAAACATACATAAATTATACATATATAATCGTGCCCACATTAACAAGACAGACACATAAAAATTTAAACTTCACATCTAAATTCTAGGTTTTACCCCAACCCCACCTCAATTCTTCTCAAATTCAACTCAAACAAAGCAACCATAAATCATACATATATAATTTTGCCCACATTAACAAGACAAGCATATAAAAATCCAAACTTTATATCTAAATTCTAAATTTTACCCCAACCCCACCTCAATTATTCACACAATCACCTCAACACACACACACAAACACACACAAAAAACGAGAAAAGAGGAACAACCTTGGTGCCAATCTCAGAATTAAAATCATACTGCTGAATAGCAAGATGAAAATCTTGAACATTAAAAGAAACACCTTCCAAGGGGTTAGTTCTACACCTCTCATAAGCATCTTCAAACATTTCTTTAAGCTTAGCTCTCTCTTTTGTTTGTGGTGTTGGAACACTCACACCTGGGGCTGTTACTGCTGCTTTTACAATGTAAGGCCTGCTTTTCTTGTAGAGATTATTTGTCTTTCTGGAGAGATTGGTTGAGGAGAGAGATGGGCATTTTAAAGCATACCCAATTTGATGGGCTAGTGCAGACATTTTTGTGTGGGGATAGAGATAGAATTGGGGTTGTGTTTGATTTTGATGAAGAAGTTGAGTTTGATGAATGAGTTTACAGGGATAGATTGGGAGAGGTGGTGGGTCCAGTTTTTTGTTTAGGATATGTCTTGTTTTCTGATGTTTTTTGAAAACTTAAGGAAAATGCTGTTTGTTTTATATTTATGCTAACAAAAAATAAATTAAATGTAATTTGTTTTGATTTTTACAGAAAATTACAGTTTCTTATGTTTATATTTGAGCTTCAATTTAGTTATTTCTTTTGGAAAATATGTAGATAATATATCTATAGAAAATAATAAGCTCCGATTAAATGAAAACCAAAAATCTACAAGTTTAGATGATGTAGACCTAAAAAACAAATCAAAATAAATCAAATGGGTAGAAATCCTTCCCCATATAGTAAGATTATTGAAGAAAATTATATCAATCAAAACAAAATAAAGCATTTGCGGCTTTCCACTCAAAACCATATGTAATTCATATTTGGTATTTTTAAATCATATTAACTTTAACTTTGGTTTTGATTGTATTTATTTATATTTCGTTGAAAAATTTCCATTTTAAAAGTAAGAATTTTTGAAACTTTTAAATGTAAAATACTGCTTTACCAGTTTACCGCTTATGAAATTAATATGATTGTTTTTATTTATTTATTTTACTAGGATATATGCTAGGATATATGCGGCTACAATTTCTTCGGGAAGAAAAAGGCAAAAAGTCCGGATAAAAGTCCGGATCGAAAAAAACCCGAATAAAAGTCCGGTTCTACCCGGATAAAAACCCGGACTTTTTGAAAAACCCGATTAAAAACCGATTTTTTATATAAAATTTGAAAATATACAATAATTTTTATGATTTTTAAAATAATATATCATAATATTGGAAACAATTAAAGTATATATGATTATTTATATATTATATTAAAAATAATTATTTGTTTCGGTGTCTAAACTACTCTATCTGATATATCAAGATATTATTTTCTCCGGTATTTAAACTACTCATAATTCGAGTTATAAAATATTAAAATATTTTTTTTAAATATAAATAAAAAAACCCGGATAAAGTCCAGCCGGATTTTTAAAAAAACATGGCCCGGTCCTTTTGAAAAAAACGGGCTTTAAAAAGTCCGGATCAAGCCAGACCCGATAGGCTTTTTATGCATGTCTGGTTGCAATTCGTGTTGATTATGTTGGTACATTTCAAGCGGGTAATTGAAATACAGATAAATTTCTTAAAAGTTGCATTTGGAGAAAAGCTTAAGCTTGAACCGTAAGGTTTATAATTTAAATTTGTTTTTATTGTTGGGGAGAAATTAATACAAAAATTATCAGTCTGTTTTAATATGTATTTTTACAAACTTGTATGTGAAAGTAAAAAAAAATAATACTGATCTTGAATATTGCTCTACAAGTTGTATCAAATGAATTTCAGTTTCAAAAGAAAAAAAAAATCAGCGGGAGGTAACAATAAAGATGTTGCGTCTGGTAATGAAGATCAATTACGAGATCAATGACTGGTATTAACAAGAACGAAGATCAATTCGGTAACGAGGACTTATGACTGGATTTTGGTAATAGTAATTGAGGAGCCAAGATTTTGTAGTCTACTCTATTCTGATTCTATAGCTTAATAATCAATCCCACGTTACATGCTCACACACATTTAATACAAATCAAAAGGAAGTACCTATTGTATAATAAGACATTCTCCGCAATACTTAGTTTTTTTGTGAAGTATTATACTTCATCTTGATAAAGGGATGCTTCAAGGAGCATGCATAACTAGAGAATAATATTTAACATAACTTACAAAACAAATGTGTCCTAATGATTGCTCAAAGGAAATGATTGGCACTAATAGAGCAGTATAGGCTGCAATTGTCTACTCCTTATTAAGCATTTTAATATGCAGATGTAAGGGAACAATAAAAATTTGGTATGAAAAAACAGTTTCAGTTCAGAAACCTTTATATAGAAGGTCGGAATCAGAACTATAAATCAGCAAACTTGTTTTGAGTTATTTGAGATCTTTGCAAGAGAGATGCTACTGAAAAAAAAACAATTGTAGACCAATTACCACATCTTTTACATATGAATTGGCTTGTCATAAGTGGCCATCGCAGCCTCCTTCAAGGCCTCGGACATTGTTGGATGTGCATGACATGTGCGTGCAATATCCTCACTTGAGGCCCCATACTGCATTGCCAGCACTGCTTCATGAATGAGCTCCCCGGCATTTGGTGCCATGATGTGTACGCCTAATATCTTGTCCGTCTCCGTCTCAGCTATAACCTTGACCACTCCCTCTGCATCATCAATTGCTTTTGCCCTGCTGTTTGCCATTAAAGGGAACTTTCCAACACGGTACTTAACCCCTGTTTCCTTGACCTGCTCTTCAGTCTTCCCAATAGAAGCCACTTCAGGATGAGTATAAACTACGCCAGGTACCAAATCATAGTCCACATGACCTTCTTTCCCAGCAAGGTACTCAACGCATGCAACCCCATCCTCTTCGGCCTTGTGAGCCAACATTGGACCGGGGACAACATCACCAATAGCATACACCCCTGGAACATTTGTAGCAAAACGTTCATTAACTGGAATTCTACCCATCTTGTCAGTTTCAACTCCAATTTTGTCCAATCCAAGTCCAGAAGTGAATGGGCTTCTACCAGCAGAAATAAGAACATAATCGGCCTCAAGAATGCTCTGGTCACCACCAGCTGCTGGTTCAAGGGTCAATTTCACACCACTACTGGATGTGTCAATTGACACTACCTTAGTTGTGAGTTTAAATTTCATCTTTTGCTTCTCGAGTGTACGTTTAAATTGCTTGCGGATTTCACCATCCATTGAGGGGACAATTTCTGGCGCATATTCAACAACAGTAACTTCGGAGCCAAGACGTGCCCACACAGATCCCATTTCAAGGCCAATATAGCCAGCACCAATAACTATGAGTTTCTTAGGGATCTCTGGCAATGCTAAAGCTCCAGTAGATGACACAATCCTTTTTTCATCAATTGTGACGCCAGGTAAACTTTTAACATCAGATCCGGTGGCAATAATTATATGTTTTCCTTTTACTACAGTATTTCCACCTTCAATAGTGTCTACAGAGATCTCAGAGGGGGATATGAACTTGCCATAACCTTTCACATAGTTCACCTTATTTTTCTTAAAAAGACCCTCGATACCTTTTGTTAGGCCAGCCACGGATTTATCTTTTTGGGCCATCATTGCAGGCAGATCGACCTCCACAGAGGGGAACTTTACGCCATGATTGGCAAATGAATGCTTGGCTTCGTGATACATATGTGAGGAATGAAGAAGGGCCTAAATGGAGTTGAAACATATGAGCAATGAGAAATCTGCCTTTCAAAAACAAAACGATAAGAATGTAACTTAGCAAAACCAAAATGGGAAATTTTTCCATTCCAGAACATAAATTAGATTTTTAGTCAAATTGGAGAGAAATAGACAAGTCTCGAACTCCTTGAACAGGTTCCTGCTTAGCTGACGATGGCCAAAATTCCAGCCATATTTAGCCAACAAACCTCTAATATACAATATCTCAACTTTCATGTGGTGTTTAAGTGACGTAGAAGGCCATGCCTTTTTAAAACAGTAAGTGACATAGACAGTGTATTAGTTATCCAAGACAAAAAGCATGTCATCAGGTCGCCTGAGAGTTTGAATTATAAATGCTAATTTTCTGACCTATACAAAGCTTTAACTACTAATCTGGCCTAATTAATCTAATATTGGAAGTACCTACTGCAACTATGATATTAATGCTTTTTATTGAAGTACTAAAAAATTATAAAGGGAACTAAAGTGCAGAAATAAAACATTTAAGTGAAAAGGGATTTTCAAAAACCAAATTGGATATATATCATTTACACAGTCAGCTGCATTTAGAATATATATTACATAACATCTCTTAATGTAACATGATTCAGTAACGGTTTACATAATCTGACTTTCTGATAATAATAATAAACTACCAATACAAGCACCAATACCACTCTAGCTGAACTTGAAACAAATAAAACATTTTTTTGTTAAAATGTGAGAAGATTCAGTGCCAATTTACATATACAAGTACTATCTAAATTTCCTACAGTCTTCACAAAATTTTATACTCCAAACTTATGAACACACAGTTAATATATCCATAACAAACAAAATATCAGAATGCAATAAGAATCAGCAACACTAGTAATAAATTAAACATACAAAACTGCTAGATCAAAAGCCAATTCAATTGCTTCCCTTATGAAATTAAGATAGCCACCCGATTCGATCATTTCCTAAGAATATTTTTCCTACTTATGGTTGAAATAAGTAGATCCAAATCATTGAATACAGGAACTATTAAACTCACTTAAACCGAAGCTAATCCTAAGAGTTAGCAGAATGGACAGCAAATTACAATAAAGCAAAAGCAGTTACGATATTTATTTATTGTTTTTAAAAAAGTCCCCAAAGCTACCCTGAACCGCAAAAGAACAGCACAAAATGCGAGAATTTTATGGATAAACATAGAAATCTAGATACACCAATAAAATACACGTAACATAAAAACAACACATCATTAATTTTGATCGAATATGATAAAATATAGTCCCATCACCCCTAATATTCACAAAAACATGCATACAAATAAAAATTCACAAAATACGAAGTGTGTTATTTTGTCGATACCACATATAACTACCTAAAATTTAAATAAATGTAGATATATAACATATAAACATAACACTTTGCCTGAATACAACCAAATTCAGTACCACGTAATATTTACGCTACTAAATCACCAACACATACATACAAATAACACATCAATTTGTTCAAATAAAACAAAATTAATCACCTCATTCTCCAAAATAAAATCACTAAAACACACCCAAACAAAATTCAGTACTGTGTAAAATTTACAAAACTAAATCACCAGCAGATAAATACATCTAACACGTCATTTTTCTTTAATAGAACAAAATTCAGTACCACGTAAAATAAAATTCAGTACCACGTAAAATCTACGAAACTAAATCACCAAAACATACATACAGATAACACATCATGTTTCTTGTATAACACAAAATTCAGTACAGTTACAAATCACCTAATTCTCCATAACAAAATCACTAAAACACACAAAACTCATCCAAACTACCTAAATTCTTCGCATATTCGACACTCAAAACATCAATTCACACACACTCGCAACAAAAACAAATTCAACACATCAAAAAAGCATAAATCAAGCTAAAAACGAGATCTAACACGCAAAACTGAAATTCAAAGCTACCTTAGAAGGAATACATCCAACATTAAGACAAGTACCGCCGAGAGTGCCGCGTTTCTCAATACACGTCGTTTTAAACCCTAACTGCGCAGCCTTAATCGCGGCGACATAACCGCCAGGACCGCCGCCGATGACGACGACGTCGTTTTCGTCAGATCCGGAAGAGAAGGTTCTGGAAAAAGAGGTGAGTGAAAGAGAGTAACGGAAGACGTCGGAAGTCTTGCCGGAGAGAAGCGTCGCTTTTCTTCGAGCAATACTCGCCATCGCCATTTTTGTATGTATAGATTGAGTTGTGTGTGTATATTTTATTAGGGATGGAGCTGTTCGATATAATGGTGGCTTTTTGTGTGTATTTATATTATTATCTTGATGATGAATGTGTGATGTGTTTCCTTTTCTCCTTTTATTGGCGTCTATTTTTTGGAATTGTGTTTTCTTTTTAATTATCAATTTATTTATTTATTCCTTTTGTTACGAGATTTTTTTAGTAGTATCAAATTTCTAACTTTTCGGTGTCTTGGAGAGCAAGTTTTATACATATACTATACAGTCTATGCTCTCTGTTTCCTTTTATTTGACTTTTGGGCACATAATTATAATTTAAATGCATAATTATTTATTTATTAGTGTATTTATTTTAAATTACATGTTCACTTAAAAAAATTATTTCAATTCAGTTATGCACTTCAATTTTTAATACAAATTTAAATTAAAAAGTTAACTTTACTTCACATTCTATCTTTTATTTACATTTTCTAGACCTCATTTCACATGTTATGATCCATTAATATAATTAATTCATGAACATTTATTTTTTCTTAAACTATGCGATATGTTGAAAGTGAATATCTAATTTGAAAGGATAAAGTAGTTAAGTTAATATAAATTTTAATTTTTTTCGCGTAGAGTTGAAACAAATTTCTGGTTTAAGTTATTTGTTTATTATTTATGTCGATACAAATTTTTGTGATTAAATTATATCATTTTGGCACTCATTCGATATATTTGGATGGAACTGGAGATAACTATGATATTTATTGTTTTAATTTTTTTGTTTCGTTTTAAGTTTTTAGTTTCGATTTTCATCTAATATGTGCTGGTAAATGTTTTGATGTAATAGAACAAATTATATGTTTTTCATCCTTTTAACCTTTATTTATGTAACATTAACAAAAATAAATTATTCTTGTGTTCAAAATTAAACAGAAAATAATCAATTAATTAAGCATACCAATAAGATAAGATGGTTGTGGTAAGGAAAAAGAGAGTAGTTATTTGGATGAAATTATATTTTTCTTAACAAAATAAATATATTTATTTTCAGTATTAAAGAAGTTAAATAATTCAAAACATCTAAATCAAGTAAAAAAATAAACCATTAAACAAGGTGCCTTCAAGGGCCTTGAAGGGGCAACAAACTGCCAAACAATCTTCCTAAAACCTGAGAAATTGGAATAAATTTTCATTCAAATAATGCTAACAAGAGCCTGTAAGACTATAATAACTTCAATATCTATTCATAAATATTCAGCAAAATTTCTCTGGTTTACACTCTACGCTATATACTATTACATCCGCAAGCAAGCAAACAATTACAAATCAAATTCAGTTGCCTTGTAGCAAACTCATCAGTTTAATCCGGGCGTCGTCAGACAAACTGAAACATCTTGACTTTGGGCGTTGAGGGACAGATTCTCTTTGTTTCACAGGGGAAGTGAAGCAGATGACAATAGCAGTGAGATTGTCTGATGTGTCCAGGCGTAAGGCTTGATCCACTAGAGCTTTGGCACATTCCTGAGGATCGTCATGCTGTCTTAGAGTGCTACGAACCAGCCTAACAGCTTCCTGATTTGACATTACATCCCAGATTCCATCGCAGCCAAGTATTAAGAACTCATCATCTTCCGTCAACAAGGTTTGTCGAACATCAGGCTCCGCAGTGAGTGGTGCAGGACACCCAGATGGAGATTTCATGTACCAGTCTCCAAGAGCTCGGGTTACAGCTAGTTCACCGTTTAGGTAGCCATCCTCAATGTAGCCACCTAAACCCTTGACTCGTATCTGCTCAGGCAAGCAACTAGGTCTATGATCTTCAGACAAAGGGACTGCAACTCCTTTTCTGCAAAGAACTGCGCGGGAATCACCTGCATTCGCAACCAGTAGATGATTTCCAAGTACCAAAGCAGTCAAAGCTGTTGTTCCGCAAAAGTCACATACAGAGCATTCATCGGCCAGTGCTTGGTCAGCAAGTGAAAATGCTTTCCGATGAGAATTTCCCAAGTCTTCCAATAATTTATCGTCATTATCATATATCTGTGGCAAAGCAGTATCTTCGAAGAACAGCCGCATTGCATTATTCTTTACATATGCTGCTGCCTCAGAACCCCCATGACCGTCAAACACAGCATAAAACGAACTGGGTAGTGGCCATGTGTAGTGAGATCCTAACTGGGCAGACAGATCATCAACACAGATGTGTTCATCCTCATTGCGACGGCGTGGTCCGATATCAGTGTAACTGCCTGAACGAACGGTTGGAACATACTTTGAGGCAGCAGATTCAAATGAAGTAGCTTCAATAATAGTAGAGCACCTAACAACCTGTATAAAAGAAAAAATAAGATTAATCCCAGAATATAGTTTTGTGCAATACCAAGCGATATTGTAAACTTATATATAGCCACAAAGGGAACTTGAAAGATATCACAAACTTGGGTACATGACAAACTATGTAAGGTGAACAAAAATGGTTTCACAAATAAGGTACCCAATGACCCTATTGTCATCTGATATGCTCCTTCAAAATCATCATGTTTTATTCATTAGTAACAACAGTAATTTAGAGGCTGTCGAATAAGGATTAAAACCATAATCAACCACAAAGGAAATTTAGACTTCAAACAGCTTTCAAACTTTCATGACAGAATATAATATTAAAGTTGAACTCGAACAATCCCACAAACTAAAAAGGTCATGATCCATCCCACTCACCCGAAATCTTCCTTTACAGAAATCATGATCCATCCCACTCACCCGAAATCTTCCTTTACAGAAATCAACATCCTTTTTTCATCAATTACACGATTATACTTTTAGTGAGCGATCACCTTATGAATCCTCTAGAAATTTACCTATCAATAACAGCAAACTACAATATCCTAATCCGTGTTCGTTAAAACTATCAATAAATTTTAATTTCAATTTCCATATACTTATACAAACAAATCTAATAGCTAAAAGTCTAAAACACTTTATCCATTCTCACAAGTCACAACAATATTAATTTAATAAAACACCCAATTTGATGCTTCGTAATCACGCAAAGCAACCAATAACCCTACCCCGAAACAAATCAACAATCGAACCCTAATTTCGCAACGAAGAATCCAATAAAAACAACACAATCAGCTAACCACAACAATCGATCAACAAAATCAAACAACAACATATAATTCAACTAGCACACAAAAACACATAATTAGACTAATCAACACAGTTTAAAACAAATAATTCACCAAAAAAACACAAAAACATAACAAAAAAAATAATTAAAAACTAAATAACATACCGATTCAGAGCGAGTCAACTCAAGAGAAACAGAATCAGAAGCACAAATATCAACAAGAGCTTTAGACGACGACGCAGAGAGATCGAAGAAGTCGGGTCGGATCGAAACAGAGAGACTAGTACTCTGCTCACAAATAATCTTAGCTTCAGCCACCATAATTACCGGAATATATTAAGCTTCGAACTGATGAAACTAATTAGGGTTTTTAATTAATTTAAATAGAGATTTTTGGGAGAGATTTTGAGAGAGATTTTTGAGAGAGATTTTTAAAAAAGTGGTGAAAAAAATGGCAGGAAAAGTGTGGGGGATGTGTCCGCGGAGTTTGTTATATAGGGGGTGGGGGGGTGTATGTAAAATTGAAATAGGATCGGAAATATAATAATTAGGTCAATTTTTGGTGGGGAAAGGAAAGCCGCGTGTGGGAGATGTCTAGATGATTCGATTTTTACGAAAAGTCGTTATAATTGGATATTATGTGGTGTTCGTCTTCTTTTTTTGTTCTAATTATATTTTTATTGTTCATTTCAGGCCAAAGAAAATGGATTATTAGTTAAAAAGAAAAGTACATATGACTTGAACGAGTAACAAACTGAGTCATAATATCTTGTTAAATAATAAATATTTTATGATAATATTTTTACCAAATAGTCATAATATTTTTATTTTTAAGAATATGATATTTTTAGTACTAGCACGAGTCCTAATATTCTCCCTTTACATTAAGTAGACGCCTTAACATTTTTTGAGGATTCTTTTTTATCCGAGAAAAGGTCAAACCATTTCTTTCTTATTTATGTTTCTTAATTATTTTTTTGTTTTCTTCAATAATTTCCAAGTATATTTTGGTTTTGTTTAATCCATCCTTTTCTTTTTGAAATACCAGTACTTACTATATTAAGAATGTTACAAGCAATGAAATTCGAAGCAATGAAATATCACTCTTTGTGACCTGACATAGTATATGCGGCTCTTGCAAGCAATCAGACAACCTGGACCTGTATTCGTAGAACTAGAAACAAAAACAACTGATACTTCTGTAAAGCAACTCATTATAATCATTCACGATTATATCAAAATAAGAATGTCATCCACGTTCATTATTCGCATTTACCATATTCTTTGCATCAGACTCAAAAATACACATGTTACCACTCCATTATTTTGTCCATGAAAGGGATTCTTTCAAATTAAGAGTTTCTGCTTTCTTATATTGCATAATTTGTTCTACAAACTTACTACAAGTTCGTAGAAACTACTTATACTCATCACGAACAATACATCCTAACCCAAATCCAATAATATTTGTTTGTTGACATATGCCGCATCAATATTAATTTCTACCCACCCTTCAGGGGGTCTAGTTCATACTTTAACTCAATGTTTGTGTTGCATTTTTTGTTTAACTCCTTCCTTCCGTGCTTTTCGTCGGTCTGTCAACATGTTGAATGTCATAACTTTTATTCCAGCACAGACGGGCTAACACGATCCCACAATTATTTATTTCGCCTATGCCATAGACTACGGCAAAACAAACCCACCAATACATATTATTTACCTTTACTATTTATAAAAAGTCTCTACCACATTTCAAAAAATATATCACCTATAATACTATAATTAATTTATGAATTCCAACAACATTCCAGATTTTCTGAGCAAAATTACAATAAAAAGTATGTGCATCATATCTTCCTAATGATCACGACACCAAGGACAAGCTATATCTACCGGTACATGTTTTGCTGCAAAAGCAAATAATGTAGACAAGCAATCTCCACAAACACGTCATAAAAAGGTAATCATCTTACCTGGTAATATTAAATCCCGTAACTTTCTCCAAAATCTTACATTTGGACATTCATTATCTCCATGTAACATTCCATAACAACTCTTTACCGTGTAGTTTCCCTCATATTTCTTCAGCTAAAATCATGTATCCTCCCGACTCCTTACAGGTATAGGGATTTGCTGTATTAAACCGCCATCCTTGTAATTGAATAAAACAGAGATAATATCATTGTCCCACTCTCGATGATTGATATCCATTAAGCTTGGTATTGTCGCTCCTTTCAACCCTTCTGACATTTCATATGTAATAAATTCGTTATCTAGGCAAGAAAACCACGACATCTCCCACATTTTCGTACTCAAACAATCTCCAATACGTCTTCTACAATGTATTCTACAGCCTTGCAGCTTTCATCATATTTTGTCACATATAACTTGGATTAGTTCCAACCTTCGCAGTTAAAAATTCTGACTCAGGGTAATATTCGGCATTTATTAACTTTGTTACTAAAGAATTGACATTATTCACAATTTACAATCATGTTTAGAAAATATTTCAATATTTTCCTTAGATATTTAAGTCCCAAACCCCATCTTCCTTTACCGTAAACATTCGATTCCACGTCATTCATTTAACCCCTCATATGTACCTTCACTTTCCCACCAAAAACAATTATGCTTTTTTCAGTTCTGTCACACATACCCTATGGAATCATAAATAAATTCATCCAAAATCGCCAGTGTCGCTGTCTTCAATAATGTCATTTTTCCTGCTTTCGAAATGACTTGGTTCCCGTATAGCTGTAACTTTTGTTCAGCTTTTTCTTGCAAAAATGTAAAGGCTGCAACCTTTTTTCGACCAATAGCCATGGATATACCAAAATATTTGTCAGAAGTTGTATTTTACAACACACGTAGTTCAATACATACTTATGTTCTAATTTCTTTATCAGTATTAGGAGAGAACGTAACAACAGACATATTATAATTAACCATCTGACCAGTTATAGTTTCATACTGGGTTAAAATTCACTTCATTACACTTACATCTAACTTAGTTGCTTTGAAGAAAAAATAATAGCAAACATCAAGTGTGAGATATGGTGGGTGCACTTCTGACAATAGTACACCCATAATTGTGAGAGTTTGATTTATTTTTTATGTGTTTTGTGTTTTTCATGTTCGAGATCATAAATATGCAAAATTTTCAAATTTTTGCCTTAGTGATAAAGAATTTCATGAATCTGCATCTACAATCGATTGCTCAAAATAATAGGTGAGTCATAACAAGTACATATATTCATATTATCTTCAAAATATCGTTTGGTTGCATTTTGAAGAAGAAGGATTTAATATCGAAATGTTTATGCGTTAATCAATTTCGATTATATTTGTAGATGTCATATGACTTTTCACTATTGAATTAATTCTCTTTTTAAAAAAATAAAGACTCTGATTTTTTTTGGTTATTAAGTTTTGAGAAAATATTATGAACTTTGTTTCATATTATTCTTTTATAAAATGATTTTACCCGAATAGATGTGCATTTCACCCGACCCGCCCCTACCTGATCTGGTCCCCGCCCCGAACGTGTTAGGGATTCAGAGAATTTTTCGGGTCGGGGTAGGGAATGGGGAAAATTATAAAAAAAAAAGATCGGGGATTTGTGCGGGTTAGTGATAAGGGTATCCCCGGCCCGATCCCCGATTTTTATATCTAACATAAATAAATAATAATTTGTTTGTATATTAATTAAAATAATATGAATAAATATAATATTATTAATAAAATATAATGTATATACATTTTTAAATTTTTTATCAAATTAATTTTTATAGTAGAATATGATTTAATAAAAAAAATTAATTCTATATTTTATTATAAATACATTTAAATTTTAATTACTATTTATAATATTACATTAAATTTTAAACATATTTATATGTTATGATTTATTAAATTATTATTTTTATTAAAAATAATTTAAAAATATCTATAATTTTATTTAGTAAAAAATATTAGATAGGGGATCGGGAAGTAAGGTCATCCCCGGGGCGGGTTCAGAAAATGAGTTATGGTGCGGGGATCGGGGGTGTGAATAACACTATCCGACCGCGAAGTGATCCATTTTTTTATCCCTAATCCATGGTTCGTATTCGGTTAAAACTCAAATATGAAATATACTTTTAACTCGTACATCTTTTAGTAAATAACAATTTTATAATTTCTTAATACCTTCTACTAATTTCAATTTTAACAAAATACGAAGGATTATTAAATGTGTGTAGCAGCCTTAATGCAGAATTGAGGCAACAACTGAGGTTTACTGAGGCAGGAGATAAAAATATGTATTTAAGCTTACCAAGTTTTTTGAATCGAAAAAAGACAGTTGCTTTTGGGTATATAAAGGAAAGGATGCAGGAACGTTTACAGGGCTGGGACAAAAGCAGTTTATCAAAGGGAGGAAAAGAAGTGTTGCTAAAATATGTGGCACAGTCACTCCCTAACTACACTATGAGTGTATTCTTACTTCCATTAGAGATTTGTAAGGATTTGGAAAGAACAATGTGCAAGTTTTGGTGGCGAACTAACTCCAAAAAAAGTGAATTGCATACATTATATGTCTTAGGACAGAATGACCTCGAGGAAAACAAATGGTGGAATGGGCTTTCGAAGTATCCCGGACTTCAACATCGCTCTTATTGGCAAGCAAACTTGGAAATTATTGGTCCACCCAGAAAAGTTAGTATCTCGAATTTTCAAAGCAAGTTACTATCCTTCGTGATCTTTTATGACAGCAAAACTAGGTAGCAACCCTAGTTATATATGGAGAAGCATATTTGAAGCTCAAAGTTTGATCAATCGAGGTAGTTGTCGTCGATTGGGAAACGGTCAATCTTTATCAATTATGGGAGTTCCTTGGCTCGCAGGTGCAGATGATCCTTATGTACATTCTGAAAGAGATGTGTCCTAAGTCCAATCATGTATGATGATTTATGAATAACTTTTATGTAATTTGTTTTGATTTCATTGATATTAATAAAAGACTTGTTTTGGTTTTATTGCGGGCTTTATCTATTTAAGTGTTTAAATAAGATATACCATAGTTTAGAGTAAAGCTTTTTATGGATTATGATGAGATCATAATAATGAGACCTAAAAGATGATAACTCTAAACTTAAATATTTCCTGGTCGTAGGATTACTAACTGGTAATTAGTAATCCGCAAAGATCGGTACATACTATTTTTGCTTCATTATGAAGGATGTCTGTTCTCATAGACATTTGTGTGGTGACACTATAGCTAGTATTTAGGTGCTTATTATAGAATAAGTTCACTGAACATGACTCACACAGCTGAACAACTGATGGAGTTCACTCACGTGTCAGCACTTGTTCACATAGTGATAGTTGTACAAGTATCCTTAGACTTGAAGTCATCATAGTCATCTTGTGTACACTGAACTATGCTTTGGTTTAGTTCTTAGTCTCCAGGGACAATTATAAGGGCTTTACTGGGTATAGGAATTTGTACACGAAGATAGTGTATGATCAATAAATGATCTACCCCTTCCAGTGAAGGAAGAGAATGCTCAATGTTGATCCACTTATGCTAGTTCAGGAATCTCTGTCCAGAGTGAATGAAATTAGAAAGGAGTTTCTAATTTACATTAAATAGAACTAAGCATAGTGAATGGAAAAGCAAATGATTAAATAAGAAAGGCTTGACACAAGTTCCATACCATATATTTAATCGTGACATTGCAGGGTAGCAGGAATTGATTGTACGGTAACTACTCACTGAATAGGTTCTTGGTATTCTAAGCAGTGAATTCGTATTATCCGGATAGTCGCGATATGTTGAGAAGTATCTCTCACGATGTAGAATAAATATGATTAATTTATTAATTAATCATATTTAATGAATTAGAGAATTTATATAAATAATGATAAAATAGTTTTATTATTATTTATTTCTACTACCGGCTTAATATTGAACCTACAGGGTCACACCATAAAAGAGAATGATTTAATGGTGGAGGAATTAATTAATAATGGCTGGTAATTATTTATTTGTGAAATAAATAATTAATTAGTAGATTTAATAATTGATTAAATGAGATTTAATTAATTCTTAATATTATTAATTAAGAATTTAATTTTGGAAATTAAATCAAGTGAGAGAATTATTTTTCTAAAGTGTTTAGAAAAAGGATTAATGATTAAAATGTGTTTTAATTATTAGTTAATTGGTTAATAAGAATAATCAATTAAAGGGTTAATAATAATAATATTTTATGAAAAAATTTCAGCTGAAAATTTTGCCTATAAATATACTATTATATAACCCTATTTGCCAAAAAAACCCCAAATAATTAACCCTAATTCTAAAGTAGAACAAGAGGGAGGCAACTAATTCTCTCAACCTCTTCCTCCTCCATCACATTGTACTCTTGGTGGATACCGGTGGAGTGTTTCACACTTGAGGAGCAGCTGTTAGGGATTTCCGTTCATCGTTCTTGGATCGCTATTAAAGACCTCCATCTTTCCATTAACGTAAAGCTTCTTAAGGTAAACATACTGAACTACGAATTAAATATTATTTTTCGCATGAATCCTACGGAGGGTTTCGGTTTTTTTAAGATTTAAATTTACATTTTCGTTGCATTTATGTGCTAAAAACCCTTCACACTCTACACAAAAAGCTCTTCTTAATCAAAATACCTCAGCTTTCATGGTTACAGGTGAAAATAGATGGGATAGTGATTTGATACATGACTTATTTGATGATCGTGATGCAGACCTCATTTTGTCAATTCCTTTAAACAACTCCGATGTTGATAACTGGTATAAGAAAGTTGAAAAGCTGGGAATTTACTTAGTAAATAGTGCATTCATGTTGCTTACAAACGCGGCTTACAGTGTTCAAAACGCTAACAATTCAGGCTTTTGGCGGAAACTATGGACTTTAAAAATTCTACCCAAGGACAAGAATTTCATCTGGCGTGCTGCAAGTAATTGTCTTCCTACAAAGGATATGCTCAGAGAAAAACAAGTTCCTGAAGGGTTTTTAGCACATAAACGCAACGAAAACGTAAATTTAAATCTTAAAAAACCGAAACCCTCCACAGGATCCATGCGAAAAATAATATTTAATTCGTAGTTCAGTATATTTACCTTAAGAATCTTTACGTTAATGGAAAAATGGAGGTCTTTAATGACGATCCAAGAATAACGAGCGGAGATCCTTAGCAGCTGCTCCTCAAGTGTGAAGCACTCCACCGGTTTCCACCAAGAAAACGATGTAATGAAGGAGGAGGAGGTGGAAAGAATTAGGGTTTTGTAAATCTTTTTGGTTGAGGCAAAAATAGGGTTTATAATACTATATTTATAGGCAAAATTTTCAGCGGAAAATTTTCCCATAAAATATTATTATTATTATTAACCCTTTATTATTCTCATTAATAATTAAAACACCTTTTGATTATTAATCCTTTTTCTAAACTCTTTAGAAATAATTCTCTCACTTGATTTAATTTCCAAAAATTAAATTCTTAATTAATAATATTAAGAAGTTTTCTTAATTAATTTATAATCAATTAAATCTCATTTAATCAATTATTAAATTTGCCAATTAATTATTTATTTCATAAATAAATAATTATCAGTCATTATTAATTAATTCCTCCACCATTAAATCATTCTCTTTTATGGTGTGACCCTGTAGGTTCAATATTAAGCCGGTAGTAGAAATAAATAATAATAAAACTATTTTATCATTATTTATATAAATTCGCTAATTCATTAAATATGATTAATTAATTAATCATATTTATTCTACATCGTGAGGGATACTTCTCAGCATATCGCGACTATCCGGATAATACGAATTCACTGTTTAGAATACCAAAAACCTATTCAGTGAGTAGTTACCGTACAATCAATTCCTGCTACCCTGCAATGTCACGATTAAATACAAGGCATGGAACTTGTGTCAAGCCTATCTTATTTAATCATTTGCTTTCTCATTCACTATGCTTAGTTCTATTTAATGTAAATTAGAAACTCTTTTCTAATTTCATTCACTCTGGCCAGAGATTCCTGAACTAACATCAGTGGATCAGCATTGAACATTCTCTTCCTTCACTGGAAGGGGTATATCCTTTATTGATCATACACTATCTTCGTGTACAAATTCCTATACCTAGTAGAGCCCTTATAATTGTCCCTTGAGACTAAGAACTAAACAAAAGCATAGTTCAGTGTACACAAGATGACTATGATGACCTCAAGTCTAAGGATACTTGTACAACTATCACTATGTGAACAACTGCTGACACGTGAGTGAACTCCATCAGTTGTTCAGCTGTGTGAGTCATGTTCAGTGAACTTATTCTATAATAAGCACCTACATACTAGCTATAGTGTCACCACACAAATGTCTATGTGAACAGACATCATTCATAATGAAGCAAGCATAGTATGTACCGATCTTTGCGAATTATTAATTACCAGTTAGTAATCCTACGACCAGGAACTATTTAAGTTTAGAGTTATCATCTTTTAGGTCTCATTATTATGATCTCATCACAATCCATAAAAAGCTTTACTCTAAACTGTGGTATATCTTATTTAAACATTTATATAGATAGAGCCCGCAATAAAAATAAAACAAGTCTTTTATTAATATCAATGAAATCAAAACAGATTACTTAAAAGTTATTCCTAAATCCTCATACATGATTGGACTTAGGACATATCTCTTTCAATCTCCCACTTGTACTAAAGCCAATCACTCTGGTATCTAATACCCATCTTGTCTTTATGACGATCAAAGTGACTTTGAGAAAGCAGCTTTGTGAGTGGGTCTGCTATGTTGTTATGTGTGTCAACTCTCTCGACGTTGACATCTCTTCTTTCAATAATCTCACCACCATTCAGAGTAAACACGTACCCTGACATGGATTTGGTATCACTTTCTGATTAAAAACTAGAGTCAGCATAACCCTCTATTTTCAACTTAGATTCACCATCAAAAACAAGAAAAATGTCATGAGTCCTTCGCAAGTACTTAAGGATGTTTTTCATTGCTTTCTAGTGGTCTTCACCTGGATTGGACTGATATCTGCTCGTCACACTAATTGAATAAGCAACATCAGGCCTTGTACACAACATCGCGTACATGATAGATCCTATTGCTGAAGCATAAGGAATCTTACTCATACGCTCTCTTTCCTCAGGTGTCTTAGGAGACATTTTTTTCCGGAAAGGGACACTCCATGGCTCATCGGTATGAGACCTCTTTTGGAGTTTTCCATGCTAAACCTTTTAAGCACTTTCTGGATGTATGTACTCTGGGTAAGACCTATCATTCTTCTAGATCTATCTCTATAGATCTTCATACCGAGAATGTAGGATGCTTCTCTCAAGTCCTTCATGGTGAAGTTCTTTGATAGCCATACTTTGACTGATTGTAGCATTGGTATATCATTTCCTATAAGAAGTATGTCATCTACATACAATACAAGAAATGTTACCGCGCTCCCACTAACCTTCTTGTAGACACATGGTTCATCTATGTTTTTGATAAAACCAAACTCTTTGATTGTCTCATCAAAACGGATGTTCCATCTACGAGAAGCTTGCCTTAAACCATATATGGTTCGCAGCAGCTTACACACTAGGTGTTCATTTCCCTTGGAAAGAAAACCCTATGGCTGTGTCATATACACTTCCTCCTCAAGTTCCCCATTGAGGAAGGCCGTTTTCATGTCCATTTGCCAGATCTCATAGTCGTAGTAAGTAGCAATCGCAAGCAAAATCCGAATTGATTTTAACAGGGCTATAGGCGAAAAAGTTTCATGAAAGTCAATCCCTTGCCTTTGTTTTAATCCTTTTGCCACGAGCCTGGCCTTATAGGTCTCCACCTGGCCATCTGCTCCAATCTTTCTTTTGTATACCCACTTGCACCCAATAGGCTTAACACCTTCAGGCGCCTCAACCAGAGTCCATACTTGGTTGGTATACATAGATTCCATTTCGGATTTCATGGCACTATGCCATTTCTCTGAGTCAACACTACTCATAGCCTCATTATAGGTCAGAGGGTCGTCATCATCAATGATTGACAACTCATTGCCATTCTCAATGACAAGGCCATAATACCTCTCAGGTTGGCGAGACACTCTCCCTGTCGTACGAATGGGCTGTTCCACAGAAGCTTGTTCAGTCTGAACGGTGTTTCCATTTGATCCATAGTAGTTTGTGCTTCTTGAACTTCATCAAGTTCAATTTTGCTCCCACTGTTTCCTTCAAGGATAAACTCCTTTTCCAAGAAGGTAGCATGTCTGGAGACAAACACCCGATGATCGGTGTAAAAGTAATACCCCAAAGTCTCTTTAGGATATTGTTAGGTCACACACACACTGTAGAGGGGGTGAATACAGTGTATAGTACAATCAAATTGAACTTTTATAACTCAAGTAATAGAAAGCAAACTTTATTGAAACAATAAATTATGTTACAGTATGGAACTGTTACCTCTCAGTGATGAACAAATATCACGAGAGCTGATAGGGTTACAATGAATAATCTTCTCGAATATGATAACACTTATAGTATAAACCCTATGTCTGTGTTTATATACTACACAGTTACAAGATAATTGCTAATTGATATGGAATATAATTATGCTTCCTAAAATATATCAATCAGATATCTTTTGTTCCAAGTATTCTATTCTTCATAGAATTCCTTTTTCATGCATATCTCTTCTTATGTTTATCTCGATCTTCTTTCCTTTAATCAGCTGCTGTCCTTATCTGAACGTCCTTCAGTACTTAAGTTCTGATATCCATCTTCTGATGATTATCTCCTGATAATATAAGTACTGATATCCTTAAGTCCTGACTTCCAGTAAGTACTGATTTATCCTGTTTAAGTAAGATCTAAACATAAATCATATTAGTCATGACATTATCAAATATATCTAACAATCTCCCCCAACTTGTAAATTAGCATAATATACAAGTTTAACAGATATTTGATGATGTCAAAAACATTAAGTACAAATGCATGAGAATTAGACTAGATAACTACAACTTACAGTCCTTAAAGCTTTAAAAAATTTTAACTTCTGATAACAACAGTATTCATATCAAAATTTAAGCAGTTGTAGATCTTGACTTGGCTTCATCTTCTGATCTCTCTGATGTCAGGAGTTGTTCTGAGATAGTTCTTCAACAAACATCTCTCAGCATATCTGAGTTCATCAATCATCCTCCTTTTAGCATCTTTAAGTTCTGCAGTATCTTCACCAATTTGAAAGATTGCAGCCCTGAGATCATTAATCTTAGCTTTTCTTATATCCTGATCCAGTCTGATCAAATATGCCTTATCAGACTCTGGATTGAATTCCACAGCCCTGTAACCCAGAAAGGTAGTTATAATCTTAGCAGTGTTGGGCTTCATTTCAACTATATCACCCTTGTGATCTCTGTACTTTGGAAGATATGTGTTGTCAGACTTAACAGAATAAAGCCTTTTCTGTCTCTGAATCTGATCCTTCAAATAGTTTGCAGCACTTTTTGTTAATCTGTCATTCACTTGAAGTAAGAATAGTACATGCTCCAGTTCTTCAAAATACTTCAATGGAATGACATTTTACCTTATATGATAAACCCTACCATCTGTCATGAAGTACAACAAGATGTGTTCTTTCAAGTAGGTATGGTAAACCATTTGTACAGATTCTAGTTGATTCAATCTCTCAGGAGTTGCTCCAATACCTGGTTCACTCAAGGAAGTTGGATCATTGGTAGTGTTATGTATTCTTCTTTCATCATCACTTCCCAATCCAGTTTTATCTCTTGCTTCCTTTCCAGTAACTACTCTTGCTTTAAAACCACTTGCAGCAGTCTTCAAAGGTTGAGTCTGTTTTGCTTTAGTGAATCCTGGTAGGAGTTTCTTTGATTTATCTTCTGATATCAAGTTAACTTGAGCTGTGTCAGAGGTTACTTGCTTCTTTGAAATATCAGAACTTACTGTCTCTTGACTCTGAACAACTTGAGCCATGTTAGAGGTTGTCTTAAAAACTTTTCTTGAAGTCAGAGCAAGATCATCCTTTTCATCAGTAATTTCTTCATCCACAGGAGGCACATAAACCTTGGTAGCTTCACCAACTTTTTCTTTACCCTTGGATCTTGGATCTATCTGCGGTTGTGATTCAACCATGGTTGCTTCAGAATTTGTCCTTTCTTTTATCACAATGCCCTTGAGTTTTGGAAGAGTCTTTTTACCAGAAGCTTCAGATTTAGATGTGACTTTTTCTGATTTAAGTCTGGCTTCTTCTTCCATTAAACTCTCCAAGTCCATTCCTGGATTTTTCCTGAAGAAATAACTGTCTTGACATTTCTTCATCAAGATCTAAAAGTTCATCAGAACTTATCCTTTTACCAGTAGCAGAACTAATTCCTTTTCCAGTATCAGAACTTGTCCCGTGACTTGTGATTTCAGCTTTTCTTGATGAAACACCTCTACCTCGACTATGACCTCTACCCATTCCAGGGTTTCCTTAATCATCCTTTTCATCATCCTTCCCCTTCAGTCTCCTATCAGTTTTGTATTTGGACTTAATTACTTTCTCCCCCTTTTTGGCATCAGCAGTTAAGAGAAGAGAGACAAGCAATTCCACTGAGGCTTGGATTTCATTAAGTTGAGATTGCTGAGAAGCTTGATTTTTCAGAATATCATCAATCTGAGCTTGTTGTGACTCTCGAGTCTTCTCAATATAAGCAACTCCGTCAAAGGTAGGTTGGAAGAATTTTTTCTTGTCAATCTTCTGAACTTGTTCTTGCTTCATTAATTCTTCCCGTAAGTGATGTAATTCTGCATGAGTAGTTGAATGGAGACCTTGTAAATGTTTAGTACTCAATACAGTGACTCTAAGCTGTGTTTTGAAATCATCAGTATTTAACATCTCATCAGCTTTTGTCAAGTGCTCAGCCAGGTGCTGTGCAGTTGGAGCACAGGTAACTGAGTTCCATTCCTTAGTCCACTCCTGTCATGCAGGAGTTTCACTCCAAGGCACTGGTGCTTCTCTTGTAACAAACTTCTTAACAAGTTCAGATTTAAGAACAGTTTGTTGAGGTGCATGTCCTGAAGGACCTGCTTCATCAGCATCTGCACTTGGAGCAACATCACCAGTATCTCCAGCATTTGCAGCATCAGAACTTACAAAATCAGTATCTTCTGAGAAAACAACAGTATGAGTAGCAATGGAGGCTTCAGCATCATCCTCTAATTGCTGATCTGGTTCCAAGTTCTGATCAACAGCCATATCCTGATGCTCCCTTATATTCAGATCATCAACATCTTGATGCAGAGAAGGTGAACTGGATAATTCTGGAGTTTGAGCAGCATCAGTGGCAGGTGTTGTTGATGGATTAATTGTTGTTGGAGCTTCTAAGTAAAGTACTTCAGGCACAACCAAGTTCTGGATATCAATATCAGCACTTGTGCCTGGATCAACAGGAGATACAGTCTTAGGAGACACAGATGGTGTGTTGGCCTTTTCAGTAGCAGCTTCCTGAGTTTGAGTTAATGGAGAAGCAGTGGCTTGAGCAGATTCCTTTTCTTGTGAGATCAGAGATTCCTGATCTCCTTCCTTAGCTGTTGCTTCCTCATCATCTGAAACTGGCATTTTAGCTCTCTGTTTCTTGTATCTCTTTGAAGGTGGGGATTCCTTGGGAGCTTCAGTCATTCTTCTAAGTCTTTTGAGAAGCTTAGATCCCCCAATTCCAGAATCCTTCTGAGAATCAACTTTCTCAGCTTCTTTGACAACAGGTTCTGATGTAGAAACCTGTTCCTCACTGTCAGATTCATCTCTCAAAACAATCCTCCTTCTCTTCTGAGGTGTTTGAGGAACAGTCTTTGTCCTTTTAAGCTCGGAAGATGAAGGCTTCACAGTAGGTGTTGAGGATGAGGGTTGAGCTGTCTGTGAAGTGGAGAGATATGATTTGAGATATGTTCTGAGGGATGGTTGAGTAGTATGAGTGGTATGATCTGATGGTTGCTGTGGTGTTTGAGATGTGGTGGTAGGTTGGATATCAGGATAAACAGATCTATAGGTGTCAGGATCAGCATTTACCAAGATCTGTTTTACAGACTGAGGAATCTGTAAAGGTCTAACCACCCTTTTCTTAAGATCAGCATTTACCAAGTCATTAAAGGCTCGTTTTGCAATTTTGAAAGATGGAGTTAAGTCAGTGGTAGGTTGGGGTTCATCAGCACAACAATAGTTATAAATAAGCTGACAAAATCTAGCAAAGTAGACAACATTCCTATCTTCTGTCATCCTATCCCCAATAAAACCTATCACAGCATTTGCAAAATCAAAATGAGTTTGGTTAATGATAGCATACCCGATGTGCTGACTCATTATAGGGATAGCATCAAAGTTTGAACATTTATTCCCAAAAGCTTTAGTGATGTAGTCAAAGAAGAAGCTCCATTCCTTTCTGATATGAGCCCGTTTCAACTGCCCAAGCTTTACCAAACTCTGCTCATACCCCAAACTAGCCATGAACACTTTAAGAGCTGATTCCTCCGGGGTTGAAAAAGTACATCTTTCTGGTAGATGTAGGGCCTTGCGAATTGTACCAGGAGTTACCCCATATGTAGAATCACCCACTTCGAAAACAATACTAGGAGTATCATTTGGACCACCATTATTAAAGTTTCCAGTCCTCCAAAATGTCAGAACTTGTTGGCCCGAAAAGGTTGAAGGTTGGGCCAATGCATACCCAATTTCACTATGTGCAAGTAGATCTTGCACAAAATGCAACTCAGATGGAGCTTCAACATGATCGAGAATTGCAGCATAGTTGTTTGGAACAAATTTAGCTCCATCAATGATCAAATCCTTAGGTGCCATAAAAATAATCGAGGTTTAAGAGTGCATGTTAGGTGTTTGATAAAATGCCTATATAAAAAACCAACGTCAGGAGAAGAAAGAGAGTAAAAGCAAATAGAGAGATAAAGTATAAAAGTGAATAAAAGATTAAAAAAAATCCTCTCTCTGTCATACTTATACTTTGAAAAGAAAAAAAATGTAACCGTTGAACACCTGTCAGACATGCAGTAATAATGAATAATTAATGGGCACGGGAAAACAGTAATCATTACTTACCCACTTGCAGTTTTTCAAGGAAAAATCGTTCCACTTACCCAGTAATTCCATTAATCAAGGTAAATCGGTTTTAATTCAAAATTGAAACTGTTCCCACTTATTCAATTATTTTTCACTGCAACACCAATATTCTGAAAAAAAATTCGAGTGAGAATGACCAAAATAAATCAAGTAAACAAGTACTGATATTGTAAGATCAGAACTTAATTTAAATTAAAATTGAAATGGTCATCAGAATATGAATATTTATCATGATTTATCAATGCATTACAAAACATCTCAGAGACAAGAACTTGCAAAAAAAGAAATTTCATTAATATATTAAGTGAATACATTCATGAAAATTAAATTACATCAGAACTTTTACAAGATTGTCCTAAGCTGTTAAACCTAACGTCAACAGCCTTTGTCCTAGCTGAGAAGCAGGGCAAGGCTGACGATGAAGAAAAACAGGAAGAAGAAAGTAAATCATTTCTTCTTCCTACTCTCGACAAACAGAATAGCGAGTCTGATGATTCGCTCTTGCTGGCGGAGAGCTTCCAGCCTTTCATCCTCCAATCGCTCCAGATGGCGATGGTAATCCATGTAGAAGAACAGGAGGTGGGTGAGTACCTCCTGGGGAACTGAGTCCCATATCTCATCAGGAATGGCAGTGACGTGTCATTCCTGCTGCCAGGCTTCACAGCTCAGTCCATGTTGAATGTTTCATAGTTCAAAAACATGTTGTAATTGACCATGATGTTTTTGATATAAAGAGAATGAAGGTGAGTTTGTGATAAAAAAATTGATGTGAAGGCTGATGTTAAGTGGTTGTTTATATAGGCAAAAGAATGCCAGGAGACGCAAGAAAATTTAATGCTAATAGGTAGAGTTAATTCTACCTCGTCTCCCTAGACTGGGAAGACGAAAAATAGTCATTGGAAGTGTAAGTCAGGGTTTAATGCGCACAAGTAACAAGTAAACATTATTGTACATGGACGTGAACCACTATCCCTAATGATATTGACTGTTAATATTCTATCCAAACATATTCTGATTTAAAAAGAGACTGTTTTTAGATTTAATCCACAAATAAGTCAAGTAAAGGATCAGATTGTAATATCAGAACTTAAACTTATATCAGAACTTAACAGTTATCAGAACATGATTTCTTAACTCGAAAAATGAATGCCTATCTTAGTAAGTCCTCACACAAAATATGATATAGATTCTTCAGAACTTAATCATCAGAACGTGCAATCAGAACTCGTCCTCAGAAATTATTCAATGTGACACAGAAACTGTTCATCTAAAATAACATAGATCACCACAGTAATTTTCATCATTCATATGGAGTGTTTAGTGTGTGCATTAAGCTCAATATCAGACAAAGAGTAAAGTCTGATTCACTTCAGTACATCTTAGAAATAAGGCATAACTAAAACTTTACTAAAAACCTGTCACTATTCTGAAACCTACTATTGAATGAGTTCATGCTTGAGTCCACCTCAACTATTTTGTGCTAATTTTGTGCATCTTTTTAAATTCCATCGTACAGTGGCTTCTCAGTGTAAGTGAGTCACGACTGCTTATCAGAATTTATGCTATTATCAGAGTATTTCTCCAGTAATCATAGAGTGTGAAAAGTCACCAAGGAAATATTTTGCTTTTCTGATGCATATTTACTTAATATCAGCAATGCACTTGGGTCGTCCCTTCCACATTTTTACTCTAGATCTCAAAGGAGTACCTGATTTTAATCCTTGATTCTTTTCTTTTTCTTTTGATAAGAGAGGTTTATCAGCACTTAGTACATTCAACAGATTTACTAGCATCAGAACTTAACAGATGAGAAGCAATATTCTAGTTTGAGACTTAGTAATAAGATAGACAAAGTAAACGCAACTAGGCTCAATATCAGAAATTGCTTGTGTCAATGGATTTCCACATAAATAATTACTGTTAACATATGATCCCTAGTTTATTAAAGACTACTAGGTTAGCATCTAGCACAAGTATCCTCATAGGATTGAATAGTTACATAAACAGACATATCACTATCAGAGTTTAGAAAGTTACAACAGACAACAGTCAGTACTTAAGTAAGTTTTCAATTAAGCACAGAATACACAAAGAGAGTAATTTCTGTAAATACTGATCAAAAAGTCTGATGCATCAGAACAAAACTAAGTAGATTTAGAAAAAGAACCTCAAACCATTCCAAATTCATTTACCAATCTTGTAAAAGTAGCTTCACACAATGGTTTGGTGAAGATATTTGCTAGTTGTTGATCTATTGGAACAAAGTGCAATTCCACTGTACCTTCATCCACATGTTCCCTGATGAAGTGGTACCTGATGCTGATGTGTTTTGTCATTGAGTGTTGAACTGGATTACCTGTCATAGCAATAGCACTTTGATTATCACAGTAAATAGGGATTTTGAAATATGTTAACCCATAATCCAGTAACTGATTCTTCATCCAAAAAATCTGTGCACAACAGCTTCCTGTAGTAATGTACTCTGCTTCTGCAGTTGATGTGGAAATTGACTTTTATTTCTTGCTAAACCAAGAAACCAATCTGCCTCCAAGAAATTGGCAGCTTCCACTTGTGCTTTTCCTGTCAATTTTGCAGCCTGCAAAATCTGCATCTGAGTAACCTATTAGTTTAAAATCTTATTCTCCGGGATACCACAATTCCAGATCAGTTGTTCCCTTAAGATACTTGAATATTCTTTTTACAGCTGTTAAGTGAGGTTCTCTTGGATCTGCTTGAAATCTTGCACAAAGACAGGTAGCATACATGATATCAGGTCTACTAGCAGTTAGATAGAGTAGAGAGCCAATCATACCTCTGTAATCAGTAATATCTACTGATTTACCAGTATCCTTCTCCAGTTTTGTTGCAGTGGCCATGGGAGTGGATGCACTTGAACAATCTTGCATTCCAAATTTCTTCAGCAAGTTTCTGGTGTACTTAGTTTGACAAATAAAAGTGCCCTCTTCATTCTGCTTGACTTGAAGGCCCGAAAATAGCTAAGTTCCCCCATCATACTCATCTGATACCTTGACTGCATCAGTTTGGCAAACTTCTTACAAAGTCTGTCATTTGTAGACCCAAAAATGATATCATCAACATAAATCTGGACCAGAAGTAAGTCCTTTCCATGGTTGAGGTAGAACAGTGTTTTGTCTATAGTTCCTCTGTTAAATCCACTTTCCAGAAGAAACTGAGCTAAAGTCTCATACCATGCTCTAGGAGCTTGCTTAAGTCCATAAAGTACTTTATCAAGCCTATAGACATAATCTGGATATTTGGAATCTACAAAGCCTGGAGGTTGTTCAACATATACTTCTTCCTCCAATTCTCCATTGAGAAAAGCACTTTTCATATCCATTTGAAAGACAGTAAACTTTTTGTGAGCAACATAAGCCAAAAATATCCTTATGGCTTCCAATCTAGCAACTGGTGCAAATGTTTCATCATAATCAATTCCCTCCTGTTGAGAATATCCTTTTGCAACCAGCCTTGCCTTATTTCTTATAATTATGCCATCACTATCAGTTTTGTTTCTGAATACCCATTTTGTACCAACAACAGATCTGTTCTTTGGTCTTGGCACTAGGGTCCAGACTTTGTTTCTTTCAAATTCATTTAACTCTTCCTGCATTGCTTACACCCAATCAGCATCTTGAAGAGCTTTTTCCACTTTCTTTGGCTCAGTATGAGAAAGAAAAGAATTGTAAAGACATTCATTTGAAGTACCTGTTCTAGTTCTGACACCTGTATCAGGATTTCCAATTATCAAATCAGGTGTATGTGATTTAGTCCACTTCCTTGCAGATGGAAGGTTCTCTCTAGAACTGGATGCTCCCCCATGATCCATGCTGTCTTCATTTTCATTCTCTGATGCTCCCCCGGAAACTATGCTCTCTGAGTTGGATTCTTCAGAATTTAGATTTTCAGTACTATCAGAACTTGGCTTATCAGATCTTGACGAATCAGAACTTGAAGAGCCAGATGTATGTTCTGATGCTTCTTGAGATGTGGTAATATCTTGAGTATGCTCCCCCTACATAGGTGCATCTTCCTTTGGCGTAGTCACCACAGTTTCAATAATATCAGAGTTTAATCCATCAGAGTTTGCAGTATCAGGACTTATATTGTCAGGATTTTCAGTATCAGAATTTGAGTCTTCATTTTCAAATCTCAGCTGATCATGATCAATAAAATCTTCAAGTCTAGTAATCTTCTAATCATCAAAAGAGACATTGATAGATTCCATGACCACTCTTGTTCTCAAGTTATAGACTCTGAAGGCTTTTGTGGAAGTGGATATCCAACAAAGATTCCTTCATCAGCTTTTAGATCAAATTTAGATAGCTGTTCAGGATGAGTCTTAAGAACAAAACACTTGCATCCAAATACATGAAAATACTTCAGATTTGGCTTCTTTTTCTTCACCATCTCATATGGTGTCTTTCCTTGCTTGTTAATGAGTGTTGCATTTTGAGTAAAACAAGCAGTCTGCACAGCTTCAGCCCATAAATAGGTTGGAAGCTTTGCGTCTTCAAGCATTGTACGTGCAGCTTCAATGAGAGTTCTATTCTTCCTTTCAACAACTCCATTTTGCTGTGGAGTTCCAGGAGCAGAAAATTCCCGCTTTATTCCATGGTTTTTGCAGAACTCTTCAATTATTAATTTCTTAAACTAAGTGCCATTATCACTCCTTATTATCTTTACTGAGTCTTTGACCAATTTATCCAGTTGCCTGACATGATCAATCAAGATAGATGCAGTCTCACTTTTTGTGTGCAAGAAATACACCCATGTGTATCTGGTGAACTCATCCACTATGACCAAAGTATATTTCTTCTTTGCAATAGACATGACATTTACTGGACCAAACAGATCAACATGTAGTAGGTGATAAGGCTCATGAATTGATGATTCAGTCTTGCTCTTGAATGAGGATTTACTTTGTTTAGCCTTCTGACAAGAATCACAAAGGCCATCAGGAACAAATACTGACTTTGGCAGTCCTCTCACAAGATCTTTCTTGACCAACTCATTTATATTGTTGAAATTTAAATGAGAGAGTTTCTTGTGCCAATTCCAGCTTTCTTCAATTGATGCTCTACTCATCAGACAGATTGCAGAACCATCAGCACTTGTTGAAATCTTGGCTTCATAAATGTTACCATGCCTGAATCCTTTCAGACCAACTTTGCTTGTAGATTTACTTACAGCTTCACAGTGTTCCTTAAAGAAATCCACATGATAACCTCTGTCACATATTTGACTTATACTCAGCAGATTGTGTTTAAGTCCTGAGACCAGAGCTACTTCTTTAATGATGACATTCCCAAGTTTGATATTGCCATATCCCAATATTTTTCCAATGTTGCCATCTCCATAAGAAACACTTGGGCCAGCTTTCTCCACAAAGTCTGATAGCAGGGCTTTATTTCCAGTCATATGTCCTGAACATCCACTGTCCAGAACTAGGATGTTTTTCCTGTTGCCCTGCAATCACAAAGACCACTAATGATTAGTTTTAAGGACCCAGACTTGCTTGGATCCTTTGGCCTTGTTAAGTTTGTTAACATTTGCAGCGGATTTAGTATCAGAGTTTATGTTAACATTTTTCTTATCATAATTTACACTATCAAACTTTGAATCAGAACTTACACTAGAAGGAATAATGGAAACTTACTTTAAAGAAGGTTTTATTTGATAATAATCATAGTACAAACTATGATATTCCTTACAAGTATAAATGGAATGCCATAAACTACCACAATGAAAATAAGGATTTTGTGGCTTATATCTAACAGACTGACTCTTAACTCCTGATTTTGAAGGTAAGGAGTTTATGTTCTTATTCTTCTTGCAAAAAGAAGCCAGATGGTAAGAACTTCCACAATTATGACACGTTTTCCTAGGAGCATCAGGAACAGGCTTATAATCATTGCTTTTATTCACTCCTTCCTTTCCATTCCTATTTTTCCTAGGTGATTTTACCTTGTTTGCATTCTTAACATCTTTCAGCTTATGCTTAATCTGCTTCTTTGTCATTAAGCCTATGTTTACTTCAGCTGTCTTTTCCTGTTTTAGTTTTTCAGAAGTTAATTCCTTTTTAATTTCTGATTTCTCATTATCAGACTTTACAGCTACAAACTTAACAGGTTTTAACTTTGGCTTTTGCTTAACAACAACAGGCTTAATTTCAACAGTTCCTTTATCATTCTTATCCTCTCCATAACCTAAGCCCTCTTTCCAGTTTTCACTACTTAACAAATTCTGAGTTGTTCTGCCAGAGTTAGTCCAAGTCCTGATAACTTCTCTTTCCTTTTCTAACTCAGTTTTTAGAGATTCATTCATTTTTAGTACTTCATCCCTTACATAAAAGGCATCATCTCTATCTTTCTGAGTTTGATGGAACATAACTAACTCTTTTTCTAAGAAATCATTTCTTTTCTTAAAAGCAAGATTTTCAGAAGTTAATATTTCACATGTTAAGGTTTGATCTCTATAACTAACAAACATGGTTTTAAGATATCTTCTCAACTCATTAATATCATCAGTATGAAAAGCATAAGTAGTTTGAGGTACCTTTGATTCAACAGCTTCAGAACTGCTTTCAGCACTTGCCTTATCAACATTTGCCATCAAGGCATAATTCCCCTCACTTTCAGAATCTGAGGTGTCTGTCCAGCTTTTCTTCTTTGTGACAAGAGCCTTGCCTTTGTCACTCTTCACTTTCTTGCAATCAGGAGATATGTGGCCTTTTTCACCACAGTTGTAGCATTTGACATTTGTATTATCTCCTCTCTCAGACTTTCCTCCTCTGCTCTCAGATCTTCTGAAATTCTTTTTATCAGAACTTGTGCCTTTCCTGGAAAACTTCTTTCCCTTCCTGAACTTCCTGTATGCAATCTTTGTGATCCCTTTCACCATAAGAGCACACAACTTCATCATCTCTTCATCAACATCCGTCTCAGCCAAGCTTTCAGATTCTGAGTCATCATCACTTTCAGAACTTGATGACTCAATATCAGACTTTGTGAAAAGAGCTTTACCCTTATCTTTCCTTGAGGTAGGTGCTTTGGGGGATTCTTCTTCAGCCTTAAGAGCAACTGTCCTTGACTTTCCACCTTTCCTCTTGCTTCTTTGTTCCATCTCAAGTTCATGAGTCTTGAGCATTCCATAAATTTCATCAAGAGTTGTTTCATCAAGATTGTAGTTGTCTCTTATTGTTGTTTCCTTCAAATCCCAGCATTCAGGAAGAGCTAACAGGAATTTAAGGTTTGAATCTTCAAGATCATACTCCTTATTAACCGGTGACACATCATTCAAGAGTTTGACAAATATATCATATAAATCAGTCAATGACTCATTAGCCTTTGAGTCAAAGTGTTCATACTCTTGAGTGAGTATTGTCTTCCTGTTCTTTTGAATTGTATCAGTTCCCTGACACCTTGTTTCCAGAGCATCCCATATCTCCTTTGCAGTCTTGCAGTTTATTACCCTGTTTGACATTACATTATCAATGGCACTATGCAGTAAGTGTCGTACCTTAGCATCCTTAGCAATTGATGCGATATCTTCAGCAGTGTAATCACTCTTCTCCTTTGGTACAGTCTTTGCTGCTTCACCTGCAACTGCAACAACGAGCTTGGTTGGTTTGTGAGGTCCTTCCTTGATTCTATCAAGATATTCTGGATCTGTAGCTTCCAGAAACATGACCATCCTCACTTTCCATATAGCATATTCAAATGGTCTCAATATGGGAACTTTGATGGTCTCATACCGACTTTTAATTTGTGTCTTTGGAGGTTCTTCAGTTTTGGTGGGCTTAGTTGGAGTTTCTGTGTCAGACATTATTGTGTTTGGATCTTAAACTGTTTGTGTGCTAACAGACAGGCTCTGATACCAATTGTTAGGTCACACACACACTGTAGAGGGGGTGAATACAGTGTATAGTACAATCAAATCGAACTTTTATAACTCAAGTAACAGAAAACAAACTTTATTGAAACAATAAATTCTGTTACAGTATGGAACTGTTACCTCTCAGTGATGAACAAATATCACGAGAGCTGCTAGAGTTACAATGAATAATCTTCTCGAATATGATAACACTTATAGTGTAAACCCTATGTTTGTGTTTATATACTACACAGTTACAAGATAATTGCTAATTGATATGAAATATAATTTTGCTTCCTAAAATATATCAATTGTGACGCCCTCCAAACCCGGGGTCTAGGTTTGGGGGTCACTCGCCAATAAACCAAAATAAAATAATCACAGCGGAATAATATAATAAATACGACCCCTTTACCTGCACTGGATCGATCACAGGTTATAGTATGGAACAGGCACTACTACAAATCAAGTGTTATTACAAACCATAAGTCTAATTAGTTTTACAGATTATTCAAATTTTATTACAAACCTCTAGACTATCCAAGCGTCCCAAAACAGTCTACCTGGAATACACACCACTAATTACAAGCACTCGACTTCTGACCAAACCTGGATCTCAAGCCTGCTCTGGCTTAGCTGAAAGATTAGATTGATAAACAAGTATGAGCGAAAGAAATGCTCAGCAAGCAATATAAAATGTACTTGAAATGATAAACCATATTCTGATAATAACTGGACAAAAGGATAAAAGCAGTAATATTTGATCAATAATAAAGCTTCACAAGCTATCAACAATAAACGATAATTTTTAGATTGGAATTTAACTCCGACGGACGTACTATCACATGCTGATCAGCCCGTGTGATAGCACAAGGTCATGATTCATAGAAACATGTCCCCAAAATACGAGTACTCAATTAAAAAGGCAATATACCTGCCTGTGGCAAAAATGGTGTCATAATATTTCATACAACACATAGAAATAGCCCTCCGCTGGACCGTCCGTCCCGATCACTTACGCATTCATCCAATCCATAAAACATTTTGATCAAAGGAGCCGAATCAAAGGACATCCTTAACCATATAACTCCCCATTTCTCATGGTCCAGAGTTATCTCAACAATCGATGGCGAAATAACTAGAACAATTAGTTATTCGATAATCTCAATTCAATGTTCTACTGTATAGAGTAATTTATAGCGAAATATAAAATGTTTAACTATTCTGAATTTAGAATAGTATGGAAATTGAAAGAATAAAGTTCAGAGTCAATATCAATTGAATGATGAATAAAGATATAAGTACTTGCATAATATGATTCGAAATAAACGTCACTTGAACAATAAGTGAAGTTAGGGTACTTGCCCGGTATGCTCGATAACCTCTTACTATAACTCTGCTTATAACTGCTGGCTACTATCTCCGTCTAACACTTGACTGCACTCCTTGCTACTCGATTCTATAAACAAAAGGACTATGTTAATTGACAGAACTAAACTCAATCGACGTAGCTATACGTCTTAACATCTACCCGATCGTATATAACTAAGCATGGCATTTTAAACTGTAAACAAATAACATACATATCATGTAACACATAATCATAGCATTTGTATAACACGTAATCATATATTTCATGTAACACATAAGCCAGATCATTAAAAGATACGGTCTAAGGCGTTCAGAATTAAAATCAGGTCAATATTTATCGATCAAATACCGATTCAAACTGATGCACAAATCAAATGACATTGTAATACCAAAGAAATTAGGACTCAAAAGTATTTTTATTAAAAGCGTAATATTTTTCTGAGTCTATACGCGTTCGTTTCGTATTAAACGGATGAACGGTTTAATTATTATGAATAAAATAAGAAATAAATAGATTTAAATCAATTAATAATAATATTAATTGATTTTTTTTAAATACCAAAAAAATAATTTTTAAAACCTAAAAATAATTTTTAGGAATTATTTGAATTAATTATAAATAATTTACATTTATTTAACTATTTATAAATAAAATTAATTGATTTTTAATCAATTAATTAAATTCATAAATAATTAACTAAAATAAATTATAAATAATTAAATCAAATTGTATTTTTGAAAATAATTAAAGAAAATAATTTTAGGAATTTAAAATAATTAATAACTGATTTTTAGAATTAAATAAATTGATTTTTGAAAATAGGAAAAATGATTTTTATTAAAAAGTAAAAAAGAAAATCAGAAACGTTAATTGGCATTTGGGTCATCCCTTCCAATGGATCGAACAGCGGCCTGTGCGGTGGGGAAACGGCCGGAAATTCAAGAGCGCCCGACGGAAACTGGAAATGATTCCAGAATCCGGCGAAGCCTCCCGGAATCCGGCGCCGCCCAGAAACCACACCACAACCTTGAATCATAGCCAAACTCGATGGGTTTTTATACCAATCGATTCCAATCTTTCCCAGGAACTCAACTGCAACCATATTAACCTCCAACTTCAACCCAAACAACAACTCCGATCAAATTCAAACATTTCCCGGCGAACCAAATCGGAAAACCCGATTATAACCAAATCAACGCCAAAACTTGAGTTCTCGGTATCAAAATGAAGCCCAGAACACATACAAACTAATCCAATCATCAAGTATAACTAAGAACATCATTATAATCCATAAAATCAAATTGAAAAATCCACAAAAACTTAGAACTCGACTTCAACACTTCGGGGATCAAACAACACATATTTATAATCAAAACGACTGGAAAACATCATCTAAAACTATGTGTAACATCAGAATCAATCAAAAATCAACACAACTCAAGAACGATTTCAAGAACAAAACTAAAAAAATCGATTTTACAGAATACTCACCCTCAATTCATGATTTTGATATCAATAGAACGGGCTCTTAATAAGGATTATTTTGGTTACAAGAGCATCAACAGAGGATTCCTAGAACTCCCAATATCATCAATTCTTTGTGATGAACACAATTATACCCCCAAATTTTGTTCTTGCCTAATTCTATTTTCTGATTTTTTTAATAAAACAAAATGAATAAATTAATCATGTTCAGCTATTTATATTAATTATGAAATTATATCCCCAAAATAAATTAAGGGTGTTTTTATCCCTAAATTACAATAATTAAACCCCAACATAATAATTACGGGGAACAATTTTAAAAACGATAAAATGCAAAATTAATATCAAAATTTCCCAAAAATTGCGAATAATTCAAAAATACAAAAATAAAGGGTATTTGAAGTTCGAATAATTTTATAAAAATAAAAACACGGATTTTGTGGGGTTTGTCGTCCCGGTGGGGTCCCGGTCCGATATTTTTGAAAAACAGGAACGATCCCTAAATTACCAGAAAATCCCGAAAACACGTAAAATACATTCAAACGTGCATAAAATCAAATAAAACAGGTATCTTAATAAAGACGCTAATAAATACGCGTCCCGATTGCAGATAAGTTCATATAATTGCAATTTAAACATATTTTTAATCAATCGAAAAATTTTCTGGCCCGCACAGAAACACACATAACAGTTATAACATCTCATATCATAGTAACAATTACTTTTAAATTTATAAAACACATAATATGTATTTATTTAGCACATAATATTCACATGATTTTCCCGGTTATTACATCAATCATATATCTTTTCTTCCAAGTATTCTATTCTTCATAGAATTCCTTCTTCATGCATATCTCTTCTTATGTTTATCTCGATCTTCTTTCCTTTAATCAGCTGCTGTCCTTATCTGAACGTCCTTCAGTACTTAAGTTCTGATATCCATCTTCTGATGATTATCTCCTGATAATATAAGTACTGATATCCTTAAGTCCTGACTTCTAGTAAGTACTGATTTATCCTGTTTAAGTAAGATCTAAACATAAATCATATTAGTCATGACATTATCAAATATATCTAACAGATATCCCACAAAATTACATTTTACGGATCGAGATTCCAGCTTATCTGGGTCAACCTTTTTGACATAAGCTGTACATCCCCAAATCTTAACGTGTTTAAGACTCGGTTTCCGTTCTTTCCATATCTTATAAGGAGTTTGAGGAACAGATTTGGAAGACACCTTATTCAGTAAATATGCTGAGGTTTCCAATGCATAACCCCATAAGAATACTAGAAGATTCGCATAGCTCATCATGGACCGAACCATGTCTAACAAAGTTTGATTTCTCCTTTCAGATACCCCATTTAACTGTGGAGTATATGGAGGAGTCCACTGGGAGACTATACCATTTTCTTTGAGATAATCTAGAAACTCTCCATTCAAGTATTCACCACCTCGATCTGATCGAAGAGTTATAATACTGTGTTTGGTTTGTTTCTCCACTTCATGTTTATATTCTTTGAACTTTTCAAAGGCTTCAGACTTGTGTTTCATCAAATACACATATCTGAATCTAGATCTATCATCTATGAAAGTAATGAAGTATGAAAATCCACCCATGGATTGCGTATACATTGGTCCACATACATCTGTGTGTACCAATCCTAGCAAATCTGCAGCCCTCTCTCCATGTCCACTAAATGGAGATTTGGTCATTTTACCCAATAGACAAGACTCGCATGTAGGATATGATTCAAAATCGAAGGGGTCAAGTAACTCTTCCTTATGCAATGTCCGCAGTCTATTTTCACTAATATGACCTAGCCTACAGTGCCATAAATAGGTCATATTTTTATCATCTCGTTTTCTTTTATTAGTTTGTTCAATCTGAAGTAAATTATGTTCTACGTCACATACATACAGACCATTATTTAAAATACCACGTCCATAAAGAACATTATCTCTAAGGATAGAACATTCATTATTCTTAATAATAAATGAAAAACCATCCAAATCCAACATAGGAATAGAAACAATATTCCTCATAATAGAGGGAACGTAATAACAATTATTCAAAATAATAGTCTTACCCGTAGGCATATGTAAACTAAATGATCCTACAGATATGGCCGTAACCCTTGCTCCATTGCCCATACGTAGAATCACCTCATCTTTTTCAAGAGTCCTACTTCCCTTTAGTCCTTGCAACAAATTGCAAATATGAGAACCACAGGCGGTATCTAATACCCAAGTAGAAATTTGACCTAGTGATATATTAACTTCGATCATGAACATGCCTGAATCAGAAGCGGTAGTCTCACTACCCTTCTTCTTCAATTCTGCAAGGTAAACCTTGCAGTTCCTCTTCCAGTGCCCCAACTTGTTACAGTGAAAACAAACAGCTAAATTAGGACCAGTCAACTTGTGAGCATCTAGTATGCTCCGGAGTGATACTGCAGAAGACATGACGAATATAGTAAATCTGTAAATGATAAACACATAACAACACTTAGCAAATATTCAATTTCATTTCAAAACACTATATGAATCGAGTCTTTATTCATAAGTGTCTCCCACAAGTTTATCTAATTTTTTCAACCCCCTAAGTGAAAATTAAGCATTCATAATGCTAGTGGGAATAGGGATCCTACATTCCATCACACAACCTCGGCTGTGGCACGAAACGTCATGTGATGTTCAATAGGCAGACAACTCTTGTCAGTTACATCTTATGTTATTCCCTAATATAAGTTTAGCCTCTTGAATAATTGAGTCACGGCTGTGGCACGACAAACTCAATATTCTAAGTCAAGTCTAACCCAACATTTCGTACAATTGAATCAGTCTCCAACGGCCCACGGCTGTAGCACGTACCGACCTTTAGATTCTAATTCAATGTACACATCTCTATGTAATAGACAAGTATTTCTTATTTCGAAATCAAAGCCCTCGGCTGTAGCACGAAACGACAATGATTTAAAAATAAGAACCACTTTCTACCATGTTGGAAGGCTATGACCGACACAAGCCCGTTGTGTCATTGGCCAATTACTACTTGATATTATTTAATTTTAGAGGGATTATATTACGTTACAATCATAATCATATTATAAAGAGATTCTTCCTTTTAAATTAAATATTTCAAATCAATAATCGATAATCAGATGATTTCCAGATCGGGTGGAGCATTGTCAAGAGGCGTCACTTAATAACCCTTTCTTACAGATAGAAATCTGTTGTTGACAGAATCATCCTTTCTCTCAATATTGAAAATTCATATTCAATTACGTGTTTCATAAACACAAGAATCTCATGATCGTATTCATAATATTTATTGTTAAGGTAAGAAACGATTCCTATTCTAGATTTTCTAGAGCACGCCTTATATTGATTTAAGTTCACCTAAATCTATCATCGCATGGTAAACATAGGCATATATCTCATATATAAAATTAAATAAACAAGTAAATATAAAGTGCAATAAAGTAAATGTGTTTGGTTATGGCCCTATCCTATGTGATCTTTATCAAGCTCATGATAAAGATCAAGGTCAATCTAATATGGTGATGGAAATAAATACAACTACTTATTACATAAGTCTTCTTGTATGCCTCGTCTTCTTCTTTGTATCACCTCCATTGGATAGCCTCTTGAGTCTTCAATTACATTACATGATTGAAAGTAAAACTAATCTGATGAACTTACAAGAATAACTCGAGTTACATTCGAGATTTATGATTACAAAGATTGACGACATGCAAGTCGTATTTAAAACCAAAACCAAAACCATTACACTAAGGTCGAAAGGCCATAACCATCCACCATGCTCATACAACACATAAAAGCATGTTAAAACACATAATATGATCTTAACATATCATATTATCCATGATCTAATCATTAAAAAAAATATGACAAAAATCAGAATCAAATCAGAAAAATAAGAATCACTGTTTACAGGCAGTAAACGACGTCAAACGTCTTACAGACGAGTCGTTGATAGCTTTTGCTATCAGTTTTATTCAGACGCTCGTTTACCTATGGAATAGGGTATTCATTTGCGTAAATCGGACACCAGACCCAGATTTCAACAAATCTGCAGCAGCCAATTCAGAATCCATATCTAATATGATTCTCATAATTAGAACAAACATAAATCATATATATATCAGTATATATACAGATTACATAATCATCTTATGATTATACAACTCACATGAATATCATATATTCAAAACCATACATATATAAGCATATTATATCAACATCAAATCATGGCGAATCACGTACATGCTCATATATCGAAAACAGTTAAACACAACGAATTAAAAACTTTTCGCAAGTAGCTCTGATGCCATTGAAGGGTTTTTAGCACATAAACGCAACGAAAATGTAAATTTAAATCTTAAAAAACCGAAACCCTCCGCAGGATCCATGCGAAAAATAATATTTAATTCGTAATTTAGTATGTTTACCTTAAGAAGCTTTACGTTAATGGAAAGATGGAGGTCTTTAATGGCGATCCAAGAACAACGAGCGGAGATCCTTAGCAGCTGCTCCTCAAGTGTGAAGCACTCCACCGGTATCCACCAAAAAAACGATGTAATGAAGGAGAAGGATGTGGAAAGAATTAGGGTTTTGTAAATTTTTTTGGTTGAGGCAAAAATAGGGTTTATAATAATATAATTATAGGCAAAATTTTCAGCTGAAAATTTTGCCATAAAATATTATTATTATTAACCCTTTATTATTCTCATTAATAATTAAAACACCTTTTAATTATTAATCCTTTACAAACTCTTTAGAAATAATTCTCTCACCTGATTTAATTTTCAAAAATTAAATTCTTAATTAATAATATTAAGAACTTTTCTTAATTAATTTATAATCAATTAAATCTCATTTAATCAATTATTAAATTTGCCAATTAATTATTTATTTCATAAATAAATAATTATCAGTCATTATTAATTAATTCCTCCACCATTAAATCATTCTCTTTTATGGTGTGACCCTGTAGGTTCAATATTAAGCCGGTAGTAGAAATAAATAATAATAAAACTATTTTATCATTATTTATATAAATTTTCTAATTCATTAAATATGATTAATTAATTAATCATATTTATTCTACATCGTGAGGGATATTTCTCATCATATCGCGACTATCCGGATAATACGAATTCACTGCTTAGAATATCAAAAACCTATTCAGTGAGTAGTTACCGTACAATCAACTCCTTCTACCCTGCAATATCACAATTAAATACAAGGCATGGAACTTGTGTCAAGCCTATCTTATTTAATCACTTGCTTTCCCATTCACTATGCTTAGTTCTATTTAATGTAAATTAGACTTTTCTAATTCATACACTCTGGTCAGAGATTCCTGAACTAACATCAGTGAATCAGCATTGAACATTCTCTTCCTTTCACGCTATCTTCACAAGTCAACGTCAAAGAAAAAGAAGGTTGTCATTTTTTTTGCCTTTTTAACTCCAATTTTGTTTCCTTCAACACCTTTAAAACATATCGTGTGCCCACTTTCCATTTGTAAATGAAACTATTGATTAGTGGGTAGAAACATCATTAGCCTCCTATTATGCTGCTTCAGAATAATACCAGAAATTCTCGATCCAAATCATTGTCAGAAGAGCATTGCTAAGTATCGCATTTTTTTTCTTTCAAATTTTGACTTCATCTTATCATGTTACAACTTACAAGTAAAATTACCAATTATAGTAGTACTAGTAAATTTTTCCTTTTAATATTCTAATAAATACACTAATAAATACATCACATTAATTTCTCTGGTATTTATTTTAGAGGGCTTTTAGTGTGCAGTTTGCATGCATGTTATATATATAGAGGATAATAATCAAATAGAAATCAAAATTAAAATTAAAACTAAAAACTAATCTAAGTTATTAGATTAATCTAATCTAATGATCCCCTAAACACAACACCCAACTAACCTACACTCTCTGACGTCCAATTTCGGCTTTTCCCCTCCGTTTTTAATTTGATTTTTCCCGTCAAATGGTAATTTTTTTAAAATCCAATTTCACCGTATTTTTCTCCATCTCTCAATGATCGATTTGCATACCATATGTGTTATGTTTCAAAGTAATAATAATAATAAAATTATTTGGTTTCCAGTTTTTATTCTAAAATTGTTTCTAAAAGTAGCCCTTATATATATGCGTGTGTATTATTTTTTAAAATACGCCAATAAATCATTAATAAATTTTTGACAAATCACTAATAAATATTGGAATTTTGAAAAATCGTCCAATAAATTATAAATCGATACCTCAACCGTATATCAATACCTCAACTGTATAGTTTCAAATTCTGAAACATGTTTACATGATTATATTTAATTTAAAACACCGTATTAATGACACACTCGGAACCTAAAAAACTACTAGTAAATAACTTGGGTGTCTTTACGTAAAAGGAAAATGAATAGGACGATGGCATCCTGAGTCACACAAGCAATATCTCCGTTGGTGGTGTATACATCATCTATCATACTTGGCTGCTGCTTGTGCGTAGAGATTTATAATCTCATCACAACAAGATTTCTCAAGTTTCAACCACTTGCTAATTCTACTACAAATGGGCCCGTGTTGTCACAGCCACCCATTTCAGAAGTGAGCGCAATGAAATCTGCAATGTACAACTTTAACATAAATCGTGACAACGGAGCTTAGGCTCCTAGATCACTTTTTTGGGTAAAATAACCGTGAATATCATTTTAAAACGTGGTCTCAGGATCCGTTTTTATATAAATCAAAAACGTGATTTCGTGTTTCGTTTTTCATTTTTTTTACATGTAAAACGTACATGCGGGCGTTTTTCATTGTTTCTTTTTCGTTTTTTAGTGCTAAAATGCAGGTTGAGAAAATGGGTTTGTTGGAAAACTTGAATTCAAGTTCCGTTTTGCATTATTTTTTTATTATTTTTTTTATTTTTTGCCAAAAATAATAGATAATATTATATTTTTTAGCTTAATACGTTATTTCAAAAAATGTTTTGTTCATATTTTATTGATATCTATAAATATTTTAATATTTTTAAAATCCAAATAACAATTTATGAATCCTAAAATATTAAAAAAAAGTTAATAATGGTTCGGTTCCTAGTTAAATTAGGGTTTAGACTTCAGGGCCTGGGTTTACATTCCAGGGTTTAGGGCCTAAACCTAAACCACGTTTTATTAATTTATTTTTTAATATTTCTAAAACCCAAAAGGGGATTGTTGAACCCTAAAATGTTAAAAATTATTAAATTAGGGACCACGTTTTAATATTTTAGGGTTTACGAGTTCTTAATTTAGATTTTAAAAATATTAAAATAATTATAAAGATAAATAAAATACGAATAAATTATCTATTGAAATAAAGTTTTGAGTTTGAAGATATAACATTATCTAAAAATAAATAAATCAAAAAACACTAAAAACGTAAACATAAAAAACGTTCTTGTTGAAAACGAAACATGAACTCATGTTTTTACAACAAAAACATGAATTGAAATCATGTTTTAGAATTTAAAAAAATAAAAAAAAGAAACAAAACGGCGGACACATTAACGTTTTTGTTTAATAACAAAAACAGAACCTTATCCTCCGTTTTGAAATAATATTTGGGGCTACATTTTTCAAAAATGATATTGATGGACATTCAATATCAAATAGTGACATTCAGGGCCTTTATTCATAAAAAAATACCTCTTTTCTTTGAATAAGCACGTCACGCCTCCTAGGCTCGCAACCATCCATCCCGTCTTAAGCTCAGTTTCAAACCCATCTTCTTGATCAGTAACTCACAATAACAAAATAATAAAAATTACTACCATTGTAACATAGAATTATAAACAAAAAAAACGTTGCTCCGTTCCATGATTACTTTCAACTAGATGTTACAGAAGTTCGAGTTGAACCAAGCACTTTGCACGTATGTATCTGCCTGTGTTCGTACTCCAATTGAACCATATTTTTTTTTTTTTGGATTTTTTTCATAAATATCTAAGTTGCAGAAAATATTTGTAAAAATATGAACAATTTCGTATGTAATCGTTGCAATCTCATATGCAACTGTATATACAACCCGTGTCCGTATTTTTACAAATATTTTGCTAAAAACTGGTATTTTTGGTAAATTTCTTTGTTTTTCTTTATAGAAAATGAAATCGATTAGAAAACATATTACCCCATGTATAAGCCAATTTCGGGTATAAACATTCCCATGAACACCGAATATGAATATTATCAGATTATTTTTCCTTCGTAAATGAGTGGTTTAGGTATATATTTTACATAAATATAAGAATATCTCTAATGATACAAACCTCTTAACTAAATCTTATATGGCATGCAATAAAGTTGGAATTATAGAGATATATAAAAATATTATGCACTCCAATACTACAAACTCTTAGATTAATTTTATTTGAAAAAGAGATTACAGTTGACATACAACAACATAACTAGACGGGGCACACAGACAATTATACTAAAAGATTTGGGTGATTGTCTTATATGTCACTTTTATGTAAATAATGGTCCAAATTGTCTCTGAAAATTAAGTCTGTCACTTCATAACTGAAGATCGTCTAGCCTTTTGATTTTTTTTTCTTAAAAGAAAAACAGAATTTCGTCTACCGTTTTAGCACTTTGAATTTTTTTATATGGGCAAACGTTAGATAAAACAGCGTTTTGGTATAAATGTAGCAAAACGTCATATAAAGTAACGTTTTTACCTTTATTTTTTTAAAAAAAATAAACAAAACACTATATCTTGTAAATTATTAAATCATAAATTAATAAAAAAATATTTTAAATTATTTTCTAAAACCCAAAACCCAAAAGGGGATTGTTAAACCCTAAAATTTTAAAAATTATTAAATTAAGTTACATTCTTAATTTTTATAATTATTTAATTTAAAATTAATACTTCTGATTGGCCCTACCCTAGATTAAATTAGGATTTATGCTCTAGAATTTAGGGTCTAAAACTAAACCCTAAACCCTAAATCGGTGCAATATTTATTAATTTTTTAAAATGTTTCTAAAATCCAAAAGGGGATTGGTGAACCCCTAAAAATGGTTAAATTACGGTATCATTTATAAATTCTAAATATATTAAATAAAAATAAATATTAAAATTATTAAATTAAGTTACATCTTTAAATTTTAAAATTATTTAATTTAAAATTAATATTTCTGGTTCCTAGGCCCTAAACCGTAGATTAAATTAGGGCCCTAAATCTTAAACCCTAAATCGGTGTAATATTTATTAATTTTTTTAAAAATGTTTCCAAAACCCAAAAGGGGATTGGTGAACCCTAAATGTTAAAAATTGTTAAATTATGATATCATTTATAAATTCTAAAAATATTAAATAAAAATAAATATTGAAAAACGTAACATTAAATGATGTTTCCAGACCCCTATATAATACACCAAAAAAAACTTAAAATAATAAAAAAAACAAAAAAAACAAAACACTCAAAACGTTAAGTTGAAGTCACGTTGCTACATTATAAAAAAATAAGAGGCAAAACGTTACACGATGTAGCGTTTGTATATTTTTTATTAAAATTTAAAAACTAAAAACGGAAGACGATGTTCTATTTTGCATGCATGAAAAAAACGGAAGACATGTTCCGTTATGAGGTGACATTTTGGACATTTTTCCCCGAAAGTGACAATTTGGGCATTATTAACTCAAATAGTGACAGTCTGGGCCTTTATTCATAATTATTTGATTCATTATTTTGGAAGATTTGCAATGCTATTTCATTTCCCAAAAAAAAGGTGAAAAAACATTATAATATTGTTTCTTACTTCTGGTTAACTGGTTTGATCCGAGCGGTAGACATATGTATACCACATTATGAAACTACCGACCTTAAATAATTTGTTTGAGAGGTTTATATATAAGCATAATTTTTTTACAGAATTTAGACTAGACATCAAGCATAAAGATGTCATTTGACATCTATACACTTTCTTGAACTATACAGTTTTTTGAACTACTGCTGAACTTGTTTTATAAAAAATGCTGCAGTCTTAATGTGTGTGTGTATATATATATGCATTTAGTATGCATCTACAACTACAGTCTCGCTAGACTCGATTGCTAAACTGCCTAGCCCTTTCCCTTTATAAAAGGAATTTATATTCAGGGATTGCTTTCCACAAACAGGTGTGCCTCTTCTAGCAGACAAGACCACAACTATATGTCCTGCACAGGCCATGTATCCTCTCTGCAACATTGAACATTATATTTAAAATACGACTCATGGTCTATTTTCTCTTACTAGAATACATGGCAGGCAGTTCAAACAAATTTGATTGCAAAAAAATGACTAGTGTTCGTGGAAAAATAAATCAGCATATAAAAAGCTAAAACATCTCCAGTATATTGCATGGAAGGACACAGAATGCTGGCATGAAGACAATAACTACATGGAGTGAGAATTTATTTATCGTGCGAACTGGGAACAAGGAACTGCTGCAAGGTTTGACAGTAGACTAGGAAAATTCTTATGCTACCAATAATGCAATTGCAAGCTAACAATTCTAAAATATAATGCCACTTTTTTGAGTTCCGCTAAAAAACAGTATAATTCGAATAAAAATAAAATACTAAAAATTACTTACCTCCTCCAATCAATTGTATGGATAGACATCCTGAGCTACAGCTCAAACTTCAATTGCATCAATCAAATCTCTCTCTTAACTAATTTGCACCACTGCCAAAAGTTGAACTGAGAACACTGGATGAAGGCATTTGCTGTGGAGACATGAGGTCAAAGGTATATTTTGGAATTGCTTCAGCATTAGCAGCATCAACAATGGGCGAGTACGGTTTTGCAACTTTCCTTTTCAGCATATCCTGAATAGCTTTAAAATTTAGTAATACATTCATCACCCAGTAACAAAGACTCATCTCTGAGTATAAACAAAGAACTGCATACACGCTTATCATCACTGGAAGTCACTACTGAAAGGAGCATTAAGCGCAGTATGTTTTTTTAGATAAATTGAAATATGTAGCAAACTGTAATGCACACAGAAAAATTACAATACCAACCTTTGACTGGTTTGGACCATATGTATTTGTTGCTTGTTCAACTGAAGTATAAACCTTTAAAGCTTGATTAGAATTACAGTTGCACTTAATAATGCGAACTTGGTCCTTAGGATCTAGTGATCTAGTTTTTAAATACAGGATGACCCGTGAAGGTAATGAATCTGGAAGGTCTTTCTTTCCATGGGTTAACTCCATTGTCATCAAATTATCCCACAGGACATCCCACAAAACAGAACACGGATCTCTCACAGGGTCAAACTTCTTTTGCCCAATAATGCTAGATGATTTCTGAAAACGACAAATATATACTTCTTAGTTCAAGCAGAGCCCAATAGTTAGATACAGCAATGTTTTTGAGTTAAACAGGCTCACTTGCAAAAGTATGATCCTTCTATGTGTGACAAGTAGATATTTTTCTTTGGGGAGCAAAAAATGATCTTCATATGCATCTGACAAGGCAAATTTCCCCCGCACTTTAAACAAGTCGACTTGGCGTAAGAAAGATACAGATTCCGCTAGTTGCAGTATCACCTTTGCGCAGATAACAATAACAAGTAGATTAGTGTAGACTTTCGATTCAATTAACTTGACTTTGATTAACTAAATCAACAGAAAATATCCCATACAGTGTTTTCAGTAGTTATATGCAAGTTGGCAAGCTGAAGTCAGATTATTTGTATGCTACAAAACCATAAATACAGACATGTATAATTAGCTGGAGCATAATATTCTACATGATTTTAAAGCAACCATGGCCTACTGTAGAACACTTTACAATATCATGTTATCGAGTAATATCACCAAATACTTTTACTTTAGGTACTAAAGAGCAGAGGATGGAGTTTCAGGAATCAGGACTAAAAGATAGGTGCACAAGTACAATATTTACTTGGCGGATTACATCATCATACAAACGTTTTACATTTACCAGCCATTCGTTAGTCACTGTCACTTTTAAAATGAAGACCTTCATTGACCGACTGGTTTTATGTAAGAAGTGTGAAGACGAATGTGTCATAACCTAGCTCCCAAATAACCTTAAGTGACGGATGCGTTCATATGAAAAATAATTATGACCTGGCATTAATACTTCTTGTGGTGGTTCCCTTTCTATACTTGCAAGTGCTGATGACAAGCACAATTAGAAATATTGCATTAAGAATTTTAGCTGAAGTAGAAAACATGAATTTAATGGGTACACTTTGAGGTCAGTAGAAGATAACATAGGAATCACAGCTTTAACCATCAATATATGATAATCAGCCACCAATTATGAGGTATCGTTTTCTCCCCTTCCAGTATGTCGAAGGGTTGAAAACATGTTTGTTTGTGTGGGGAGGGGGAATGTTTGAATCCTTATTCTCAAAAAATAAAATACCTGTCCCTGAGCTTTGTAGGCATCATATGGTCTAAGCAAATTATCACCACCAATTACTCGGGGAAGTCTCCTGCGGAGTAGTTGATCTTCTGAAGCAATAGCAGACGCTATTTTTATCCTTACAGCATTTGCACCTTCAGTGGTTTTCGACAACAGATCCAGAACTCCACTGACAGGTTGCGCAGCTGCACCTATTATTCCTTTTCCAACACCTTGAACAAACCCCTCTACACCGGAAGCTTTTGCACCTTCAAGGGGTTTTGTTAGAATTCCAGTAAAACCTCGGAAAAATCCCTTTGCTAAGGCCCCACCCCCTTCTCTTATAACATCACCAAAGTCTTCCACACCTTTGCTATCCTGACAAACAACAATATGCTCTGTTAGTTACAGATATCATTGACAAAGATATGTCACTTCTACTGAAATAATGTAATAATGTATCATTCAAAAGCATAATATAAACTATAAAAGATGACTAGTATCCATTGCACGACCTTAAGCACTTGACTTGAGCATAAATAAGGCACATATGAAGATCCATAATGTCAAAGGCTTAAAGACTTTAGGTCAGACTCAATGCAGAGATAAAATCGTAGATCCATATTAAAAACAAAAGATTTAATTTAAATGCTATACTGTAATTATAAAGCTTCAAGATATACCAGCATAAAGAAAAAGTTTAAGAATTTTTTTTTCCTTAAAATACTTATACAAGAAATGTCTTCTGAAAATCCTATAATTAAGTGAATATAGACAGAATTAAGTTGTATTTTAGGTCAGAAGAAAACATTGCCGATCAACAACTTACGACAAACGTTTAGATCAAGGGAAGGCTCTTACATCATGACTTGGGGTAAAATTTTCTTGGTGGCAGACGAGATAACTATTTCTTTCTGTTGATAATCTAGGAATGCTTAGTCTGGAAATACGGACATATCCTTGTGCAGTCCAACGTATGAACGTATGACCGAAAGGACAGATTCCCTTGTCCTTTTCTGACTTCCACACAATTTCCTACTCCAGTTTTTTTTTCTTATTGAAAGAGAGCTATTGTGTATCTTAAAAGCTCTCGCTGATACAAATGATTGGCCTAAGCCAATCAAGACCTGCTTAACCCTAACAAACTATATGGTATCAGGTACTTTATAATACTTTGTTTTGATTATTTTTACCATATTTTAATCACTAGAAATATATCTGAATTACATATACATGGTCTTTCACTCTACATTCTCACCGAATCATTTAACTTTAAAAATTCAACAGACGACATAAAAATTTGACCGAGAGTTCATAATTAAAAGTAACAGAATTCCAGCCTTTGCGTCATACACACATTATTTTAACTTACTAGACTTCTAAAATGCAAATATAATTACTTAATAGCGCTTTTAATAAACTGATAGATATTGTTTGCTGTAGGTGATGATGCGCGGAGGTGGAGCCAGATTGGTGTAGTTTCTGTTTGGGAATATTGGCTGATTCGCTAGTGTTTTAGGTGTAGGTTTTGCAAAGCTTATTTTACAGCGGCGCCCTACAATTGAGGTATAACTACTCCATAGTATGAGAAAGAAAAATTATACAAGATTCGTACTCCACGGAAGCCAATCTGACAACTTATAGGTGGAATCCTTTCCCCGCAGAAGCTAATTTGACAATTAAAAGTGGAGTTTATTTTGAGCTTAAAACTACATTTCTAATAAATAAAGTTGAAAAATGAGAATTGTTTTCATACTTGTTTCTGCCGATTTTGGATGAATTTCTTATCCATAGATAGAGCTGCAACACCTTTGCTCATATGCCCGAGTGCACTACTTGCATTGCCCAGTATGTCAACACCTGACAGCAGTTGAAGAGGCTGGCTCAGAAGATCTTTCTTGACATTGGAGATAGCATTACTTATGAGAACGCTTTGCCTCATGCATATATTCTCCAGGAACCTTTGATTTATTCGAATCTGTATTGCATAAAAAAACACTTTACACCATGACATTTGTAATTCTCCAAAACCGTGCTCAAAGAAGTAATATAATAATGATACTTTAAATCATCAAACAGCAATAAGACTATATAACTTATATAGGAATCACGTAGAAATTGAATGGCCAAGGGGCTTGCTATGCAAAATTATGACATAATAACATCTGTAACATTAATTTTTCTTCTGCCTTTTACTGTGACAAAGTCCTTTGTATTTACTTAGAACTTGTAATGACACCATATATTCAGGCTGTTAATATTTTACGTAACATTAATGTCTTTTTGGTGCTAGAAGGGTTCGGCCACATCTGTTACAATTAGATTTAATAATATTGTTAGAAACTGTTGATATAAATATACGGAGACCAGTGAGTTTGATTGTGGTGTTTACATGTTTATTGTTTTTCTCTATCATTAACAAGACATGCATCTAAAAAATATTATAATACATTTTGCTCAGATACAATTTAAGATTCAAAACGTAATGTAAGTATGTAAGTGAAATACATAACTTCACATGAATATTAAAGAAGAATTAATAGCTTACTGGCATATTTTCGGTGTTTCCAAGTGCAGTCATCAAGGATGCCCAAAACCCAAGAACACCAACTGGACGCTGAGTTGGTGACATAGCCATGGAGACTTTCAAGCGCAGTTCCGAGAAATTGAAGGCACTGTTATGTTATGATGTTATCTAGATGATGTTTAAGTAAAAAAATTATCTAAAAATATATGTTTCATTACACACTATATGTACCTAATTTGTATGACTGGATCAACTGAAACAGCAGTGGTTTCGGTTCCAGATACCCTACTTAGGTTGATCTGCTGGATCATCCCATGAAGGCGCCAAATGATAGGTTCATGAATGCTAATCAGAAATGCTGAATTCTCCGGTCCCTGGTATGGAAAAAGTAAAAAAAATTAATAAATAAATACATTCAATTTTCGGAACAGACTTGGCTTAGCTTGTTGTAAGAAAAAATATTAACATACTTGAAAGCCAATATATGGATACACGCATAAATCTAGCGATCCATTAGACTGCTGTGTCATTGAAAATTTCAGGACGTAATCAGTCTCATCTCCAACTCTTTGTGGTCTAAAAAGAACGGGTGTTGGAGTCAAAGGTAACTGATTATCCACTTGAATTTCATGCATTCTTAATTTCAACCTGCAACGAACGTAGATTTTGTTTGACAATGGATGTAGAACATTTAATTTTCCAGACAAACCAAAATGAAAAAAATGCATATTAATCAAACTCCATAGATATTTCTACCAAACATTGATGTCAAACAAAGTGCTTGTCTTGGTGATAATAAATTAATTATACCTGCTGATCCCAGAATCTAAGCCAGTTGAATACGACAGCAGAAGACTCTGCAGGGAAAGATATAATAACTCTTCTGGTGTATGATCAATGATGGATAGTCCAAGCTCCGAAATCTCGAAAATAACATGAAATTCACAGTTCGAAGTAGGTCTTGATTGTTGAAGGTTAGTATAATTTTTCAATATTAAAGATGAAGAAAAAGAATTGCTTCTACTTAGAGCTGCTTGGGATTCATTCTCTAGCATCCAGTCACTAATCTTGATGACATATACTTTATCCTCCCTCATAATGTTAATGCGCAGAGCTCTTGTAGGTTCTTTATTCACAAAAATGGGATAATGATCGGAAATTTCATCAATGCTGTACTTCAAAGATTTTGAACAGTCATTACCATCTACCAGGAGTTCCAACTGTCGTGGTCTCCCTAGATCTTCCCATAAAAAGGAAGTAGATGAATTAGGTAAAAGAGACTTCCATGAACTACTGGGACCATCCACTTGCTGATACCGGATCGGAAAACACAAAGAATGATTTTCGATCCTGTAAATATATAAGTTTCCTATTAATCCTGCCACAACATATTTTTAAATGCAGAAGCCAGCCATGGATATATCAAATATCAACAAATATATTAGTAAATTAAATGATAAGTACTTCCTAGTGAATACTCACATGACCTTATTCATGTAAGTGTCAAAGGCACATGCACAAAGCCACAGAGTGCTCTGAGTATATCGGAAAAGCAACAATTATTATTAGTAATAAAGACTTTCCAAAATAAACTTCTCAACTCTGTGCCAATATGAGATATTTGAGGCAGCCTTTAAATCACACATTGATCTAAGAAGATAGAGCCATCCATGAAGCACAATATGGACCGTTGTCATCGAATAAAAATCGATAAATGCAGTATGTTGAACATCAGTTATATATGTACTGAATTCTAGTGGTTATCAGTTTAGCTATCATTTGATCCAAACACTATAATATTAAAATGAAAAATATTTATGAGAATATGGATGAACTATGCTAGATAAGTATCTCATACAACATCGAAAGTACAATGCATAAAAAGGCAGGACCTGTTAACCAAGGCAAGCTTAAGTCAAAATTTTCAGAGAATTTTACAATTGCACACCTGTAAGGACTTGAAAATGAATTGGGTCGAAATATAACTTCATAGTGTGAATTCATTGTACCACTTCTAACTTCTACCCTTAACTGCGCTGGATCGCTTGGTGGTACTCTTTTCAAAGATATACACATAACACCTTCAGTTCCAACACTAAATGGTGTACTCCAGTTGTATCCATCAATTCTCAACTGAACAAGTAGACAATCAAGTGAGAAAATTTACCAACTAAAGCCCACACAACTAATAAGAGTAAAACCGAAATAATTGGATGAAAGATCAATTGAAATTAGCACATGAAGTAATTCTTATATCACAATTTACACAACACAGATCTGGTTTTTAGCTTCTCAGCACATACTCTCAACATCTCAGTCTTTGGAAGAGATTGCCATCCAAGCTGTATTGGAGGATCAGTTGGATGTATCCATTGCAATGACTGAGTATCACACTGCTGAAGACATATACTGCAGCCAGCCCTATTAATGAACAGGGTTTGTTGCTGAAAATGAATAACCTGCACCAGTAAATCATACAGTACGAATTAATCATCAGCAAATAGAAATGTGACAGTATAAAGCAGTTCTTCCGTGATTTTATATCTAGCGAGAACTATTTTCATAGACAAAGATGGAGTGACAGTATAAAGCAGGTCTTTTGCGATTTCTATGGACAAATAGATATATTTAAAAACAGATAAAGGAAGTAGACAATTTAATTACTACAAGCAAGCATCTCATAAAAACAATCTACCACCCTCTAAGCTAATAATCTTATACAGTTGGAGATGTTGCAAGTACAATTAAATTATTATTACTTCAAAAAAATAAAAATTATTATTTTTATCTTTTTTAAGTTACTAAAACAAATATTTCCCTTTATTTCCTAAAAACAGTCATAACATTAAACTTATATACCTACAATCCGTCTACCTCTACGAAATAAGTTTCTAAGATGTGCTCTATAAATGATAAACACTAGACTAGAGGAAAGTACAACCTATCATACAGTGTAGTAGAAGCACTTAAACCAATTTTTGCCCAATCTGCATAGCAACAATAAAATACTCCTCTAATGACAAGCATGAAACGAACAAAAACTTGAAAGTCAACCCCATTTACAAATACATGATTGAATAAGCACCCATCCTAGTATACTCTAAGAACCACTCCATGTTCTATAGCACTATTGCTTCTTTGTTATAAGTTTGGTTATTTCCTACTCTATTGCTTGCCCAAGTCCACTTGGTCCCCTGTCTGCACCAGGCTGTTCTTGTTATAAATTGGTGCCTCAGAAGGATAAACTTTAAATTCAAGTCCAGGATATAGTGCCTTATATTGCCTTCAACTCTATTCCATAACACCTATAACTGGAGAGTTTAGAAATCTCGCAAACCAACCTCCAATAACTTTTTATGCATTTCTTGTACATTTTATTAATCCTCAGGAGAGAAAGACATGTCATACTAATTGATTAAGTTATATATACGATAAATAATTTCTGATATAAATCAAATTCAAACTAGGTCATCAAAACTAAGTCCCGCAATAGTCAATCTACACTTTTAAGACAGAAAAAGTTATCGAAGATCCTAAGGATTACTGCCATAAAAAAAGGATTGATTAGCATTTAAACCTTTGTTCTATCTGAGGTCATGTGTAATACAGCTGAAAGATTGTAGTAAGATCCATCCGAATTATAAGCTCTCACATCAACTCGTTGCTGAAATAAGTAAATACCCATGAATGCACAAGGTTAGAGGATATTCCAAGACAGAGCAAACACCAGATAAGTATTTCAGTGTTGTACAAGTTTTTATCGATAACACCTTTTTCTCCAGATCAAGAAGAGATATTCCAGGACTGTAATTTTCAGAATTTCGTATGGAAACAGCAATTCCCACCCGTGGAGACAGATATCCATCATTACGAGATGAGAACATAACACCACCACGACCCACATATTCTTGCGGAGATAGCATACTAGGTGTCGGACTAGTGTCTTCAATCACTTCAAGTACTTGTAGGTTTTTCTTCGAGCCAGAAAAAATCTTGTCTGCAGAGATTTTGGGACTTCTAAAGGATCCTGTCCCAGACTTCATTTTTTTAGAGATTTGACGGGAATCCACGTCTGAAGCCTCCAAAGGTTCTATTTCCACCACTTGGTATGCTAAAGCCAGAGATGAATCATTACTAATCCAGTAAGGAACAAAAAATCTTATAGTTTTTGGAGCAGCTATACTTCCTCCCATGTCACGCTCAATGCTTACACGCAATCTCCTGCATTAAAATCAATGAAGACGATAGTCTGATTGTATTAAAATCAATGAAGACAATATGCTAGGATTTTCCGTTTCTACATCTTTTCGATTGTTTCCCACCATTGCTATAACAAGGAGCTTAGGGCAAGGCCCTTGTCCTCCAAATATTCCAATAATCATAATATACTACAGAATTCAGCCAAATAAAGATGTCTTGTTTTGACTATTAGATGGTTCCGAGTCCGAGGGACTATTGCTGCGGAATCTATTAATAGCATTCAAGGTTATAGCGGCAATTGGTCGAATATGGGGGTCTCACAACCCTCGAGAAAGGCCTCTCTTATGAATAAATCAAAAATTTTCATAACTGGAGGGAGTATTATAAAATGTTGACCTTTCTTGTAATAATATGGGATCCCGCGTATATACGTATGCGCCCATGAATTTAATTCTACCACTTTTTATGCCATGTCAATTTGTAACTATTTTAGTAACAGTTTTGCGTTATTTATCATTACTATTCACATAAATAACACTAATTAAAGTATCCTAGTATCTTATTTTAACTAATTTTGTGCATGCACCCCTTCCCTATCTGCGCTATGTAATGTCAAGTTTCACTATAGCTATAAAAAATGATGAACACTGTACGTTACCAAGTTTCACTACAGCTAATAGAAGATGATGAATACAGTACGTTACCCTAGGAAAGTATATTCATTCAGATTCCTTACTTTCCTATTAAGACTTGAGATTAATGAAACCTTGTAGCTGTGGGAGTCGCGTATTACTGTATCTGCAGGCCGTATTTAAAACCTCAAGACAGCATCTGGCAATTAAGTGGCAATGAAATTACATTAAGGCAGACAGATGCATTCATCTGCTTTCCATCTTTTAACTACACTGACAATACTATTTCTACATACACTCCTAAGTCTTAACACATTCCATGAGTCCATGTTTGTTTGCGTTTATCCATATAGGGTTTGTCTAGTGTGTGCCCATGGGCACATACTAAACGCGAAAATTTATAAGTTTAGCTCATCTCGATTGGTATAGTTTTTGTGCATGCAGAGGGTCCACCATTATTAGAAAATAGTAGCCAATCAAAATGAGTTAAACTTATAAATTTCCACGCTTAGCATGTGCCCAGGGGCACACACTAGAAAAACCGATCCATATATACTGCTCTATGTTTTTTCTTATTTATCAATGTACTGCTGCAAATTCGAGCAGACTTGCAGATAATGCCACAGTTTACAAAAATATCACGGGCAATTACCCTTTTTTTGCTAAGCCGGGCAATTACCTTTTTAATTAAAATAAGTTATCTTTTCTATTTTTCTCAACTAAAACGCCTTTTTTTCGAGAATTATCACGGGCAGTCCTATGTAATAATATAAAACAATAATATTATTATTTACTAATATCCAAGGAATTACCTTTTCAGCTAAAACACATTACCTTCTATATTTTTTCTAACAAAACTCCCTCCTTTTCCAAAAATAACAGAGGCAATTCTATTTACCAAAGTAAAATAATTACACTATAATTACTAATAACTAACCAAATATTTTTCAGCTAAAACACGTTATCTTCTTTATATTTTCTTATTAAAATACCTTTTTTTTCTAAAAATATCACGAATGTATACAATATATGAATATATATAATTATTATCAAATCATATCATTTAAAAAAATCCGTGCATCGCACGGGTTCTAAGCTAGTAGAAAATATATGGGGAAATTTAAAATAAGAAAGTCAATGCCTGCCTTATATATTGAGCAGTAACAAGAACAGAAGACCAATGCATACTGCAGTTGCATAAAATATGATTTCAGTCTCAGCTAAAGAGATGAGGGACTACTGAACATACACAATATTAATTTTTAGTTGAAAAGAAAGCTACTTTGACACATAATTTAATATGCTTTTAAACAAGTGTGTGTGTGTGTGTACATGTGCACGCAAGTGTGTGTAATCCCATTATTACGGTTCCTCGTGCGTGGTGCTCTAATTAAATGCTGCAGGATGAAAGGACATGAATACAATAAAACAGACCTTCTTCCCTGCTGGCGAACCATCCAAAATGATGAGACATGACTATTAGAAGATAAATCCAATATAAGAACAGGGTCCTGTAGCGAAAGATCATGAGAAGGCTTTCACAATCAATATAAATTCCATAATCTCAACTTATAACTACAGAGGATGATTTCCATAGAAATAATACCTTTTCCAAAGACCACCCTCCCTGCATGAACAATGTAACGTATATCAATTTTTGGACATCAGCAGAATGTACATTTACAGTTCCACGGGATGATATAAAGCCTCGTTGCCGCTCAATATGTTTCCCATTATTTGACTTTTCCCAGACTACGAATCGAGCTGGACAAGGAAGCCGATTCTCCAACTTCAGGGGAGAGTTTACAGATATTTTCCAATCATACACCGGGATATTATGCTCTGTATGAAGAGCTGATGCATCTGTGCTGACACTGAGCCAGAACTGATCACTGCTGGGGGTACCCGAACAGAATAACACATCAGTCTTCTCAAGTTGACTGAGATTGAATGATGAAGTGGGTCTTTGATTGCCACGATTCACGATATTTTGTCTAGAAAGTGAACCTGATTCACCGGACTGTTGGTCTTTTCCTAATGCATACCCGATATTAACTAGATTTCCCCATGAGTAAGGAGGTTGAGTACCATCAGTGCAAGGACGAAGTAGTAAACAGTAATCAGAACCTTTTGACATACTTTTCCAGGGCAAGACAAAAGAAGAACCGGAATTTAGAGCATTAAAAACAATGTCTTCTGAGAGGTTGTGACTGTGAATAATTGATGCATGACGAATTGATGCTTCCACTTTAATATCAGAATCATTCCAAATTGTAACCAGACTTCTTAAAACTGCATGTTTCTTACCATTTTTTAAGATTACGTCAGCAGCAAAATAATCACCGCTTAATGTTTTAGTAATTATAGACAATGGAAGGAATGAGCGAAAACTCTCCCATGAACCTTTTGGGGAAAGACCTAACGAGAAACCTATATCTCTATCTACATGGCTTCCTTCTTCTACTTCAGTCTGAATATTAGCAATCTCAAAATAAGAGGTTGAAGCAAGAAGGCTACTACGAGAACGGATATCATCACTACTGGACGAAGCCTGTGCACAAACAAGAAATAACAGTGCCAAAGAAAAAAAGAAAATTAACATCTGAACAAAACGTATCTATAATACAACATGTACACTTGTGAGCATGCAGATACAACTATGCTCTAGCTTGACTTACTGCAATTTTGAGAGGGTATGCTGCAATATTTTGAAATTCGAACACTTGATGCAGCATTTTTACTGAAGCCATCTTCTTTAGCGTTTTTGCACCATGTCCAATGGAAAGTGAAGATGCACCCACAACTTCACCTACAAAATTTTAACACATGTAAAACAATGACCTTGTCCTTGTGCTATGAAAAAAGTTAATGCAACATCAATCACAAAGTATTATTATAAAGGTACACTGACAAGGAACAAGTACCTTTTCCTGCTTTAGCAGCTAGGTTTGTCACCTCCACTTCCAACTTTGCCAGACCCTTAATCATTTACAAGAAAAGATTTATAAGTTCTATATTCAGATTTCTTACTGTCGGAGATTAAACTATTTGTTAAAAAAATAATTATACCAACACAAGTTTAGATAAACATTAAAAGCATAATAGAACCAGAGTATTCAATCGACAACAATAGGTCTAAGCTAATAACATTCTCTGTCTTATGATTAATTATATAACACCGCTGAATCGTTCTTGCCAATGAAACACCTGATCATTCCATCAATAGAGATCAGTTCCCAACACTTCAACAATGGTACTAAGCTATGCACGGACGCTAAGCTGGAAGGGTGACTAAGGTCTTTATAAAGTGATCAACTTTTAAACGTACTTTAGAAATGTATGGTGTAATTTGGTGACATGTAGATCGACAGACCAATTACAAGGTAGCACAAACCAAATGGTGATGGCTATAAGAATCCTCGAAGAATTGAGGATGACATCAAAACCTAGAATGATGCTTTGTGGAAATCAAGCAGTTAGCATAGTTCGAAATCTGGTACACTAAGCATGTAAAATCGACCAACATTTCATAAAAACTTGATCAAGATAATAATGTATGTTCCTAAAAGATTGCAGTTAAGTGTTAGCTAAGACCTTGTCAAGACAATGATTTCAAGAACTTCCCAACAAACTAGGAATGATGTTCTAGGGCGGAGATAAGAATAGAATTAAAAATAAAGGACAACATATCTCCCCGGAGAATTTGTAGAGACACAAATCAATCCTTAGATTTATCAAATATTCATCAATTCAAAATATTTATAATCTTATCAATAATGAGAATTCAAAGAGTTTGCATAGATGTCCTACCACTTGGAAGCACAGTAATTTCCTAATACAAAGAAAACTGCTTCCAATAGTACTATACTTCCATAACTATATAAATAGTGACTAATAATTTATGAATATTACCATTGGGCCGCGCTCAAGAGAGAACTAATCCTTAAGATATAACCTTAGAACCATTACCATATAAGGAGAATTCTCCTGCAGAACCCTAAAGCTTTTTGCATCGTTGCGTATGCTTAAAAATGTTTGCAGAATATAATACATAAACACGACATTTTGCATGTGCAATGTTTAGCGAATTCTGCTGCAGAACCCTAATTAATATTACAAATAAGGCAAAGTTATACACCCTAAGTCTACGTAAATAGTACATTAATACTACAGAATTGTAAATAGCACATTTATACTACTGAAGAAAGAGAATTCTACTGCAGAACCTTAATTAATACAATAAATAAGGCAAATTCTGCAGTAGAACCCTAAATTTTAAATAGACTCTCATGAGAATTTTGTTGCAGAACCCGGGTGAAGGACATAAGTACCCCTTTTTTGCAGGAGATAGACAAGAATACCGGCGTCAGCGAAAGTTGGCCATTTCTACCCTCCTATTACACATTCCTAACATAGGTAACACCTGTTATGCATTTCACGAATGCATATTATGTCTATTTTTTGTTTTTTTTTAATAAAAAGTACAAGTTACGCATGTGGAGGATAGGTTACAGAGTCTACTAAGCATTGGCAGAGTGGGTAATTTTAATATGCATATCTCATGTGCGTATTATATTTATAGTTTTTAATATTTTTAAAACTCAAATGAAAAATTATTGAACCCTAAAATATTAAAAACTTTTAATTAGGTTTCAAAATTAAATTAAAGTTTGTTTACTAAGATTTTTAATATTTTCAAAACCCAAATTGAGAATTGTTGAACCCTAAAATATTAAAAAAAAATTAATTAAGTGCCAAAATTAAAATTAGAGTTTGGTTACTATGGTTAAGGGTTTAGGCCCTTAACCCTAGATTAAATTAGGGTTTAGGCTCTAGATCAAAAGGAAAATTGTTGAACCATAAAATATTAAAAATTGTTATATTAGGTTTCACGCTTAAATTTTTTAAAAATAAATTTTTTATTTTTAAAACAAAAAAAAGTATAAAAATATAAAATATTAATAAAAACATATTTTTAAATTATGTTTAATTGTTAAAAACGTAATATCAAGTGTTGTTTAAGTTTTTCAAATATTTTTAATATTATTTTGTATGTAGTTCATGCAATGTCCATGTAACGAGTGGTAAATGGTAGAATGTTAGTTCAGGCGGCTTACATCAATCAGGTTTGAAAACTTTTTTTTTATTATGCATTTGATAAAAGCTTATTTGAAGGGTATAATTGGCCGGCCAATGTCAAATGTGGTATTTTTGACAGAGATTTGACATGATGGGCCTGTTTGGCACGCTACTTATAAGCCACTTATGACTTATAAGCCCTTAACAGCTTATCGACGAGTGTTTATCGACCCAACTTATAAGCTGAATTTACAACTTATAAGCTGATAAGTTGAAAGTTGGCAGTGACGTACTTTTTTCCAACTTATTTTCATTTTTTCACTTTTTTCTAAAGTTTTGATTTTAAAATATAAATTTTTAAATATTTTCTAATTTAAGATTCATGAACTAAGATAATTATATTTAATAATTATTTGTTTTAATTCATTTAAGTAAAAAAAATTCTGACTTATAAGTAAATTTATCCAAACACTTATAGAACTTATAAGTATTTATCAACTTATCACTTATTTCGCACTTAATCATTTTAAGTCATAAGTTACTTATTTTAAGATTTCCCAAACGGGCACAATATCTGATTCACTACTTATATATATATATATTAGTATGTGAAATATGGATTTGTCATCCAATAGTCACCAGGAATTTCCTAATATATACACATGCTACATGTACACCTTCATTTTGAGAATTATCATCTTCTACCATTACTAAAATATCCTTTAGTTCATTTATTATGAGATATCTTCAGAAGCATTGGGAGTTTTCTTCTGGCAGTATTCCATCTAGGAATCCGGTTGACACGATGTTATCTCTGAATTTTTGTTTATTAGCATATTTTTTGTGCACATTGATTGTGCCATAAAACGATTATAGTGCTTTCTCAGGGATACAATTTTACAACTTTTCAGTGGCCTTTTATGTAAGATTAACTTTTGAGGAGAGAAGGTTGTTGGAAAATTATCAAATTTGCAATAACATATTCACTCTGTAGAAATCCCTAGAATAGAAACTTAAGTATTAACAAGCTTTTGCACCTAATGTACGTAATATGTGCCTAGGGTTAGCAGAGCTTCAATAACAATATTTTTTCTACCAAAAATATAAAGTCTATGAATTGTATATTAGACTCCATGCACCAAATTACTTAAGGAAATATAGAAGTCCAAAAGATCCATTGATAAATGGCCTTTTTATTACCTTCCGAGGAACTTCAAATATGAAAAGTTCATTCCAGCAAGCAGTGCCTTCATCAACACCATTGCTCCGTGAAACTAAAGGTTTAACACATCTAGTCCTTGCACTCTGAGGAAGTTTCCGCTGATTTGTCTCTTGACTATCAACAACGAGGCGCAAAGCACAGAAAAATTTGTGACCGTTTCCATCATCCATAATAGGCAAATCCTGCGAAAGTGGAGAAATTCAAGTCTCTTTTAAGGTTATTATTAGTTATTACTCTTTTAACATTATATAATTTTTTTTATTTATGTTTTCTAATAATAGTTTAAATACTTACAATAAAATGTATATACACATTATTATATTTAAGCAAATTAATTATTTTATATAAGTATATGGGTTGGATTCTCTTTATGGTTTAAAGTAGTATAGATGAATATAGTCTCTGATTAAATGTAAGTGTTCGTGCGCGCAGAATTATATAGAATCATAATTTGGGGGTGGATTTGCATAGAATTATAATTTGGTCATACTCATTTATGCAGTGTTTGTAACTTTGTATATAACTATACGTGACCATACCAGCCAACCAAAGTACCAGCGAAACTTCTAATCTTTCTTCTTTAATAATATAGTATAGATAGTATAAATGAATATAGTATTCAATACAAATGGGTGCGCAGGTGCAGATTTGTATAGAATTTTAATTTTGGGATGGAATTGTATAGAATTATAATCTGGTTAAAACTCATTTATGCAGTGTTTGTGTATAACAGTACGTATTTACACCAACCAACCAAAGTACCAACGGAACTTCTACTTCTTCGTCTTTAATAATATAGAATAGATAACTACATACATAAAACATTAAAAAAAATTATCAGAACCTTGGCTTTGATTATTTGCACAGCAGCGTAGCAGCGGGCTTCCCGTGTCTCATCAGCAACATTTAATCGGTCAGTGTACCTTGGAGGTGGAATCCACAGAGAAACAGAATCATCAGGACACAATAATCTCACTGCATCTGGCCCCTGCTCGGCCTTTTTTAGATAAACATCACAACCCAGTTTATTTTCAATTATAACAGTTTGAAGATCTTCCTCATCCAATGCAGAGAAATTGGAATCATCTCCACGAAGATGCTGTTCCTGCAGCGATATGAAAATGATTACAAAACTAAACAATGTTAGCAAAAGAACACTCCAGTGGACATATTATGGATAACCAAGATAGAAGTTTTAACCTCATTTAGTTCGATTGCTTTGTGTTCAAATTCCCGCTGTCTTCTCCATGATATGACCGATTCCAAGAACATATTGAGATTTGCTGTACTAAGATTTATATTCAGCGTAGTGGTTGCAGCAACACGTGCTCTTTTACCAAATTTTGATGTTGAATGCGCATCCACACCATATGTTTCGAACCTCCAAATATAAAAGTTACCAAATCAATATATCGACAGGATCAGATTATTTTACAAAAAAGAAGTTAAACATAAAAACAAGTTGTTCAACAAGTTTAACAAATAAAAACAAAATGAAAGATGGTTTACTTAAATATTCCATCAAACGGCTCCACTAGTGGCTCCCAAGTTTCTAACTGCGTGTTGAAAGTCGACGCAGCTGTAGAAGAGATAAGTACAGCATTCAATGCCTCTAGTCGACCATGTGTTGCAAGCTTGATATTAGAAATCGTAACATCAAAAAGTGGTGTCATCTGAAAAGAATCAAACTTGTAAGTGAATGCCTAATATAGATGGTAAAGTAACTACAATACTGAAGACAAAAAGAAAAAAAAATTATGCAAAACACATACCGTGCCACATAAGCTGTCCAAAACTGTCACAGACAAACATCTCAATTTCATCTCACCATTTATGTTGTCTTGTGTCTTAGGTCTAACAGTATCACCAACAGTAAAGGCCAGCCGACCAGAAGGCCTTTTCATGTCAGAGCTTGCAAGGAAAGTGTAAGCCTACATAGATAAGTTCAAACATAATTAAACCCAATAGGTGCTAAGTATAGAGTGAGGATTATAACCTACATGTAACAGAAAGCATCAGCAAAGAACAATGGTCATATAATTATTGCAATATCTACGAGTGATAATGCTTCGAGTAAATACTATATATGAATAGCTAATTTACTCGACGATCTGAACCATCAGTCTCCCAAAACAGTACTCTGACCTGATTATCCACTTTCCATAAACTCCAGCACTGAGATCCTCTAGCACTTAAAGATCGTAATACAGGGGTCTCATGAAAGTTGGCTTGGCTAACAAGATCTATTCTTGGACAGCAAAATGAATCCAAAGCTGGTGCTTCTTCTGTTCTTGAAACGACGCATCCAATTGAAGCATAGCCAGGGGGAGCAATCGGGTACCACAAAAAAGCATCATCCACACCTTTTTTTGCAATATGAGCAACTTGAGTGAATTGAACTGGCTTTGCAGAGATTTCAGGATCACCAACTTTAAAAATTATACCCAGAGCAGGTGGTTCAAAACTGAGAAGGTTAAGAGTAATTGCATTATTTGATATGAATTATTGTGAGAAATACAAAAACAAAACAATATAAAATAGTTCCAACCCTTCAACTAGGCAGTCACCAAGAATAGCATAACCGGGACGTCGCATGGGCCGCCAGATGGAAACTGGTCCCCCGACATCACCGTCCTTGTCCCACCATATTCTCTCAAAGTCGGAAGTCGAAATATAACTAGTTCCTCTCGAGATTGATTTAACTATGTCCCATCTTGATGAATTTGCACTCTGGCTATTCGGTTTCCCATATTCATAGTCATGCCCAAAAGCCAAATCAAAGGAAGATTTCTCGTAAGATATATGAGCTTGACTTGAATTTAATAGAACGAGTTGATTTAGATCACAACAAATGTTAATGGGAGGGAAATCAGTTGAAGGATGGGCATAGAAGGATCCAACAACATTGTCTAAATGCCAGATGCTGAATCCAGATAAGAAAGACTGATTTGCAGATATACAGAATATACACTCGGAATATCTAGCTGATGTCACAAGATCAGATCGTACACAATGAACAATGTGAGTAGGTGGTGGTTGCCTTCCTCTATGTGCAACACACCCTAACGCTGTATATCCCTGAGGAGGTATAGGTATCCAAATAGAGCAGTCACCATTAGTATCAGAACTGCCCTCTAAGCTTTCACCTCCCTGGATGGCAGAGAATAATCCTAAAAGCTCAAACCTGAGAGGTTTTCTCACACGTCCATATGTACTGCTCACAGCCATTACTGCGTATGAAGGAGGAATTGGCCTGAAGAATGTATTAAATAGTAAGTTTTATCCATCGTAAAATGATTTTCATATATTATACAACCATTAATAGAGGTACACAGAAACACTTTAGGCCTAATAAAAATAATAACCAAAAAAAAAAAAAAACATAAAATAGAGAGAGTAGCAAGAGAATTATACTGAAACGAAATAGTGAAGCGGAGATTTACTATTAAAATACTGAAATATTATAATTTGATCCCTCAAACATCAACACAAAATAGGGCTGTCAAAGATACAAATAGCTTTACCTTGATGTCACACAATCTCCCAGTACAACATAGTTTGAGGGAGCCCGAGGTCTCCAAAAGGTGAGATTATTTAGGTCCCCATTTGTTGTACCTAAAAAGATAGGCAATTCTAGTCAACACAATTAACTGAAAAAAGACTTGAATGAAATTACAGAACAAAAAAGCAAATTGATATTGGTAAAACATATTGATGATGCAATTTATGTGGAAAATCATAGGAAAGTAACCTTTTGGCGACACCCATATTTGATCAAAGCGAGTACAAGGAGACAGAAGATCTGCATTCCCATATTGTAATGCTGCAGCTGCTTGATTTTGAAGATTAAGAACAAGGGATATAACACTTAAAGAAAGATGGACATACATGTCCGTGGATATCACAGATATATTTGTTTTATCCTTTACAGAAGTATATCCTCCGGAGATGTCCACTGGATCCAGAATGACAAGCCCAGAACCAGCCTCCACAGTTAGATCTTTAAAAAGGGCTCTAATCCAAATATCATTTTCCTTTGATGCATACCTATTTAAATGGACAGGCTATAGTCATTACAGATTAATTTTATATAATCTGTAGTATATGTAGACCAGAGCACACAATAATAAACATTAAGGATCAATACAAACTTTTTTAATCAAAATCAACAATTAAACAAAATAATTTAATGCTCATATTGAGATCCAAATTAGCAATATAAATCTATATAAAAAGTGCATATATGTTCTCTATAAAGCAAAAGGTCGATTGTGAATACATAGGAAAAGCATTACACTGAAACATAGCCATATATCTAAGTTCCAGTCATAAGAGTGAACATGAAAGTACTTCTGACAAAAACAAAGTACATGACCACCTGGAATCTAGTAGTAAACTAGCATTCACTTCAACGGATCATACAAATTACATTATGCTCCCCACTTTCTGGAATGACTTTGCACTTAACATGTAGACCACTTAACTCAGATTTTTCCAAGTAATATTTTATATATATATATATATATATATACCAAAGAAAATCTACACATAGACATCAATGGCACTAAGCTATGGATCACAAAGCCTAAAAGACCCACTTTCTCTAAAGAAGAGTTTTTGAACTCCGTTAACTCCGTTGCAGCTAAAAGAATGCATACTATGTGCAACATGTAAACTTCTCGTAGAAGACACAAAAAAAATATTACACTTGTCTATCTCACCAAAGCCGCTAGGGTGCTGCTTGCAAAATCATGAGAAATACCCGTTTAATCTTACTTTGTGCATGTCAAAAAGAGAAAAAGATCATCAGATACAATGCCAATATTAGGCTTTATTCCTCACCCAAAAATAGATACAATCACTTATATTTAACTTATGAAACTTGCAAGTCAAGTTGCAATTTGATGTCACGAAAAGACATGCCCGGTGTCATTCAAATGTAACATCAAAGAGAATACAGACCAATACACATAAAAGAAAATTTTAAAAATTGAACACGTTAAAAGAGACTTTAGTACACTTACCAATTAAACCTCAACACAATAAAAGAGACTTTACTACACTCACAAATGAAACATACACTCAGATCTGCATTAAAACATTCAGATGACACATAGTTCTGTAAGATTTTACGGGGAAGCTATACATTGATGTAAAATGACACAGCAGGACATAATTTGATCAAAATAGGATTTAGAGACAAAACAGATTCAAACACAACTCCAAAAAAGCATTTTAATCGTGCAAGCTATTACAATCATCGTAAATCTTATCAAACAAATATTTTTTTTTCTTCACTAAATTTCCAAAGAACTCAAGTTTTAATTTACATATACCTGCTGGGATCCACAGGTCTTAAGACAAAAGCAAAAACACAAAACAAGAAACAAAGCATTGCTGAAATCATCTCGCACAAATAATTATAAATTCGACCCTACTAGCTTCTACATCCCTACATTGTATACCTAAGTATCAAAAGCTATTCATGTCCAATTTCACCAAAATATGACAATACATATCTTAAACTACTAAAGAATAAAGCAGCTACAACTGTTCACTTTTTACTACAATACTTCGGCAGCAACTTACGATGAAAGGCTCAATCTATTTATTTTTTTAAATAAATAAAATGCTTCAGGTCTTCAATAAAAAATGGAAAATAAGTTTCAGGAAAATAATAGTTAGTAAAAGACAACAATGGAGGTGCATGCCGGAGAATAAGTCTCACATGAAACTGAAATAATAGTTAGTAAAAGACAACAATGGAGGTGCATGCCGGAGAATAAGTCTCACATGAAACTGAAGTCAAGTTTTGCTCGCAGAAGCTTTTCACCATTTGTGGAATCATCCAATGAAGATTTACTGCTGTCATAGAATGTAAACTCTGGAGAAACCACCTGGAAACATGTGACCCAGTTAGGCTAATAAGAGACCAAGTTGACAAATTAAATAAAATACATTATAATCAAAATCAGATACATAATAGAGTATATGACGCTGAAATTAGACACGGAAGGTATTCTTTCATCTGCTGCTCAGTTGAGCTAGATAATTGTTTACCTGGGCCTCAAAACTAAAACTTTGAATCTTGCTGGGGTCATTTTCCACATTTTCAGTAGATACAGAGGTATGCAATGATTCTTCCATGATGCCCATACCCCCTTCAACATCGCTGGAAAAATTATCTTCCAAAGATGAAATTTCAACACCATCTTCGGGAAGAACAGTGTAGCTGCTCTCATTACTCAAATATGCATACTTCCTCAAAAGGAAACCATTCTGAAATATGCACAAAGAAGGGATCAAAATCAGGACACCAGACAACTAAACAAAAGATATACCAACTACAAAACTGAATAAGAATTAAAAAATTGAGTAATGTGCACATACTAATCTAGAACATTGGTGGCACGCCCAATCTTACAATAAAATTACGAACCAATAACAAACCCATAAATAATATTATACATACTTACAAGTCGGTAAAACTGAAGGTTTCATGTTCACACTGATAAATAGCTCATTCTCTTGTGAATGATCAGAGCGATAACATTGCAGAAGAAATTAAAGATAGTAAGGTGATAGGGAAGATATCTGAATAACTAGGTACCTCAATTTTCACATTTACAAATCGTAAACTCTTGCCACGTCCAACGATAATAATAGGCCCAAAACCTGGTGAGTGAAGTTCCTTGGTTTCTTTTTCTTCAATTAAACGTATAGTTTTTCCACAACCATCATATGTATATTTGTTCACTGAAGGTGCATCGGCAATAAGCCGAAAATTTGCAGAAAGGTTTACTACATCCTCTCTCTGTTTGTAAAGTGGATCCAATAATACTATTCCACTTTTTTTACCAATTGGGTCATTTTTAGGATCCATCATTTCCTCCTTGCCAGTAATAGCACCAAGACCAGGTACTAAAAACTCACCAACAGCAATAAGAAAATCAGGAACAACAAGCACCTGGGGCTGCTGAACACGAATCACAAATAACTGGGATGATGTCCGCCATCTATAATCCATCATGAACATGGTCGAATTGGGTAGATTCACGTTGTCTGATGTTTTAGAGTCTAGTCTTTTGAAGCCTCCTTCATTAATAGAAAACATTGAACTTCGGCTTGAAGTCTGTTTTGAAATATCTGCACATGATCCAAGCATCAACCGCATCTCTGGTTTTGTATCCGGACGTTTATCCAGAACAGAGAATCTAGGTAATGTCACATAAACATCTGCTTCGGACAATGAAGTCATTCTGTGTGATACCCAAAGTCCTTCGAACTACAGAAAGACAAGACAGAGACAATAATGCATTCAGAATATATACAACATTGTTGCACTATAAACAAAGAGTTAAATGCTACAAATATAGAGGCCTTTGAAAGAAGAAAACAGAAACCGAAAGAAGAAACAAGGGTCAGCAGGTTCCACCAAACAAAACTATGTTTATGTAGAAGGAAACTTACAATAATATGAGCCAGAGGTGACTCTTCATGGATACCGTTGCACAATTCAAGCAATGCATAATCTACTTCAACAGCCATTATGGTAACTGTACGTGATAGAATACTTTGGCTACTTGAGTTAACCTTATCAGCCAGTGATGGTATTTTCCCTTTTGAGTCAGCCTTGCTTTCCCGGAAACTAGGAGGTAATCTTGGTGACTCACTCAAATTTTCCGAGATACAGTCGAGAATGATGGTGTATTCTTTATCAGACATTACGCAATGTAAGAAACCGACCTGTTTAGAAAATGAATTTAGTAGCAAAGATAACATGTATCCCTCTGAGATGAATAAACCTATATTAGTGGGTAATCAACCATTAAGCCACTTATTAAGAGTTAGGTGCCTTTCGACTTGGAAAAACAATCGCATATAACTTAGAGTAATGCAAGAGGATAAAATTTACTTTTATCCCTTGATTGACACAATTTTAAATGAAAAGTTTAGTCGTAACAAAAACCATATAAAACTAATAAGCATACTTGTCAAGGCGTAAAGACGAACAAATACGACGGCGAACTGCCTGGACGCCTAGGCGGTGAGGCGCCCGCCTAGGCGGTGAGGCGCCCGCCTAGGCGGTGAGGCGCCCGCCTAAGCGGTGAGCCGCCCGCCTAGGCATTTATTAGGCGAATTAGGCGTTCTACTAAATATAGGCATCTATATATTAGATATTATGTACATACATTTTGATTGGTTTTCATATTAATTACATTAATGTAGACATTAGTTTATTTGATTGAAACAAATAGATTTTATTAACTTTAGTTTGTTTAATTTTGAGACTTTTGCTATAAGTATGATGATTCAATACTCAATTGTACAACTTTACAAATTTAACTACTTAAAGACGAAAATAGGCAAAGTCAAATCACATTAAAAACAATCACACTTTACATATACTTGAACGCCTAACTCGCCTAATGTACGCCTAGGCGTCGCCTAGACACCGCCTAACTTGCCTAGGCATCGCCTAGGTACCACCTAACTCTCCTAGGCGCTGCCTAATTTGCCTAACCGATTAAAATCAAGACGGTAGGGACGCCTTTTCTTTTTTTACCGACTTTCCGCCTAGGCGTCGCCCTTTTCTTTTTTTACCGACTTTCCGCCTAGGCGTCGTAGGCGACGTCTTAATAACTATGCTAATAGGAAATGTCTTCTAAAACCAAGAGTACAAATATCAGTTAAAAAATTTCTCTTCAATCATGGTGGTACACCAAACAAGAAAAAACTAGAAGACAAGCACAGATGATCAAACATACCTTTATTTCCATAGAAAGAGTTGGAACCTTACGAAAAACATCTCTTAAACTACGCCTCACATTAATATGAATACCCCGGCCTTCTCGTATCAAGGGTTTACCTAGGCAACCATCAATTCCAACAGCCATATTGATTCCAAATATCTGCAAAAATCAATCAGTCAAAAATTTCAGGTTTCCAAAAATCAATATGTTATGTTTCAATGTGATAAATACCTCTGCATCAAGGATGTCAAGATGGACAGCTGAAGGATCGTTCTCAGGCCCATGCCAGCTAAATTTATTTTCCACCCTCAGGTGGCCTAGATCAAGTTGTATGAAACTGCATTTACAATAAACAAGTCTTACTAAGAATTAGCTAAAAAAATAAGTGTCAAAAATTTATATCGAATGTCACAAATAAAGGTGCTAGATCAATTATGTCCAGACTAGAGATTAGAGAAGCAAATATATGCTTAATATAGGACCAAGGCCACAGAAAAAAATCAGCCAAGAAACTGGTCCAATAATAGAAAAATGACAGCGGCAGAAAGATTTGTGAACAATATAATAAACATGTAAATGAAATCAATATACACAAGGTTCCATAAAAGTCGGCACTAAGAACTACGAATTTATTGAAAAATGTGATACATTATTTATAAATATCATAGTCGATTAGTTAGCTAAAAGAAATAATCATTGTTGACTGAAGAAGAGGGACAGACGGAACATCCTAAATATTCCTAGTAAACCTTATATCTCCATTATCACGGAAATGCTAGAAGATGAGTACTGATAATCAAAATGAAACAGATAAGCTTTTGTGTGGCTACAAGAGCTTCCACGAGGAATAAATTCACTAGATAAAGGGAAGATACTTGAAGATCAAATAATTCGAGGAATAACATTACTAAATAAATGGAAGATACTTGAACATCATATAATTCTTAAAAAAGAAAATCAATTAAACCATGTAAATTGCTAAAGGGCACTAGGCTCAAACTGAATATAGCTGCCACTTTGGCCAGTTACCCGTTTATTTGATCCTGTGTTGGGTACAAGAACCACAACTTAATCATCAACACATCTGTCACTACCCAGTCTAATGTTCAGTGCAAAGAGACACCATATCAAGTTGATCAAAACTCAATACACGTAAAGTAGAGCATCTAAGACATAACAGTATTCATTATCAAAATGTTAATGCAACTTTTTGCTATAAGAGACAAGCCATAAAGTTCAACAAATAAAGAGGTCAATTGGGATTGTAGAGCAGTCGTAAGAAGTACTAACTCTTTGCTCGTAGAATTTCTTGGAACAATTATTATAGGAGCATCCAATGAAAGGTCCAGCTTCAAAGCGGAAGCTCCATCAATCTCATTCTTATCAATCAACCACTCAAAGCCACCAACCTTATCCGCATATTTAACTACTTCTTCTGTATGTGGACTTGCAAGTCCCATAAAGTAGGCAGTTATCTGCAAGTTTGTGTGTGCTATAATCCATCAAAGGCAGAACAATGTTTAATAATTTTTTAATATTACATCACTTATTAAGTTAATATAATCTGAACAGAGGAAAAAAGTAGTTAATGAAATAATGATTAAACTGAATACCTCTTACATTACGTGTGGAATCACATAGCTTACCTCTTGGACAAACCTATACAGGAAAACAATTCGAACTGCAGAAAGACGGCACTGCAAACTATAATCATATCCTTCATAATCATCCTCCTCAGCAGTATAAGAGTTAAATTTAAACTGAGGAGAAAAAACAACAAAAAATAGCAAGAACCGCCTTAGTCTAAAGTCAGAGCAATTGAAAAAAAAAGTAGTCCTAAGAATTTAATGTGATAACTTCAGACAAACCTAATATATACCTGGATAAGGGATTCAGCCCCTTGGTTCCGGATATCACAAAGCCAAGCCCAATAGTGTTCACTGCCCAAAGAAAGATCGCACAACCTGAAGTTTCCCAATGTGCCTTCAAGGGATAAAGAACTGGGATGAACCTTCAAACAAGAAGGGTAACAATGAATTAAATAAAATTAGAAACAGATACAAGATAAGATAATTTATTAAATTAATAAAAAGGGTATCACGAGTAGGATAGAAAACATGGCAAGTAAAGACAGCAGATTCTACGTTCTCCTTTACCTTGAGGTCCAAGACAAAACTTTCTTGCACAAACACAGCCAGCTGGGAACCATCCTCCTTGTTGAGAGACACAATAACGCTGTCAACATTCACATTCAAACAAAATAAAGCACGACCTTTCCCATATCCCAGTAATCCTTTAACAAATGTGTCTCCAGAGTCTTTTATCTTCACTTTGTCATCTAATAAATCTTCATATGGTACACTAGAACCACCATCTGCAGCACTCAGATCAAGGCCAAAACCGATCAAAGCAACAAGTGTTGGTCTGTTGAAAAAGAACTCCAGTTTTGACATACAAACTATCAACTGAGAAAGGAGACAAAAAAAAAGAAGCAGAAATTATTATCTTGACAAATGAGTAGCTCAACCAGTATTGAACATTAGTGTGTGTTTGTTGCCTTCAAGTCTTCTGTTTACTTTACAGTACCTTTGAATCAATGCCATCGTAATCAGGTGAGCTAGACGTCCTGATCAAGAATGTAAGTGAAACAAACTGAGAATTTCCAACATCTTCAGCCTCATAATATACATCAGCAGAATTACTTATTTCCTCTGCAAGATCCTTATCAATATTTCCAGCCTCGGAATCGGTAGAAGACAAAAAATCAGTTGAGGCATCCTTGAAGATGTCATAATCCTCTGTTGACAATGGCTCATTCTTTTGAGACTCCAAGTTACTAAGTGAAGCAGATGAATCTTCATCCTTCTGGACAGAGCAAGCTAAATATTGAGGAGACGAAATTAAGGAAGCTTGCAGCTCATCTTTTATTTTAAAAGAATGCAGCTTCAGCTTAACAGTTAGGTCGCCTTCACAACGAACAACATGCACCTGCAATGGATCAAGGCAACATTGTAAATTTGATAATCGACATGTACAAAATTGTTTTAAAGCTCAAACTATTGAAATTTCTTATGAAACTAAATTATCTATCATAAGGAAGCATCACAGTCCAACAAACGCCTACAGAAGCATAATTAAAAACATATATTCGACTAGATGCAAAATCTGGGATTATACAATCATAAAAAGCCAAACGGAATTTCGGACTTACCTGTAACATAGAGCTATAATGCAGAATTTATTAAGAAAAGGAACAAGTATTGTTGGCCTGTTAGGCAATTTATAAGAAAACATATACTTCTAAAGAAACTGGAAGCTATCATGTGAACACCAGAAATCTTATATGCAATATCCACAAAGAATCTAAATCACGCGTACCAAAGAGAATGACATGATCATATCGAGCTAAGCATATACTTCTAAAGAAATTGGAAGCTATTATGTGAAGACCAGAAATCTTATATGCAATATCCACAAAGAATCTAAATCACGCGTACCAAGGAGAATGACATGATCATATCGAGCTAAGATAACAGGGAAAGGATAGATGATTTCGTGAAAGAGTTTTTGGGCATACCTTTCCCCCGCCAGCAAGAACTTCCAGAATTAATGTCTCTTTAAGCTTCTTATCGACCTCATCTCCAATCTAATATAAGATGATCAAAAAGAAAAAAAGATAAATGGAAGAACACCCAAAGAATTTAATGATGTCTCATGTCTAATAAGATTTTAAAGCGGTGATAAGTGATATGACATCGGTTTCTGATGCACATGATGAAAGAGACAAATTTCTATTGGAAGTACGTGTACGTATACCTTCCCATAAATTGATAGTTTTGTTTCCATTAATGTTCCATGGACAACAAGGTCAGCTGTTTTTAGGTTCATCGACCTAGTTCTGGGAAACACTGAATCGCCGTCATGTTGTCCAAGTACGTCAACAGAAGGAAGGCCCTACACACAAGCAAATGGACAATATTTCTTAATAAAGGTAACTGCATTCTTTTTGTGTATTAAATTATCCTAGTGAACAAAAAAGAGCAAAATGAATGTAATTTTACAGAAGCTTGATATGTTGCATGTGTAAGTCCCCTTAACCAAGAAGCCTTCTGCTCCTCATCCCGAAATTTTATTACAAGTGTACTGAAAGACTCCAGAGCCTGCAGAAAGAAAGATGGGATAAATGCTTTAATTTTTTTATCAGGAAAAAACCTTCACAACATAAAGTTGACATCAGGATAGCACACTAGATCATAATTCCTACATCTAAAATTTCCTCCCACACCAAGGTACTCAAACAATCAAAAATAATCCCTGGAGTAGAATACCTCATTCAAGAATTGTTTGTTACACGAATGCTGCTTGTTGAAAGGAACAGAAGATATACACAATAACACAACACATCAAAATTTCCACGACAAACACAAGTAAATGAAGCATCAGCACATTTTTAGCTTCTTATATCTTATCCAACCTTTTGCCAAGGTTTATGTGTATTTTTAACAACTATCTCCAGCTGTTAAATCTGGAAATAAACTGGGATATTAAAGTAATTAGTCAGAGAAATTAATTTTGATTGTCTTGCGAGGAATGGGATTCTAGAATCCTTTAAAGAATAAGAAGGAAAAATCATAATTAGCACGGAATAAAATGAATCATTGTAACTTATAAAGTAACATCTGAAAACTACAAATGAAATATAGCATGCTTGCCCAAACCCATAAACTGTATGGAACTGTACTGCAAGATACAAGGAAGTAATTGACTGAAGTCAGCATGGACAACCTTTTGGCTATCAAGGCCTCTTGCACCAACACCTATACAAGATGTCGAACCACCAACACTGGTTGGAGGAACTTCAAAGATATATTTACCAGCCATGCTGCAAAATATAGAAATAAAACAATGAAAACATGCACAGAGAACATTTAGTTTGTTGAATCACGCTGAATATATGACTGGAAAGTTCTTTTACAAACTAATTCACGATAATGAACCAAATGAATGGTAATGGGAAGCTTTACCTGGAGCACCTTTGATAACTCTGGGACATTTCAGACTTCAGTACATAAAGATAAAATCCAGAAAGCACAATGAAACAGGGCTTCCACGCAGCAACAGAATAGCCAATTCCCTGAAGAATAAAATGCTGGTTTATAATTGTATCATACAAAGGAAGGATTCTAGAAAACAATCTAAAATTAACGGCAGACACCTTCCAAACAAGAATTTGTGCCTCAGCTGCAAGATCTGGGGGATTCCATGGTGCAAGTTCATCGTGAAAATTTCCACCAACAGGCTGAGTGCCATTATGAATTGTTCCGTACATTACGTCCAACAATTTCATAAGTCGAGAATATCTGACTGGTGAAAAGTGAATGCCAAGAGTAGGCATTTGTACAGCAATACGAGTTGATGGGTGACTTGGGTGAGGAACTTTAATCTTCAGAGAAATGAGATTAAAGTATAAGATGTACAACTCAGCTTAACGACCAGAATAAAATTGTTAAATTAATGTATGTCTACTTTTCTTTCATTCAAGTATAACCAAATAAATTGTCATTAACGTTGGATGATGTCTTTAAACAAAAGATCAGTACCTGATCAACAATTACAGTCATTCCACATCTATCAACTATAGAATAAAAGTTATCAGCACCGGGAGATAGAGAGAGTTGGTTATCAAAGTTTGAAGATGCTGATATACTGCTATGACTGTCAGAACCACAATCTGTGAAAAAGGCAGCTATATCCCTTCCAGATATGTAAAAACGAGAATACAGACTATTTCCTTGATCAACAGGATCGGACTCCTAAAAGGGTAAAGACAAAAATAGTGAAGTTGATGTAGTAGGAAGAAATTTCAAATAATATAATATAATTATACCTTCGTGTGCAATGTAAAATGACCAAAATCCAGAAGAAACTGGCTATCATATGTGGACGAGTCACTGGTTCTGATAGGAATTCTAACTTTTGGGGCATCAAGGTCAATGTCAAGGGTAAACCTGGACAGTAGATATTACATAAACATAAATGTATAAGAAACAATTACATGAACACTGCCAAACCCAAATAACAACAATTATGATAATCCAATAGAGTAACAGAAGAACATTGCAGTAAAGAACTAAACCTAATGGTCTACTTAGAACAAATTAACTCTAAATGATGTATTTAACCAGTCAATATTGTATCATTTCCTGGTTAGAAGACATATTTGGTTGGTATTGGAGGAGACAAAGATACAACGGGCAGTAAATCCATCAGACATTCCTCTTTTTAAATAATACCAATCAATTTCTATCCAGAAACAGACTGAAATTTGAATATCAAGACTGGCAACGGGAGCTAAACCAAGCCTCCGGCAAAGCACAATGGATGCCAAGATGATTGACCTCTGAATGTAGCAAGGCGGAGTACACAAATACACTCATAAACAGGTGTAATTCTTAATTACATTAGCTAAACTTAAAAAAAATCTTAAAATTCAGCGGTTCATATCTTCATGATCATCTTAAACACCATCCAAATACAATACGAGGCACATTATTAGCTTTACATGATGCAATTGCTGTACAGTTATAACCTTATGCCACATACGTTGTAACATCATTTATAATAAGGCCTCTATTCTCTACCTAGTAACTCAACCGGTAATTCCAAAAAGACACTGGCTAGATATGCAAGACAATAGCAAGTACATTACATATATAACACACTATAAACAAAGTCGATTATGAAAAGAAAATAGTATTTTCCAGAGAATGGATTCAAAAGAACCTGCTCTGCTCCTCTAACACCATTTGAAACTGCTCCTGAGCCCTACGAGTCACCTTCTCAAACTTATTCTGCAATTTCCATTAGAAACAAATTAGTAACTGAAAAAGAATTATAATGCAAATAATCTTTGACAACATTACATTACCTGTAAAGCAGTGGCAGTTTCCAATGCAACAGCAGGACTAACCGCTTTACTTCTCTTCAGAAACTCAAAAAAACGATTATAACTTTCTATGTAAACCTGAAAACCATTTAAACAAGCAAACGGTTGTTACATCCAATTTTAGATTACTATTTACAAAACAACAGCATCAACCCTACAGCAGTAAACTCATAATACATGGATAAGAAGGTTGAATGACAAGAAAATAAAGGTTTGGCGAAGTAGACTCACCTCATAAAATGTTTATCAAGCATAATTTTTAATATGCTCACAACTAGAGGTTTAAAAAAGCATCAAAATAATAATTAAAAAAACAGACATTGTCATATAAAAAAGAAAGACATGTAGCTCATCTAACCCACAAACATCAAACTCTACCAAAAAGCCAACAACTGTACATAAAGGTAATTACGGAAATCATTATAAGAAACAGCAGATACAACAAGCAGTAACTAAGCCAGGAGTACAAGGTACTCAGAAATAGATTTTTAAAAACCAGACATCTCAGACTCGTATACAATATGAAGAAGGGTTGCATACGTCCCTCTAATCAATCATACACAAAGTACAATATTAAGTCTTCGCTTTATCCCAAGCAAGACATCACATACACACACACACGTAGGCAGCTTTCTCACATGAAAACATATGAAAGAAAAAATATAAAATCTTACAAGATCATGTATAACAATATTACAAAAAAAACAATTACAAAAATACTAATTAATCAGTACAAGAAGTTAAGAACACAAGTCATATATACAATAGTCAAAAATATTATTCAGCTATTTAAATTACAATTTCTCTTCAAATTATTATTATTCAAAACTAATAACAACCATTACTATCTTCTAGATAATTATATTTATAAATTAATTATTTTGTTAGTGTTTATGCCCTAGAGGCAATCTATTGTGCACTAGACAATCATTGACATTTGTTAACTTTATGTTTCGATAATTTAATTTAGTAGTTTTATCATGTTTAATTTGCTGCATCATATAAATATTAGCATAATAATATCCCTTAAAATGATGATACAAATTATATAGCTTCAAGTAACATTAAACAATATATTGATTAATATGTATCATAATTTTTAGATGAACTAGTCAAGTATTATTGTTATTAGGACGATAATTATAAATTGAGACTGGTATGTCAATTGATAGATGGTCACATCTGTCATATGTACATGAGATACCAAGTCAATGCATAGGTACATGTTAGAGAACACTATACTGGACTAACCCGGTATTATGAAGAAGCACCCTATATTTATAATTTAAAATTGCATGCATTTTCTTCTTCTTATATACCAGTAACGTCCTTTCTTAAAATAACAATTACAAGGAAGATGTGTTTTAACCAATCTACTATGACCCATAGTACAACAAGAACATAAGCAAAGATAATCTACAAAACTCACTGTGGCATGGCAAGGAGAGATTGCTGCTGAAAGCCGCCAATCAACATTTTCCCCAATTGGTGAGTATACAAAACTGGCAGCTAATGCATTTACCTTCTGCCCATCACAGCCACTCTGCAAATGTAAAAAAGTATAAAGCCAGGAAAACATCAAATATTCATTTGGTTGATTTTAAATCTAGTAACAACATCGCTACTTCAATCAAAAAAAGGAAATTCCTAATCATTAAAACCAAACAATAACTCGACATAAAAAAGTTTCAGTTAACTGAAAAGCCAACTAGAGGCATATATTTACAACCGTCACTATAAGCTTTAGACAGTAATGTGCTTGTGGACTACGAAATTAAAAAAATAAAAAAATAAAAAAACCAAAACAAACCAGGAAAATATTCTGATGTTGCAAGACATTAATATTGTAGAAAAAGAAACATGCAAACTGAAAAACCTAACCTGGGCAAGTGAACCTTCTGGGGCAGATACGCCATAGTATTTTAGTGTCAAATCACAGTGAGTGCTTCCATGTTTTAATTTTGTGGACACGTGGAGTTGCTCAAACCTACCACAAACAATCTCTGTTTTACTAATATTAACGATCTTGGCAGCAGCACAACCAACCAATATATCAATTAAATATCGTGTTCTATTTTGCACATCCTTCCCTGAATGAAATGTCAAATCCTCATCTGGCTGGTAGCTTAGCAGACTATTGATTGCCTGCCATTCTTCTTTAGTAAATCTTTCCTCTTCAGTTTGTGCATCTTTCTCCTCAGGTAAGGCATCTTCAGGAGTACGCCTAAGATTTCATGGAATAAGACGGTGACAATGATAATGATATCATCATTAAACATAAACTCAATATTTAAATACAAGTGTAGATATGTACAGGAAGAAAAAATGAACAGACTATATATTTACATATTGTGTCATGTATGTGTGAATTGCAAAAATTGTAATAAATTGCCTACAAAGTAACCAACCAAGTATATGAAAACCAGCTTTTTTTCTTTATCATCCTCTGCTCAGCCTCTTCCTTTGATCTTACAGATCCAACTTTGGCATGTGCGAGAAACCTGCAACAAACACATAATCCACCAAACGTGAACTCTTAAAGATTCAGGAAAAAACACAGAACTGATTTAAACTTCAAGAACAAATGGATTGTAATAAAACTACTCAAAGTGCGGAAAAGAACCTTTTTAAAACCCAAACCTTTACCGGTTAACATAACATATAAATTTAGACCCACTTTACAACCAAAGGAACATAATTGTGTGATCACTGCAGACACAAGTTATCGACAAGTCTAAGTGCGGCAACTGTATCATTACTAGCAGTGACCAAATTTTCTTTAAAAGTAAAAACTGAAATAACTCTTGGTCATAACATTTTCTTGGATTAGGATTTGCATGCCACGACCTGGTCAACCAGTGAAGTGCCACTCACCGTTGAAATAGGGTAGCCTACAATTTCTTAATTCAGTAAAAGTAACCTGGAAATGCCACTTTACCAAAAAACAAATAACATTGGATTGTTAGTAGTTGGTATACATTTTTTAAATGTGACCTTGTAAAGACTACCACATTTCTCTACTTTTTAGAATGTTATATCAACAAAAAAGGCCGGTACGAGTTTATGGCAGGCTTAGCAGGACAACTACACTTACTATGGGCATATATCAACTTGAAGCTAGTTATAACCACAATAGCAGGTGCGGGGCCGTATAATTTTTGTCTTTCAAATGGTAATGAATTAAAAGGGTCAGTGTATTGGAACAAATGGTAGTTCTGTTGATATAGGATGTTGAAATGTACATATATGTAAATAAGAGAAACAGGAAAATATGATTAATTTACCTATGATAGGTACGATAAACTAGTAAAAACACAACTTTATATTATAAAATTATGAGAAATAAAAATAAAAGTAAACAATGTGCGTTTTCCTTTTCTTCATATATCAACGGCTTCACCCATCTTCTCCGGCAGTGACTTCCATCCAATAATGATGCATGCACGAAGGTCTAAACTTGTGCTTTCCTCAAATCATCTATTCTGGTAAGAGTACGTGCTACCTCCTCCATGTGTTTTTCTGTCATCAAGGTTTTATTGTTTAGCACTCTAAATCAATTTTATGTTGGATATGATTTTAGGGATATACACTAGTGCTATATTGGGTTATACGTAAAGAGTTCTGCTGCAGAACAGAGTTCTTGTGCAGAATAGGTAATTCTGTTTGCAGATTTTTTTGTAAGATCTTGAAAACCACAGTAGTTTTTGGGGTTTAATTTGGGCTGCTTCTTATTAATGCAAGGATTGCGAATGATGTGACAATACCACAACTTTCTTCTTTTCTTGTCGCCCCTCTCTTCATCTCTAACAAAACTAGTCAGCCCCACTCCTTCAACAACTCTTGTTACTCTGTAGTTTTCTGATTACATTGGTCGGAGCAATGCAGAACATTGTATAACAATGCAGAACCCTATTGCAAAACACAAGGTTCTGCTAAACTTAGCTGACCGCGGCCAGACCACATTGTAGAACACAGTCTTACGCTACTGGACAAGTATTTATGCTTGCAAAACCTTTGTAGAACTATTACGAATAATGAATTTCTTTATAAAAAATGCAGAAAAGAATACAATGTTCTGCTGCCAAACACAGAAAATCACATATGTTGTTTGTTTCTGTTAGTTTTAAAATGTTTTGTACATTGGCTATGTTAAAGTTCTATGTTTGAACGGTGTAGTTTTGTTCACTTAACTTACCTATCATAGGTAAGGTAATTTTACATTTTCTTCTCTCTACAAGCAATGCTTTCCAAAACAAGTATAGTGGCTACAAGTTCTAGTATTTTGTCAGACAAACAAAATTGAAAAGATTACATACAAAAATAAACATATTAAAGTGTATACTCTTTGCTCGAGGACATAGATAGATGTGTCTTTTGTACACTGATATAGCTCAGTGTTGTATTTTATTTTTTGGAAAAAAAGAGATTTGGTTTGATAATATAGTAAAGACAGCATTTCGACCACTTCAATATCTTTATGCAGTCCATCCTCATTATTTACATTTTACAACCTAAAGCTTAGAGCACTGCTGTAATAAGAAAGTTCTTGACACTCTGATAACAAAAAACAGTTCCATGGTTCCAGACTATGACAAGACTAAGTACAGACATGGCAGAAAAGAAGTAAAAAAATAAGAATGAAACTGTAAATGATAGCATAATACAGCAAGAACTTTAAGGATATATTAATTTAGTCACACGCACTTACCAAAGCTCTTAAAAGTGCAGTATAAGAGATATGAACTACATTCTCGCATAATTTACAAAGACTACATACCTCCACAAAAGTATCACTTTAGGATCAAGATCTTTCTCAATCTCCCTCATTTCTTTGTTATCAACATTTGACGTCTTCTGCAGAAAACTAGCATACAACTGAATGTATTGTCTTCGCATATGACACAGGAACTGAACTTGGTCCCAAGAGAATCTATAGCTGATAAAATAGAGAAGTTGATATTTAAGTATTAAGATACACTTAAACTTGTTCTTTGCGGTCAAAACAAATGTACACTACTTGCGTAGCAGATTGTCTGTGACGCTTTATTTTCCTGTGAATTGTATTACAAACAACCCCAAACAAATTCCATTTTAATTCAATAATAAAAATGTTATATATCTTAATATATAATCTCTACATACACAAGTACTTTCAATATGTTTCAAATGTGTTCGGCATGAAAAAGTGTAGCAAACTATGTTAACGGGTGGAGCAATAGTTCTATTACATATCGAACCACACTTTAATTGATAAAATTTGTGAACCAATTAATGAAGAACATATTCCAGTTATGATACACCCAAGGGAATCACAGACATGATGTGAACAACCCACACAATAGAACAGGTCATTGCAATTTACCACATTCTCTTCTGCTGTAGACTAGCTTGAGCAGCATAACGCCACCACATATATGGGTTTTCTGAAACTGGCACCATGGGTCTGATATGAGACACCTCAATATATGTCTTATATCTTGACAAAACCTCGAAGAGTCTAATCCAGTCATAATATTGAGCCTGCAAAGAGTTAAAGATGAGACTTTTTCTCTTACTCCAACAGAAAGTACTAGTGAAACAAATTTGTTTTCCTTAAGTTACTATACGAACAAAAGAGAAACAATGGACAGAGGAGTCATAATACTTCTTCCCAGATATTGAATAAAAAATGAAATGATGAGGCAGTGTAACCTTATTAAAAAATCAAAGATTTTGATAAGATCTAAAGAAATTCTCATACTATGTAAATTATTAAATTTTAATCAAATTGTCGCTAAAAATCTTGTCACCTATTAATTTCTGTTTAATCCAACAACTTCGCTATCGAAAAACAGAACGCAAGAGAAAAGTGGTGAACAAGTCAGAGACAATAGAACCAACTAAGATTTTAGCACCTCGGTGATTGTCAAGGACACATCAGTAAGGACCAGAGAAACCTTCTCCGATGGGTCATCAATATTAATTTTCTCTTGATTTCCCAAACGATGATACTTGAGGTCTCCATTGATAGGAGAAACTAAGTAGTTGCGATCCTGAGCCCATTTAGACACTGATCCACTGCCTTTACCAGATTCTTTGATACCATCTTCAAAGATCTATATTCCAAAAATACAACCTTTTTAGAGAAAGTACACACCAAACCTTTTAACTGATTAAACAATCCATGCTATTATCATTTTCTAGTCTTCAATGATTAAAGCATACCTCAATCCATTCGTTAGGAGAAAGATCTTCCCATTTCTTATCCAAGCTCCAAGGAAGTTGGTTAGAATCATGGTACATGGCAAGCCTTTCAAGTTGCACAGACTACAAAAAGAACATATAAGTTCTAACCAGGGTAGATACATAAAAACCAAAACTAGCGATGGGCAAATACCAAATAACAAGTACAGGAAATGAGGTAACAATTTAACAGGTATAGTTAGCATAGTAATTCAACTGCATGAATACAGGCGTAATAAGCCGTTCACAACCACGTGTGTAAACTAATTTGCAGAAATGACCACTCTTGTGGTGGTAAAACACTGGGACACCTATAATGTGCACGAAGCCTAAAATTCATTTTGAAGCTAAACTTTTCAAGTTATAAATTACTACTTTTCTGAATATTAATCTTTTTCTAAACTGGCAATAACAGGCTTTTGGAGGCAAAGGAGACCTTAAATACCCAAATCAAAAAAAATGATGAATAATACCATCTATTAAGACATTTCCGTTTTACAGAAGAACTATTCAAGTTCACAATTACCACTTTCCTAAACGTCAATTTTTTTAGCATTGGCAGGAACAGGCTTAGGCTTTAAGAGAAAAAAAGAGGCCTTAAACACTCAATGAATATTAATCTGAACAAATACATATACCGGGAAAATGGATCTAACCTTTCGCAACTTATCCAGAGCGCCACTTGTATCAAAAGTTTCGTTCCCCTGCTCATCCATCGTAACAGCAGCAAGCTTCGCCAAAGTAACACCACAAGCAAATGAATTTCCTTGATTGCTACAGCAGAAAAGACAGTCTTACATTTTTACGGAACCAGAACCATCAATGAATGTTCAGAACAAAACGTATGCACAGAAAGGATATATCTTTTCAGAAGTGAAGTTCAACTTCAACAGAAGCACGTGCAGAAACCTTGTAGAATCCTCATATCTGACATGTACATTGCTAATGGTTATTTTCAGGTTCCCAATGATTGTAGAAATTAGAGAACCTAGCCAAGAATTTCCCGAAGGTGCCTGCAAAAAGTTAACCAGGCAAAAAATTCTTTAAATTGGACTATCAACTATAAGACCAAACCTTAGCCATAAATTAAAAACAAAAATGATACTTCAAAGCTGTTGGAAGTAAATTTTACATGTGAAGGTAGTATAATAAAATTCTGCAATCAATTACTTCGCAATAACTGTAAAAAATTTATTGTTCTGCCCGCCAATAGAACCTAACATGAATAACAAAACTACCAATTTAAGGGCATCCCCAACCGAAAGCCATGGTTGGATTTCTAGACTCATAATTAGCAGTTTTGGTCAAAAGAAAGCTGTATTGCGTTGATAGGAAAATGACAAACCACAAAACCCACTTTTCATTTGTCTAGTATACTTCATCCAAAAAAAAGTTCCTATTTGAAGTAGTTATAATAATTTAAAAATGTAAAAGGTACATAGAACTGATAGAAGTAATACAATAATAAAAATATTCTTTTAGTGGCAAATTGAATTTTTTAAAGAGAGAACACTGTTTAATGGATGTATTTTACATATTGAGGAGTTGAGAGTGATGAAATCCCCTAAAGATGTTCCTAAGGAACAAAATCCCTAAATTAAATTGCTTTTCCCTAACATATATTCAAATTTGCTTCTAGCATGCTTTTGTTACAGGCATTCACTCCATTTTAAATGGGGAGATCACGTTAAATATTCCGGCCAACTGTAGGGGAACCGGGAGAATCAGCACAGGCTTATGCTTGAACTGTGAAATACACAGAGAATGATTTTAATGGATAAATAGCAATGACTTCTACATACATGTTTCTGGAATAATTTGTTGATCTTCAACGTTTATCACATTTCTCATTCACTATGGATTCATTTAGTCTAGGGCTTACACATTTGCTTGCATTAATTTTCCATTAACACTCAGCAAGTAAGTCTGAACTGTGATTTCTTGTGATAATATATATCTATTCTTGAGAACCGAACAAACCACCATTTTTGGCTTCTTTGAGATATATTAGCAATTTTTTTCTGACAATCAATTCATCCACTCCCGGGAAATTTTGTACATTAGAATATCATCATTCGTGGAATAGGTTAATGCCACTGACTGAATAAAGCGAAGCACATAGAGTTAGGGACATTACACTTCCAAGCTTTGCTCTTGATACCGCTTCAAGTGTAGCTGATTCAGCTTCCTGCGTGCAACTGACATCGATAAATTTACAGGAAAATCGTATGCATGCATGAATACATACATATATATATGGGGGGGGGGGAGGGAGAAGGAGAGAGGGGGGGAGGGGGGGAGCGAGAGGGAGAGAGAGAGGGAAACGTGAAACCTAGATCTAGATAAACAATTATTAGGGACTCTTAAAAAACGAGGCAAGAAAAAAAATGTTTTAACGAATAATAATTGGGGTTCAACAGGCCATTCTTTTCAAATAACTAATTAGAGTGTGAATAAGGATGTAACTCGTGTACGTTGGGCGGCGTAACTTGCAAAAGACATCTACATGCTTAGTGCTAGAAATATGTGGCAATAAAAGAGTAGTGCTATAATGTAACAAAAAGAATATTAAAATAGAAAATGGTACAAACACATGCTCATACTCTACTTGGATTCTAGGTTGAAGGAACACAAGAACTGTACGCAACAAGCATTATGAATTTAGGAGGATCACCTCAATCTGTTGAAGCTTTGCTTTAAAGAGTTTTTCTCGTTCCTCCTCCTACGAGAATTTAAATTAGAACCAAAAAACATCTCTAGAAAATGGGTAGATGCAAGTGCTTTGGAAAAAATGCATAAACTAAACGAGAATATATTACCTACCTTGTGAGACCTCGCATCAGGTGCTGGATGAGCAAGAACAAACACACGATCAATGAGCACAATCACAGGCTCTTTGCCAAGACTTTTCCAAGGTACCTATGATACAGAATATTTTGAAAGAAAACATAACACATGAATTACACAAATAGTAGCTTAAACAAAAATTTGTCAAAATAAGAAGGGTCAAGTGATTGTTTGTGGATACTAATATGAAAGCCACCTTAAAAATACTTTTTACTTAAGTCCCTTAAATTAGATTGTAAGAGACTTATTTATTTATTTTTTCATAAAAGTGAGTAACTGTTACCCACATAACAATTCATATGGGTAGAAAATTTGCAAGCTCCAACCCAAACACTTATTTTCAAGAAGTTGAGTCTTTGGTATGAATTAAAGATAATGCTCTGGGTCACTCAAGTACTTTCTAATACCCTACCAAAGATTTTAGGGTCTTTTAGCAGTCATTCATGACTAATGGATGCCATGTCCATATACCCTTAAAATATTCAGGTTGCCTTGGCTTGGAACAACCAGAAGTCCGAATCTCAAATAGAAATAACTTTTAGACAACTACCCTGCACAACTCAAAGTTTAAAAACCAAATCCATGAGAACATGTATGTTCAATAAATTGTTACCAAGCACCCAGGTCATTCCCACCAAAACTGTACACAAACGTCATTTGGATCCTTTTATTTCCACATAAATATCAAACTTGACAAACATAAAACATATGCATGGTTTCCTCATTAGGCTCACAGGCCAAGTTCCATCCAGCAACTTCATTAAATGGTGCTCTAATAATAATTTTCTATAGTTACCGTCCTAAAAAGTTTTCAAATTCTTGTCTGCGATTATGGCGCTTATCCACAGAAACACAATTTCCTTTCTTTAGAAGACCCTACTATTTGTATAATCAACTACATTTTCATGAATAAGTAAATGTCATTTTTGATGAAGCTTATAATGATGCAAAAAATTGCTAAAAAAATTCCTTAAGCACATTCGATAACAAACTATCTTCACTTCAGCATTCATTTATAAAAGGTCCATTTGGACACACTTCTTAACATTGCCTTGTAAGCAATCTAGACTTGCAGTGCGTTGCTTTGGCTTTAAACAATCGACACTCCAAATCTCAAATAGACATCTTAAGGGACCTCGTTTCAAAAAAAACTCTGCCTGGGAGCTTTACCGGGACTAATAACAAATGAACTATACCATTTAATCCCTAAAAATATTTTTTTAAAAAACTACCTGTTGCACAAGTTGAAGACCCAAATTCATGATAACATGCTAGTTTTAAAAAAAATGTTGTTAAACGCTCTGTCACCTTCATCAAGTAAAAGTCTACCAAAATGTCTATTAAAAAGTTGGATACTTTTGTTGTCACGTGTATATCTCATGGACCTGCGCAAATCGTAAATCAAATGCATGGTGTCCTCGTTAAGCTCACTGCCTAAGTTCCTCTTTAACAACTTTATGTAATTTTATAAAGCAATTTCCTATAGTTCATGTTCTAAAAGTTACCCAACCTCTTATATGAATTTATGGAACTTTACCACGCTAACTGTGGCTTTATTGCGAACCCAAGATCAATGCGTCATTTTTCCCAAAAATGGGTGTATTATCAAGTAAAAGAACTAAATCTGTAGTAATCTACATAATTAAAAAGCATTAACCTTTGACAAGATAACTGACTTAAAGGCCCTAATAATGAAGAGATCCTACATGTTCTACTATTGGACTGTTATTACAACCATATCCTTATATATGACTCTAAGAAAGAATAAAAGCACCACGATTAGAGCAAGGATTTAGGTGGCTTAAATTACTCCTCATAAATTAATTTATAAAAGTGAAGTGACTCTAGATTAATTTAGTAGGTTAACTATATTAGAAGAGGGTGCGGATTACTATTAGGCATAGACATCAACAAGAATCTATGAAAAAAATTGGAGGATATAATTGGTTTTCTACTAATTTACTAGTTCACTGCAGAAATAGATCATATCCCATTAATCAATCTTATTTTACCAACTTTCTACCATTCCTTAACCTTGACATTTAATCAGGTACCTTAAGTGTTATTGTACCGATAAGTCCAGCTTTGACTGTCACAGGTAGTTGTAGTGAATTAAGTGCCTCTGCCTTCAATTTCAAGTCTTTGAGGACCACGTCGCCTAAAAATGTAGAACAAATGAAATAAATAACAAAATAAAAATATTATATAAGGCCATTGAAATTATGAAACAAGCTAAACAAGCATCAATTGAAACAATATATCATTGTTGAGTTCCTATGCAAACATGACTTCATGATTAAAGAAGCGAATATCCAGTATCCTTTGCAATATTTCTAATCCATATTAAATAAATTGTTTATCCAACTATCGATTTGGAAGATAATTATTGAAGTAAACTCTCATTCTTCCAAGAGCAACTGGTAAGTTAAAATACAAGGTATTTTAAGCAATATCTTGCTCCAACAGCGTCCTAGTGGCTATTTAAAAAGTTAAGAGCTTCCTGCCTTTTCTTATTTTTAAAGAATCTTAAGTCATCCCTTATTTAATTTTTATGAATAAAGTATGTCTTTCCCTCCATTTTTAATTTTCTCCTAATGTCATAAAAGTAGGTAGAATTTGAATTTAGAGTAGAGAGCACTTCATGTTCCTGCATCGTAGTCGAGACACCACTTGAACTACTCTAATTCATAACCGTGCACATGCGATACATACATTTGATTATCATTACACTTTGTTGCATTCCATCTGTTTGTACTAACATCGTTGGTAGTTTAGGCAAAAGTCATCGATATCATTGTCTTTCCCCCAAATATGTGTATGATGTGAATTTAGGCAATTTAGACAAAAACGTAACATTGTCTCTTCTACAAGTCCACAACCCCAAATCTCTGAACATTTTTAAAAAATTTGCGCACACATTCAAAGCCAAAATTATCATTTGCCAAAGAAGAGAACCCCAACGATACTGACCCTAATTTCACTCCACTCAACTCACAAGAGCTCACAATTGACCAATAAGTTGTAAACCCGACCCAGTTCAGTTCTTCCCCAAATCCAATCAAACCCATAAATTCCCACTTCCCAAAACCACAAATTTATCTCCTTTTGCCATTATGTCATCGTTTGAGACTTGTTATTTATAATTTTTGTTGATGTCAAGTTAGACGAAGAAGTTGCGAAGTTGTTAATAAAGCTTTGATCTTGAAGTCAAAGAAGCTTTATGAGGTAAAATTTTATCAAGATTCTAGATTCAACCTTGATTTTGATGTGAATTTTATATTTGGGTCTAGTCTGGAAGCTCAAGTTTAGGATGTGGTTGATGTGGGTAAGTTGTTGAGGAGGCTTAGTAAGCTTGATTAGTTTAATGAGGAAAATTGGGGGGGATTTAGATTCGGCTACAAGTTCAGTGTATCGTGGTTTGGAATATGCAAAAAAGAGCATAATGGGGGATAAAATAGAGTGCAATTTTGTTATATAAATTATAAACCCACTATAACTGTCAAAATATTGACCACACCAATATACCTGAACAGAATTTAGCCAAAGTAGGGGAATGCCACAAAATATAACGAAAATCAAATGTTCATATTGATTGTGCTCGGTTTTCAACTAGAAGATTTCAAGAGGTGTCTTGACTAGAGTACAGGTACACAAAGTCCACTTCACTCTTGAAATTATTATGGGCAATACTACATACCCCGAAAAAATCCCAAAAATGTTCACAAATAGAGTGGCGTTATTTCATTCGTGGAGCTCATATTAATAGACGAGGGTCCATTTCATTAATGAACAAACAACTAATAGCACTACGACAATTCAGCATTTGTGAACACTTTCGAGAACGCTTTTGGGGACTCTAGCATTTCTCAATTATCATTATAATAATAATGAGTATATGTAAGGACTGTTATTGGAATCGGTATAAATTATAATATCCCAATTCCTAAATTATTAGGAGTCTAATTGTTTAAAACTGAAATATATAATAAATTTCCCTTTATATATATTCGTAGGAATATTCCAGATATGATAGGGAATAAGAAAAGGATTTGTTTCCTTCTAGTTAAATTTTTAGGATCTTTATATAAACAATTGTAAACTTCATTATTAAATAGAGTTGAATTATATGAAATAAATTTTCTAATTTATGTGTTTTGCAGATTCTTTGTGGAGCTAGGTGTTTTATCCCCTTGTTTAACCCTTTACCCACCCTTGTACTACACCAGAGAAGAATGATACGTTGCCACTAATATTTTCTCACGCAAGTCTTTAAGACAACAGATCACGAATTCTTCATAACATACCTTACCGCACAACATACCTTAGCTTTTGTATAGAGTAAATTATTTATTTGTCCATATAGACATTCATACTCTGATTTTAGTTATTGTAGATTTTTTAAAGATGATTATCCCATAATCGAATTCCAATATGTAAGGATTTAAACAAAAGATTCATCAACTATTCAACACAATTATTTGTCAAAAAAACGACATACCTTTCCATACACTGATCTTTAAAGCCTCTGCTGAAAGACCGTCAACATACTCACCCAAATACCTCCGAAGCAAGTGCAAAACCTACATGATACAACTCAATTATTTACTAATATGCAAGCAAAAAAAATGTAACAAAGAGTTTCCGAATTATCACAGTTGAAAAAATCGAAGTAAAAACAACGATCATCACGCACTGATGCTATCTAGTATAGTATAATACAATTTCTCTCCGGACACACACCATGAGGTTTAAACCAATTAATAAAAGTAAAATCAAAAAATAGCAATCCGATCAATCACACTCGTTAACAACAAATACAAGCTTACAAAGCCTCTCTCTCTCCCCCTCTCCCCATGTACCAACAAATACAAGCTTACAAAGCCTCTCTCTCTCTCTCCCCCTCTCCCCATGTACTTTCTTGATTCTGATTAGTGATTCTAATTCAATTCAAATCATTACATAATAATCAAAACTATTTCAACTTATGAATAGAACTGAAAAACTCTCTCTCTCTCCCCCCCTGTCAATTTTGAATAAGTTCGTGATTCTAATTCAACTCATCGTATAATAATCACAACTATTTCAACTTATAAACAGAACTGAAAAAAAAAATAACAATCAACAAAACAAACGAATAAATGAAATGAAATTAAAATCTTACGTGTGCTTCGAACATGATGAGAGCAAAATCAATCCTCACAACAAACTAAAAGTCGAATTGATCAGTGAAAATCGTACAGAGCGCCATTAACGAGAAAATTGATTGTATTTGTGTAAGATCAAAACCCTACCTGTGGGGTTAATATATATATACGTACAAGTAATTGTGTGTATAGGCAGAGTGATAAGAATGGCAGTTTAAATTAAAAATCGTAGTAAGAAATAAATTCAGAAGTCGATTGTAGGTGCGGTGAGATTTTTAGCAATGGCCGTCTCGTAAAACATAGTAAAAATCCCAAAATATCACACGGTCATGCTGCTGCCTGCACCTGTATTTCCTATATTTTCCAGGGACTTTGACTTTTTTTAACACCTGGCAGAATCGTAAAAATGTTAAAAAGGGAAAAATAACTTTTTTAGATGTTTTTTACCCAAAATATCCATTTTGAAAAAAGGTATCCAAAATATCGACACTCCACTAATAGTGAAGTATCGGATTTTTCTCAGTAGAGTATTACTTTTAAATATTTTTTAGAAATATTTAAAAAATGAATAAAAGTAAAAATATAATAATTTTAAAATTTTAGATGATACTCCAGTGACAAATAAGTATCTCACATGTTACTCCATCTCCACTGACAAATGAGTATTTGGGTCGATACTCCAGTGATAAAAGAATATATGGGTCGATACTATAACGACTCGTGTATTTTTGAATTATTTAAAAATGTGATTATGGAAATTATTAAATAAATAAAATATGTGTATTGGGTTTGACCGCTATGTGTTGTTTAATTAATGTGTGATTTATGGTGTACCGGGTTGTACGCGTGATTAATTATGGAGTCGTATTGAATTATTTTCAATTTCAAAAATGAATTTAGTGTAAATTTAATTGCATAAATATTTGGAATGTCTTTAAAATCATTTTTATGGTTCTATAATTACAATAGTTATTTTTGGAATTTTATAAAATTTAGAAATCAATATTTTATTAATTATTTATCTTTAAATGATTTTCTGATTGTGTTTACTTATAAAATCTGTATTTTATTCCAGAATTATTCAAAAATTATGAAACTCATATTTATTGAAGTTTGAAATATTTCGAGAATTTTAAAATTATGTTGGGAATTTTCGGGATCAATTTTACCCGCGCGTCGATTCGTTTAATTGCGAATATCAGGTATCAATTGCGTTTCAAAAATTGTTTTAACATTTTAAAATTCATGTTTTGATAAACTTCAGGATATTTGTAACATTTAAAAACTATTTTCATGATTTTATGAATTTATTTTAAGTGCAGCTCGATTCGTTAATTGTGAAATGCGGGTACGAGTTGTGTTTCAAAAATGCTTTAAAAATTATGAAAATTTATTTTATTGGTTTCGGGATTTTTAGAAAATTTTAAAACTATTTTGGTAATTTTACAAGTTTATTTAATGTGTAACTCAGTTCGATAAATTGTGAAACGAGGAACAGAAACCGGGCTACAGTCCCTTTTTACTAATACTTGTCCCAAATATGAGACACGTGGCAGTCAATGGTGTTGTTTGAGCCACGCGTTGGCTGCAGAGTGAATAGAAAAAAAAGAGAGAAACCAAAACAAAAGAAAATAATACACACAACTATACCCTGTATCCTCGCATTTTTTTCACTCGGCTAATCTATCTCCTTACTTTCACCATTTTCATTTCTTTTCCATTCAATTACCACTCGACTTTGAATGGCTCTTAAGTCCTAGTACATAGTTCTTTGTTCTTGTTCCTATGGTCGCGTTTCTGTTCGATTTTCTGAGAAACCCACCTCGGGGTTCGATTGTTTTCCGGCGTTTGATCTTTGTTTTCCGGAGTTTGATCTTTGTTTTCCAGCGCCTGAGTTCAGTTGTGCTGTTGGTATGTATATATACACAAGTATGAGTGTATATATATATCTCTGTTGTGATGATGGCCATGCTGCTGTGTTGTGATTTTCCGGCCACCGGCGTATTTCCGGTGACCCGGCCGGAACCATATCTCATGCTTTGACTGTTACTTTGTTCCTGTTTATTTTTCCAAATAATTATATATATTAATTTAGAATTTTATTTATAATTTGGTGCAGGGCATTATTTGATTAAACTTTGTGATATAAAATATTTTGCGCGGAAAATTTTGATTAATCGGTGGAATTTATTTGGAAACCCGACACGTATCGGGCACCGATAAATTTTACCGCCGTCGACGGTGAACTTCGGTGAGTCGACGGTGCACGGTGATGACACGATTCTGAGTCCTAATATTTTTATTAAATAAAAGTCGTGTTGTATTTTTATTCTGGATCGAAATAGTTAATTAGCAAATATTGAATTGTGATGGTTAAGTTGGTTGTGATTACTAAATTGTATCGGTGATTGGAATTTGCGAGTTGTGATTGGTTGTCGTGTTTTAAATTGGATTGTTGTTGTTGAATTGACGTCGATTGATGTTTCGACGGGTAGTCCGATAAACAAAGGAGACGCTGCCCGATTTCCGAGAAACTGAATTGCGTAAATACGGAAACGTATCCGATGAATATCGGGACGTCGAGAGACTATATATATGTGTGTGTGTTTTATACGAAACTTGGTTGTACAATGTGATGAAATATTTTGCCAAATCGATAACCCTGATTTCGTAAAACAAGGAGTATATGTATTTTCCGAAAACGAACACTGAACCGATTTTCGAGATTGTGAACCCTACTTGTTGCGTGTGTTATTATAATATATATAATTACGAGTCGGGTTTGAATATCGTTGGGTAAAATTGGTATCGAGGATATGTCAAACATACCTAGACGTCTAACGTAGGGTATTTCGACCCTGTAGGTTATAGTCGGGAACCTGAAAGTGGACGATGGACTAAAGATAACCTAGTGGTCAGTCGACGAGCTCAGTAGAGTTTCAACAGAAAAACCTGAGTGTCGAAGTTGAATCCAATGGGATCTAGTGGTTGGACGTTAAAGCCTGAGCGACAGAGTCGGCTCAGAGTTGATCAATAATAGCTATAAAGCCCTGTAAGGCAAGTATTTCCGAACTTTTCTTCAAGATATATTACCAATGTTTTCGAACTGTTTCATAACATATCGCTATTATTCAAAATAACTCATGTTTTATATTGCAAGTGCTTTAAACTATTTAACCTTGAACCCTGATTTTCTTGATCTTGAGCCATAAGCCTTATTCTTTGTAAACCGTCATTTGTTGATCCTTAGACACCGAACCATACAAATATAATACTACTCCCCAAATGTATAACTACCAAACACCAAACACTGGAAGAGAATTGTTTGAAAATACGAAAACTTTTATACTCTAATCATTCATTATAACATCAAAGAACCATACCCTGAAAAATCATTACTGGTCTAATACCTGACCCTTGTACAAACTGAAAAACCATTTCTTATACATACCCTGATATACCCTTGTGATATCCATCAAATTCTTCACATTTTTATTTAAGTGTTTGATCATCATTGATTATGATTTTGTTTTATTGAAATATATCATTTGTTATACTGAATTGTTTTAGAATTGGATAGTTTTCTAAATAAGGACCAGATTCGTGGTCAGACCAGATTCGTGGTCGATTATAGGCCAATGTGTGCCTTGGATCCAGTAATTAGAGAAGTGATGTGTGCTTTGCTCGGGGGTAGTGCGTGACTGATCAGTAGCCTAACCCTTGGTTTTAAAACTTAAAAATGAATATCCAATTCTAATGGTTGTTTAACAATAAACTTGATTATTCTGAATCATTCCATTTGAACATTGCTTAACCTCAGTTATCACTATTATGACTTGCTGAGCTAGTTAGCTCACCCTTGCGATTCTTTCATATATTTTACAGTTGAAAAGAATATGGATGATAGTGAAGTTCCTCAGTCCAAAGTGCGAGCTAAGGTTCCAGTTGAGTTGGATCGAGCTAGCAGAAGCTTCATGTGGTATAGAGATATTCAGGTTGTAAGAATAATTTTATTGTCAGTTGTAAGTTAAATTAATGAGGATTTGGTACGTTGTAATAAAACTTAAGGTTGTGGCTTGTTTTCATACTTTAACCTGTTGCGATCCGTGGTTTTGTGAAGCAGGGTCATTGTGAATAATATTTATTATACAGGTTTATATTTTGTGCATGTGTTGTGGACCCCAAACTTCTGACCCGGGTTTGGAGGGCGCCACAGGTTGGTATCAGAGCTACAGGTTATAAGTCACTGAAACAAGTCTAGATTGTCGGGATTGGGTAGAGGGTTAAGATTAGGAGTAGGAAATAGAAAGATATGACGTTGTGAGGTTGAGTGCGATTGTATAGTAGGTCTCCGGCACGGTTCGTATTGTGATTCGGGATTCTTAACTTGTAACGTGATTCCCAAACAACGGCAATGGCATATCCTGATTTCCCTATATAATCTGATCGTTTGGAGCTTTCCGTTCGAGGATCATCATTTTCTCTCAGATTTGATTTGCACCTTGTTCCTCCATCAGTATTAATGACACTACCTTCTGTTATGACAGTTGCACCTCTTCAAGTTATTCCACGCTATTCTACCACCTCTTGTTATGAGACTACCTATTTAAGAACCTCCATCCGTTTATTCTTATTTTACTAGACTTTCGGCTCTGAATGTATCTTTTCAGTTTACCCTACCCCCTGTTCTATACCCCCAGTTTAGAACTTGTCCTATGAAGCAATTGTACCTATGAGGATGGATTCGGGAGTTGCAGTAAATGGTGAGTATTGAGATACAAATAAAGGTGAGAAGAAGTTTAGAAAGAAGATTCAAGTGTTCTGAAGGATAGCTGTTACCAGGTTACAAGAAGCTATTAGTGATTAGGCCACCCATGACTAGCTTGTGGAATAGAGTGGATAAGTGTTGAAGAGAGAGAGTTAGAGAAGATTATGGATCTGGAGATTTCTTGAAGTTAGATAACGGTGTTATGATGATGTGATATATATTTTAACAAGATGATGTGACATTAGCCGACTTGTCGATTATTGAATAGTCTGTTCCACTTAACGATTGTATAGTTTATAACGGGAGTATTACCAGTATGGAAGCTTGATGTGAAACTACGAATAAGATAGCATGCAACGACAACTGAAGTCTTCGTCGATTAAGAAAGGCAAATGGACCCAATAAAGGAGAGAGGGTAGATTGAAGTAAATGGACCTATATGTGATCGTTTCTTTAATTTGGTACCTTGTTATAGGTAGGAAGGACAACAACCAACTCATATAGTAAGGACAATCAGATTTGTGATTTTTAAAATTTTTAAACCAGTTTTCGAAAAAGATTTTTCTCTTACAAAATTTCTAAAAGCCTTTTTGAACAAAATAAGTTTTAAACCTTGATTCTCAAGTTATTACTTGAGTTTCTTATTTGTTAAAAGACCCGGATTACCTGGAAAGATACTTGTTTCAGACTTAGTATTGTTAATTCAGAAAACAAAGTAACCCGCGATTATGAAGAAGTTAATTATTCCTAACGCTAAGGTGCAAATATTATTTGACAAGGTTAATAACAGAAACCGCGTACGGAGTAATTATTCATCCAGTTGCAGAGGCCATTTAAGTTTCAAGAATGTATTGATTTAACATAAGCCTGGGCATGACCGAAGAAGATTGGGAAGATTTCCAGACCTTTCCAAAAGAAGAATATTATTAACAAAAGGATTGTTATGTTGAATGATTCGGGATTATTCTAAATTGAAAAAAAAAAGAAACTCGAGGTCATCTGATATGGACGCCATTATGATTGAATTGTTAAAGTATTATACGTGTAGGTGTGATGTTAAAGACGCAAGACATAACAAGTAAGAATTTACCATAATACTTAATTTACGAAGGCATTTCATCGTACTTTCTAAAGTGGTTATATGGAACAATGGGAATATGATTGAACAAGCTCAAAAGATGAATACCAGTGAAATGTGGATGGTGACCAATGGTGTCGTTCTTGTCTTCAATATTACAGCGTATATTCCTTTTTAATTCCTAAAAATATATGAACTTCTTTTCTTAATAAACTCCTTATGATGATATCAAAAAGGAGGATATTGCATTCCTTTCAAATTTAAATTGTTCCCCTCAAGTTTTGCTCTTTGATTGGGACAAACAGTGTTATGGTGAGATGCTTTGTCGGAATGACGAAGAGTCGGGTGGGACGCCACCTAATCATGTGTTGTATGCCATACGGTACGAGAGATTGGCCATCTTAAGTACCAATATGGTTGTCTCATTCATATTAAAATCATCACTTCTTCTTTCTTTCCAACTCTAAGTTTATTAACATTTTGAATCCTTCTAGTTGTTCTGTCGTACTGTGTTCTTTGCAAAAGTTTTTCGAGTAAAATCAACATATTCTGAACCAAGCGGGCAAAATTCTATCTACCTCTCATGCATGAAAAGGAAACAAGAGTATAATGCGAGGATTACAAATCACTATCCCTAGCCGGGGATGCACTAAGAGTCAAGGGAATCTACTTCAATAAGGAATACGTCTCCAAGAGTGGGAGTTTATGAATTGTCTGTGAAAAATGTTATTCAGAATACTGATGTGATGACGAGAATGATTATTGCGGATACCTTATGCGTCAAAGTATGGAAAAATATGGGAGCAACTTGATCATTTATCTCTTAAGGCTTTGTTGATAAGATGAGTTACCCTGTTGAATTGATAAGATTATGACTAAAAGACTATCAAGTCAAGAACGTGTAATTATTAAATAAGTAAATACCAACGGTGGAATTGAGATTTTTGGCAATAAGTTGTGAAGAATTGATATCATTTGAGATAAGAGGATTTGACATTATTCTAAGGAATGGATTAACTATTTAAGCATGATGCCCAGACAAACCATCGTGATGAGGAGATAGTCCTGAAGACGTCAAATGAGAATAGGATGAGGTACAAAGGAAGAAGGAGGGTAAAAAAATTGTTAATGATGATTACGGTGATCAAGATGTGAGCATTATGGTGATTATGAGATAAATAAAAGTCAGAAGCAAACAAAATTTAAAGATTTTATATCAATTAAGGAGTTTCAAGATATGTTTCCAGATGAGTTAAGAATATTTCCTCCAGATAGGAAAATGAGGTTCGCGATTGACTTAGCACCTAAGACGAAGCCAGTGACTAAGGACTTATACAAAATGGCACCAGTTAAAATAAGGAAGTTAGCAAAGCAGAGGCAAGAGATGCTAGAAGAAGAAGTGATTAGATTCAGTGTATCCCATGAGGTACACCGGTACTAATTGTTAATAAGAAAATGGAAGTATGAGAGTATGCGTCGACTAAAGAAAGTTCAACAAGTTTACTATCAAGAGTAAGTATCTGTTACCTCGAACTACTTATTTGTTTAATCAAACAAAAGAAGCAAAGTATTTTCTAAAATTGATTTAAGATTTGGACGTTACCAATTGGAGATTGAACCTATGGATATATCAAGGATAATTTCCAGAACTAAGTACTGTTGTTATAAAGTTCTAGTGATGTCATTTGAGTTAACCAATATACCAATAATATTTAAACTTGATGGACAAAATCTTTAGGGAATATCTGGATGAGTTGTATTTGTGTTACTTAAAGTCAATGGAGAACCATGCGAAGCATTTAATGACAACTGAGGAGTCGGAGAAGAAAGAAACTGTATGTAAAGTTTACAAGATGAAAGCTTTAATATCAGGAAGCGTAATTCTTAGCATAAATAGTCAGTGAGGAGGAGGCAAAAGGAGATCCAGCAGGGACTAAAGTTACTATAAATAAAGAAAGACCAAAAACATCAACAAAAGTGAGAAGTTTCACTATGGACCGGTTATTATTGAAAATTTGTGCAAGATTTCTTAAAAGTTGTAATACCTTTGACAAAGCTAACCAGGAAAAGCAAGAAGTTTATATGAAATGGAGAAGGGTGAAGAAAGTTTTGCGGAGTTAAATGAAAGAATGGTTACATCACCTGCTTTATCACTTTGAAGGTATCAAGGAGATTTGGTAGTTTATAGTGATGCTTCTCATAAGGGAGTGGGATGTGTGTTGATGCAGCACAATAAGTTATTGTATATGCACCCAGACAATCAAAACCTTATCAGCAGAAGTATCCTAGTCATAATTTGGGACTAGCAGTAATAATATTCACTTTGAAAGATTGGGAAACATGATATGTATGGAGAAAGATGTAAAATCTATACGGACCATAAGAAGTTGAAGTATGTATTCACGAGGAAAAGCAAATATAGAGGCAAACTGTTAGGTCCCAATGTGTTTGTAGAATGGGGGGTTGAATACAAACAGTACCGAATAATCGAATTAAATGCGGAATAAAAAATGTGAAACAAAATTCAAGTTAAATAAAAATATTATTAAACTTGAAAGGTGTTACAATAACTGTATCGATTACAAGGAATTAATCTCAAATTAATTATCACAAATTTAGAATAAATTCGACATGAACTTTTTCTATTTTTGCAATAATTAGAATCAAATGCTAAACGCAATTTGAGATTAAGTTCTAGGGATTTTGATCCGCTAGATAGTTACACAAGAACAAGATAATGATTTCTAGTGGTTTGAATTTAACTTTACTAGCTAGAAATTGTGATCTTGAATTTAGCAGAGAAGAGATGATATATTTTTCAGATTCTGCTTTTCTTTGTTCTTGAACTATTTTTCGGATGAAAATGATTGACTTCTGTTGCTTCTGTTGTTTAAATAATAAAATAACCACCTGATTTGTTGGCAAGACAATCCTTTTATCTCAGCAAGACAATCCATTGAGCCAGCAAGACAATCCATTGAGCTAGCAAGACTTTCGGTGAGACTATTGATTGAACTAGCAAGACAATCAGAATGAACTGGCAAGACAATCCTCCTCCCAGTGTAACTTTCGGTATGACAATTGAAATGACTTGGCATGACAATCGGTATGATAATCCAGATTGTCATGCTAGTTCATTTTCAATTGTCTTGCTGATTTAAACTGATTTTAATCCAAAAACAATTCTGAAAAATCTTAATACTAATTCAGAATTAATTAATCAATTAATTCAATTAATAAATAAATTAATCTTTGCAGATATAATTTATTTTCTTAATTAAATTATATGACATAATTAATTAATAGAGAATTAATACTACTCTTGAACTGCAACCATTCTTCTGTAAATCTTCTGAAAATTACTGAAAATTATGAATCAATTCCACCACTTCAATGTTGACACTCGATGTACTGTCTGGTTCATGAGTGACTAACTTCCGTGACGTTTCTTCATGTCTTGACTTTGATACTTGATTTTCTTCAGATTAAATCCTTGTAATTATCTGATACTCTGATGAGATCTCTGTCACTTGATTAAATCCACACTCTTGATTTATATCACTGAGGCATGATCAATTTCTTGAACTTCTTCCAGTGAATTAATTCCTCAAGTCTGTAGATGAACCTTGTTTCTGAATCCTTTGACAGATATTACTCTGCGAGATCTCTTTTGACGGTAGATCCACTATTTACTTATTACATTCTTATTTGAGTTGAGTTGAATCCTCGAATATACAAATAGGCTATGACATATGACTTACAATCTCCCCCTATTTGTTTGTTAGACAATAACACACAAATACCTAGAGGATAACTCAACTAACAAATAAGAAAAAGATATAAAAGAAATGTAAAGTAAATAGTAGAAAAGTTCTGGACTAGATTTAACATTTTCCAGATTCCAAGTAGATGTTCCTCTAGACTGAACATATCTTCAAGTAGTTCCATCTTCATTTGTACAACCACATTTCCTGTTGAGAAGCCCATATCTCTCTTGTTTCCCCCCCTATGAGAATCAACTGATTAAAGAAGATCACCTTCGTTTACCACCTCTCCCGTACAATAGGATCCGCAGATAAAAGCCAATGGTACTCCCCTTTTGAAAACAGCTTCTTCCCTTACTAGAAAATCACCTTGTGTTTACCACCTCTCCCGTACAATAGGATCCGTAGTTACAAACAACAATGGTGTGGTGTAGTGTACATGTTGGATCTTTTTCTTACTCCCTGCTATTTCTCCCCCTTAGTTGAGGAATCCTCCAAACTATTACTTAAGCTTTTATCTCCCCCTTAAAGAAGGAATGTATGCCGTTGTCTGAAGGAGTTCTCATATTTCACTTGGTTGGAAAAGAAATAACAAGTAGTTTCTCTTTCTTCCTCACTGTGAGTGTGTGATTCTGTTTAGTGTACCTCACATGTGTTTCACTCTTCTCTCCACTCGTGTTTACACTCATTCTCACAAGTGTATCACTCTTCTCTCATAGCTCCATAATCCAGCTGTACCTGCAAGGAAAATCACCTTAGCCATCCTTAAGGAGGTCACAGGTGGTGCAATGGGAGTTCGCAAATCCCCATCCTTGTTAAACTCGTCAGATGAATCTGAGTCATAATTTACAAGTTGCTAGTTTCCCTTTTAGGGTTCCAGATTTGAATTCTGGGAAGGTAAACAATGATCCAAAGAATTTAGCATAAAGATCAAGGTTCCCTTCTAATGCCTGTGAAGACATTTCCTTGTGACTCATCAGGTAATATCTGAATCATTGTCAACAAGTTGCCGATCTGCGCCTATGTCAGATCCACTATCCGCAGATGCATCCAGGGGATTTAAGCCTGGGGAGGTAGACACTGACCACTGACATATGGCTTTTGGATCAGTATCCTCTCCTAACACTTATAAAGGCAATTGGTCCATTAACGAACCTTGAACAATCGAATCTGACCTTAAAATGGTCGAAACTCTTGTTTCCGTCAACTCATCCTTTGTGTGTGTAACCTCTCCTTGTGCATCAAGAATTGTTTATGTTTGAAGTGGTGACACTACATCGGATACCTTGGCCGACAGGCAAAATTCAATAGACGCACCCTGTTGAGAGAATGAATCTAGTAACTGTTTTTGTGCCTTTTCAGCCATTACTTCTTTTTGAGAAGATGTATGGGGCTAGCAGTTGTCTCGGTTTAAATACTACTCATCTATGTAGGAGACAGAGCTACTGGGTTGACTACAGAACCTTTCTTATGTGGTGCACTAAGGCACTATCTCCCTCACACTCATTCATACTACATTTAGTGGTAAGAGAGTGTTGGCTGGTTCTGTTTCTGTGTTTGTCTTTACAGTCTAGGATAGACGTTGTGGGTTTTCAACCTCATGACTGTCAATGAAAGAAAGCCATTGGAGACTGAACCTGTGTCACAGAACATAGGGCAATATAGAGAGATAAAATGTACTTAAGATCTATAATGAATGAAAATTATATATTTAATCTTTTGAGAGAGATGATGTACAATAGTGATTTCAAAGGATTTTACAAGAAATAAGAAATCACTAATGTAGAAAGAAGTTTGATTTACTCCTAAAACTCACTGCACATATTAAACAATATGATTGTGCCTAGTGATTAGAGAGTTATAAATATGACGATTGCTTGAGCAGTACACTAGTTCATACCAACCTGAAGTGAGATTGTGAAGAAGAGATTGCATAGTCCAATAGATCTGCAAGTGCAAAGTCCATGAACTGAGGTGTATTGACTTCCTCTTTTGACTCACCAACCAGGAGTACACTTGTACACATCTTACTAGAGTCCAATTCCAAGTGTAATGTGCAGCAGGTGCCTGATATGTCGTAATATTCTCAAGTCTCGTCACTGGTGTTATATGTTAGATGATGTTTCCTGATAATAACCTAGCACACTATACAAAATTTTCAATGATAACATTCCCAGCTTGCAAACAGCCATATCCCTCGGATAAACCTTTGCTGTTATCTCCAAAGGTAACCATGGGGCCAGCTTTCTCAACCATATTTGATAGCAGGGCTCTATCTCCGGTCATATGTCTTGATGATCCACTGTCAAGAATCCACACTACCAGTTATACCTGTTTAATGCCCTACACTACAAATGGATTAGACCTTCTTCGGAACCCAAACTTGGTTGGGCCCGGCATACTTGTAGAATTGTCCTTTGTCAGGCAAAACAACATTTTTAACTTTAATGGTCTCAACTTTCTCAATGACTGAACATTTGACCTTGTAAACACCTTTAACAAATTTCTGTTTAAGCTTAGGCACAAATGTCTCCTTTCTAGCCTTAGAAGGACTAGTAGTCTTAGACCTATCATGCTTCTTGTTATTCACATGCTGACGAGGAGTAGTCTTATCATTAGAAACATGCTTACCATTAAAATAAGCATACATCATATTAAAAGCACAAGACATACAATTAGAAACACCACATGCTTTATGAGAGTGATTAATAGTAGGCAATTTATGCATGGCAGACATGACATTTTTGTTATCCAACTCATGTGTGTCTGAGTTAGTCTCAGTTGCTTTCACAACTTTGACTGGAACTTTCGACACACTTGACTTGAAAACAACCTTCTCATTAGCATGATCTTCAGCACTTATTTCTTCCTGAATAACAGAAGAGGTCGCATCAAATGGTTCAGCAATTGATGGTTTATAGAGGGGTTCATCAACACCCTTAAGCACATGTGGTACTTCCCTCCCTTTAGCACAGACACGAGGAGGGGAGTTTATGCCTAATTCTCCAATAGCAACATTGTAATCATACCCTATTCCAGATGTTTGATTAACAGATTGCTTACTATAGAACTCTTTAGCCTTCGAACAAGAATTGAAGTAGGCTCTAACCTTAGTCTCAAGACCGGTGATCTTGTCTTTGAGAATAGTTTCGAGTTTTCTATAACAGTCAACTCTATTCTCTAGAAAAGATACTTGTTCTTTTAATTTGTCTTGATTAATGTGCACAAGTCTTAATTCATTGACCTCTTTCTCAAGGTCTATGATCTGTAAACTTAACAGTTCATTATCACGACGTGCACAATCTAAGTTACCTCTTAGATGATAAACCATTTCAGCATCAGAAAGTTTTACCTCTATTCTTGACGATGAAGCTTTTCCATCAATAGCCATAAGAGCAAGATTTCCTTCATCTTCATCTTCACTGTCAGTATCATCCCAGCTTCTTCCCTTTGCCAGATAAGCCCTTTCAGAGTTTTTTCTTACTTGCTTTGGCTTCCTACATTCTGTGGCAAAGTGTCCCAACTCATTGCAGTTATAGCATCTAATGGTGCTCCGATCAACCATCCCTGTTTTGTATCCTCCACTGCTGGTGTTAGAGGGTGAAGATCCACCTTTCTGGAATTTGTTGTGGTTGGACTTGTACTTAAGCTTGGGATTCCTCTTGAATCTGACATGGGAGAATCTCTTGACAATTTGGGCCATTGACTCGTCTTCCAATTGCTCCAGCTCTTCCAAGGAATAAAAATCATCACTTGATTGATTTGTAGTAGGAGGATCATATTCTGCTACTAACATATTTTCCTCAGCCTTGGAACACTGTACCATTCTCTCCAATTGTTGAGATTATTGTTGTTGTTGACCTTCAGCTACAAGTGCAGTAGATGTGCTGACCATTCTATCCTTCCCGTAGACTTCCTTCTGTTGAATCTGCTCCAACTCATAGGTTTTTAACACTCCATAGAGCCTGTCCAAAGAAATCTCACTCAGATCTCTAGCTTCTCTAATGGCAGTGATTCTATGTTCAAGATGAGTTGGCAGTGTTAAAAGGAACTTTTTGTTGACCTCCCTGATTGAATAATATTTCCCATTTATGTTCAGGTTGTTGATCAACGCATTGTACCTCTCAAACACTTCAGTAATTCCTTCTCCTGGATTTGATTTAAAATATTCATACTCAGAGGTTAGGATCTCCAACTTGTTCTCCCTAACTTCCTCTGTGCCTTCATTGATCACCTCAATAGTTTCCCACATGTGTTTGGAATTTTTACTGTTCATCACATGTCTGTTCATCAAGGGATCAAGGTAATCAATTAAAATTAATTGAAGGCTGGCATCCAAGGAGGCTTCTTCCTTTTCATCATGAGTAAAATCTTCAGGATCTTTAGGATAGGTTCTGGCTTTGGTGATCACAACATCATCTACTATCACCTCCGGTTCAATAACCATCGGAGTTTTTATCCCCTTCTTTAACAAGTTTGAATATTTGGGATTTGCCACTTGTAAAAACAAGAGCATCTTCTTCTTCCACATAATATAATTCTCTTGATCAAATTGTGGAATTTTAACGGTTCCAACTTTTTGTGAAGTCATTATGAATTTTTGAATGAATAAAAATTCAAGGAGTTGAAAAATCACAAAAGTCTAGGATCTTGATTTGTTCGTTAATCAGAAGGCTCTGATACCAATTGTTAGGTCCCAATGTGTTTGTAGAAGGGGGGGTTGAATACAAACAGTACCGAATAATCGAATTAAATGCGGAATAAAAAAATGTGAAACAAAATTCAAGTTAAATAAAAATATTATTAAACTTGAAAGGTGTTACAATAACTGTATCGATTACAAGGAATTAATCTCAAATTAATTATCATAAATTTAGAATAAATTTGACATGAACTTTTTCTATTTTTGCAATAATTAGAATCAAATGCTAAACGCAATTTGAGATTAAGTTCTAGGGATTTTGATCCGCTAGATAGTTACACAAGAACAAGATAATGATTTCTAGTGGTTTGGATTTAACTTTACTAGCTAGAAATTGTGATCTTGAATTTAGCAGAGAAGAGATGATATATTTTTCAGCTTCTGCTTTTCTTTGTTCTTGAACTGTTTTTCGGATGAAAATGATTGACTTCTGTTGCTTCTGTTGTTTAAATAATAAAACAACCACCTGATTTGTTGGCAAGACAATCCTTTTATCTCAGCAAGACAATCCATTGAGCTAGCAAGACAATCCATTGAGCTAGCAAGACTTTCGGTGAGACTATTGATTGAACTAGCAAGACAATCAGAATGAACTGGCAAGACAATCCTCCTCCCAGTGTAACTTTCGGTATGACAATTGAAATGACTTGGCATGACAATCGGTATGACAATCCAGATTGTCATGCTAGTTCATTTTCAATTGTCTTGCTGATTTAAACTGATTTTAATCCAAAAACAATTCTGAAAAATCTTAATATTAATTCAGAATTAATTAATCAATTAATTCAATTAATAAATAAATTAATCTTTGCAGATATAATTTATTTTCTTAATTAAATTATATGACTTAATTAATTAATAGAGAATTAATACTACTCTTGAACTGCAACCATTCTTCTGTAAATCTTCTGAAAATTACTGAAAATTATGAATCAATTCCACCACTTCAATGTTGACACTCGATGTACTGTCTGGTTCATGAGTGACTAACTTCCGTGACGTTTCTTCATGTCTTGACTTTGATACTTGATTTTCTTCAGATTAAATCCTTGTAATTATCTGATACTCTGACGAGATCTCTGTCACTTGATTAAATCCACACTCTTGATTTATATCACTGAGGCATGATCAATTTCTTGAACTTCTTCCAGTGAATTAATTCCTCAAGTCTGTAGATGAACCTTGTTTCTGAATCCTTTGACAGATATTACTCTGTGAGATCTCTTTTGACGGTAGATCCACTATTTACTTATTACATTCTTATTTGAGTTGAGTTGAATCCTCGAATATACAAATAGGTTATGACATATGACTTATACAAACGATAAGCAAAAAGGAGAAAACGAACATATAAACTGTACCAGAAGAATTTTCTATGGAATTTTAGAAGTTGGAATTGGGAGTCAGAGTTTATAATCCAAAAAGGAGCAAGGATGGATAGTATGACCTTTCAGTTGAAGTTGTTAAGGGAAAGAAAATGAGATGTCAAGAGAAGATAATGGATCGCGATATTAGCAGGTAGTAAGAGGATATTTATGCGCCCAGGTGAACGATCACGATATCCCAAGGTTTTCTTCCAGCACTTGGATGTTGCAAGTAGAAAAATTAAGAAATGAGATTCCATAGGGAATTCACAATATAAAGTATTTAATCTATTGAAGAGATGCCAAGATATATGGAAATTTAAAGAAAAATAGTGATAACCAGGTATAAGAAGGGAATTTCAAAATAGATTGGGAAGTGTTGGACATGTCAAAGAATTAAGGCGAAGTATCAGAGGCCTAGTGAACAAGGCAGACCAAAGAGTGGTTTTACAAGAAGCGAATCGTAAAATGTATCAGTGATGTTGTTGGAGAAAAGGAATGAAATTATGAGATTATATACTGATTAGCGGGAGTTTAATAAAATAACGAATAAGAATAAGTGATCCCTATAAAGATTGATTACCTATGAGACCTAATCTAAGAAGTGTGTTATGTCTCGAGGATTAACTTAAGATTCGACCTGAGAACATATCAGAGATTATGATTAAAGTGAGTTAAGAGCATTGCAAGCTCTGGTGATATTATGTGAAATAACAAGTGTATCAGGTGGTTATAAGGAATTAAGGAATGTGGTGTATAAGGAGTACTTGGATAAGCAAATTGTATTTATTAATAACATCTTCAGCTATTCAAGGAATAAGAAAGTCTGTGTGGAATGCCCAAGGATTTTTCTCCAAAGATCAGAAGGAAAGCAACTATACGTTGAGTCTTCAAGAATGAAATTTTGACTAAGGTTAACAAAAGATTCTGAATTAATCCATTAACAACTACCTAAGCATAGCCGTATGGTAACAGATGCCTTATGCCAACCAGAAAGGATTGGATGTAATTAAGACTACTGAGGAGTTAATAAACGAATTGGAAAGAGTGGAATTTGAAGTTCAAAAACTTAAAGGTGATAATACGTGAATATATGAGATTACTTTTCATCCTTAACTGATGGAAAAGAGTAAGAGATATTTAAATATTTGGAAACCAAGTTGAAAACGAGCACCGCCTATCATCCTTAAACGCATGGTCAAAGTACGAAAGTGATTCAGGAAATGTAACATATGTTGAGAGGTTGAGTTTTAAGGAAACCCTGGAATGATCATTTATCATCCATGTCAGCTTTGGAATGCCACTTTACCAAGCTTCATGTGAATACAAGTGTAGGTCCCCATTTTTTTTATTGAGATAAAGTGGGAGAAAAAAAGTTGTCAAATTCTAAGTTAATTCAGCACACCAAGAGCGTAGTGATATTGATTGAAGCAGCTCAGAGTAGACAAAGAAAGAAGGCGAAATTGTATCAAGAGAGAATATGAGTATAGAAATAGGACCGGTAGTGTTAGTACACGTTTTATCTTGAATGAGACTGGATAAGTTTGAGTAGAAGGGACAGGTTAAGTCCTAAAATTAATGAACCATTCGAGGTATTGATAAATATAGGTAAAGTTGTTCATGAGTTGATGTGACCGTCACAACAGTGTGTACACATAATGTGTTTTGCCTATCAATGTTAAAGCGATAAGTATCTGATTTGAATTAAACGATTGGTTAGGAGCCAATGGGCTCTTGTCTAAGTTTATTCTGCATATAGTGATCGATCCAAATTCTTGATCGTTAAAGGCGAGTTCTTGGAAATGAGAGTATATCCATAGTAAGTACGTTTGAAACCCTCGAGTAGAAGAGTCTACTTGGAAACTAGAGTCAGATATGCTTGACAAATATCCTTACTCGTTTAGTTAGACCGGATTCTGAGGACAGAATCTTTTTAAGGGGGGAAGGATATAACGACTCGTGTATTTTTGAATTATTTAAAAATGTGATTATGGAAATTATTAAATAAATAAAATATGTGTATTGGGTTTGACCACTATGTGTTGTTTAATTAATGTGTGATTTATGGTGTACCGGGTTGTCCGCGTGATTAATTATAGAGTCGTATTGAATTATTTTCAATTTCAAAAGTGGATTTAGTGTAAATTTAATTACATAAATATTTGGAATGTATTTAAAATAATTTTTATGGTTCTATAATTATAATAGTTATTTTTGGGATTTTATAAAATTCAGAAATCAATATTTTATTAATTATTTATCTTTAAATGATTTTCTGATTGTGTTTACTTGTAAAATCTGTATTTAATTCCAGAATTATTCAAAAATTATAAAACTCATATTTATTTAAGTTTGAAATATTTCCAGAATTTTAAAATTATAATGGGAATTTTCGGGATTAATTTCACTTGCGCGTTGATTCGTTTAATTGCGAATATCAGGTATAAATTGCGTTTCAAAAATTGCTTTAAAATTTTAACATTCATGTTTTGATAAACTTCGGGATATTTGTAACATTTAAAAACTATTTTCATGATTTTCTGAATTAATTTTAAGTGCAGCTCGATTCGTTAATTGTGAAATGCGGGTACGAGTTGTGTTTCAAAAATGCTTTAAAAATTATGAAAATTTTTATTTTATTGGTTTCAGGATTTTTAGAAAATTTTAAAACTATTTTGGTAATTTTACAAGTTTATTTTATGTGTAACTTAGTTCGATAAATTGTGAAACGAGGAACAGAAATCGGGCTACAGTCCCTTTTTACTAATATGTGTCCCAAATATGAGACACGTGGCAGTCAATGGTGTTGTTTGAGCCACGCGTTGGCTCCAGAGTGAATAGAAAAAAAATAAAGAGAGAAACCAAAACAAAAGAAAATAATACACAACTATACCCCTGTATCCCCTCATTTTTTTCACTCTGCTAATCTCTCTCCTTACTCTCACCATTTTCATTTCTTTTCCATTCAATTACCACTCGACTTTGAATGGGTCTTAAGTCCTAGTACATAGTTCTTTGTTCTTGTTCCTATGGTCGCGTTTCTGTTCAATTTTCTGAGAAACCCACCTCGGCGTTCGATTGTTTTCCTGCGTTTGATCTTTGTTTTCCGGCATTTGATCTTTGTTTTCCGGCGCCTGAGTTCAGTTGTGTTGTTGGTATGTATATATACACATGTATGAGTGTATATATATCTCTGTTGTGATGATGGCCATGCTGCTGTGTTGTGATTTTCCGGCCACCGGCGTATTTCCGATGACCCGGCCGAAACCATATCTCCTGTTTTGACTGTTACTTTGTTCCTGTTTATTTTTCCAAATAATTATATATATTAATTTGGAATTTTATTTATAATTTACTGCAAGGCATTATTTGATTAAACTTTGTGATATAAAATATTTTGCGCGGAAAATTTTGATTAATCGGTGGAATTTATTTGGAAACCCGACACGTATCGGGCACTAGAAGAGAATTGTTTGAAAATACGGAAACTTTTATACTCTAATCATTCTTTATAACATCAAAGAACCATACCCTGAAAAATCATTACTGGTCAAATACCTGACCCTTGTACAAACTGAAAAACCGTTTCTTATACATACCCTGACATACCCTTGTGATATCCATGAAATTCTTCACATTTTTATTCAAGTGTTTGATCATCATTGATTATGATTTTGTTTTATTGAAGTATATCATTTGTCATACTGAATTGTTTTAGAATTGGATTGTTTTCTAAATAAGGACCAGATTCGTGGTCGATTATAGGCCAATGTGTGCCTTGGATCCAGTAATTAGAGAAGTGATGTGTGCTTTGCTCGGGGTTAATGCGTGACTGATCAGTAGCCTAACCCTTGGTTTTAAAACTTAAAAATGAATATCCAATTCTAATGGTTGTTTAACAATAAACTTGATTCTTCTGAATCATTCCATGTGAACATTGCTTAACCTCAGTTATCACTATTATGACTTGCTGAGCTAGTTAGCTCACCCTTGCGATTCTTTCATATATTTTATAGTTGAAAAGAATGTGGATGATAGTGAAGTTCCTCAGTCCAAAGTGCGGGCTAAGGTTCCAGTTGAGTTGGATCGAGCTAGCAGAAGCTTCATGCGGTAGAGAGATAGTCAGGTTGTAAGAATAATTTCATTGTCAGTTGTAAGTTAAATTAATGGGGATATGGCACGTTGTAATAAATGTTAAGGTTGTGGCTTGTTTTCATACTTTAACCTGTTGTGATCCGTGGTTTTGTGAAGCAGGGTCATTGTGAATAATATTTCTTATACAGGTTTATATTTTGTGTATGTGTTGTGGACCCCAAACTTCTGACCAGGGTTTGGAAGATGCCACAGATACTCCACTGACAAAGGAGTATCATCCTGATAATCCTATGTCAGTGGAGTATCAAGCTGATACTGGAGTAAACCGCATTTAAGCGACAGCCTCTGACTCAAGAGGAATAATCATAAATTCTCCTCCCATGGGATTCGAACATATGACCAAGAGGATAGTTATGCCCTCTTTAACCAACTGATCCAACCCTTGCGGGTTGGGCGATTGTTATTTAAAAATGGTTATTTAGGTATTTCACCCCTTCACTTAAACAGATAGTTATACAAATTTTTAAATTTTTTTTAAATAAAAGTAGACGATATATATTAGAATTTACAAAATAAAAATTTTTAAAATTATTTTTAAAATTACCCGATCAAAATACATTAAATATGTGCAAAAAGTCAATCGTCATATAATAATAAACCGTGGAAGTAATAAAAGGAAAACTCAATTACTATAATGGATTTGCACATAAATGGCTAAATCTTTATTCGTGTCAGACTGATGACTAATTGTTGAATTCCTCAGCATTTTGGTGGCTCCGTGTCCATTTCATTAGTTGGTTTGTTGAATATTAACGCAATTTTGTTTTTTTAACTAATAAAAAATAGAAAAATCATCTAAAACATGGAAATTCTCCCAAATTAGGGTTCTTGACGATTTTTGCGGATAAAATATGATTTGATGATGTCATTTATCTCAGATTTTGGCGTTCCTATAATAAAACTGAATCACAAGCCATGATATCCATTTGTTTCATCAAAATTACAAAAGGATAATGATTTCGAAACTTTTGGTTTAAATCGTCGATTTCGTTCGGATTTTGAGTGGAATCGACGAACTTATACACATACAACAAACACAAACTCACACTTCTCCCGCTTCTTTTTTCTCCATTCATCTTTCTCTCTCTTATTCTTTTTCTGCTCAAAAAATCTGTGAATTCGGCCAAGTACCATCATCGGCGACCACGGGTCACAATGGTATTGCCCTCTTTCGGCCATCTTCCATTCACAATATACACATCAACATAATCGGCATCACGTCCCCAATCTATTATTAACTTCAAGTTCACCATTTCATTACAAACTCAAAAAAAAACTCAATTTCATATATGAACCCTAGGTTTCAATTTTGAGGAAAATGTACTTTCTTTATTTATCATTAATTTATAATCTAAATATCCATAAATTACGAACATGATATTTGACGGAAAATCTAACGGGAGGGACGCGGAGCCACCATACTACTGAGAAATTCAACAATTAGATAATTCTGGAACAAATAAAGATTTATCCATTTCCGTGCAAATCCATTATAGTTCAAGCCAACAATGTAATGGTGGCAATTCCGGGTTCTAGGTCGGGTTCGTGTCGGGTTAGATGAACCTGTTTTTTTTAGTTTAACCTGAACCCGACCCGACACGAAACGAATTCAAAAATTGTGACACGAACCCGACCTTTCCCGAGTTACCCAAAATTAACTTGTTTGACCCGAAATACCTGAAATGAACCGAAATTCAGAATAAACCACTAAAAAATAACAAATTTTAATTTACAACATTACAAAATAAATGTTATGCCAAATTAACATAGAAATTAGAAATTATAACAAAACACAATATTACAAATATCTTGTAAACTATTATTAGACATATATATATATATAAGGTATCAATCCATGGAGAACCCTCTTTTATGGAGAGTTGTCGAGAACCATTATTTAAAAAATATAAAATACATAATTTATTTCATTTTTTCATCATATATAATTATAAATTTTAATTATCAAGTTAAAAATTGAAGTTACACAATTTTTTATTTAAAAAATCATTAAAATTAATGAAAAATTTTAAATTAGTTATATGGTAGAATCAGAGTAGAATTACACTTAATAAAAATTATTCCACTGTAGAATTGATGAGCGTGCACTTTATCTTAATATTATCCCTATATTTTGGTTATTTTGCATTGATTTGGATTTTTATTTAATAAATATTAATCTTTTATTGTAGGTACCAAGGAGATATAAGAAAGAAAGGCTTGGAGTTAAAAAAAATCAGATTTTGAGTTTAATTTGATTAAAAATCGGATTTTATGGCCCAGTTGCGCAGTCTATACTGTTTGAGCCATATCTGAAGTTCTAGAAGTTTGATTCTGACAATTCAACATCCCATAAAAAGCTTATTAGAAGAGCTTCAATTCAGAATTGGTCTTGGTTTTATAGCACAGCCTAATCAGCCTAGAATATGAGTCAAAAAGTCAACAACGAATTTTCACTTTCTTGGAATTCAATTCTAATTGGAAAATCTCTTTGTATTTACTTTAATTCATTAAAAATACTTGTATTAGATATATTAGAATTATTATTGAGACCTAATGGGATTATTAAAGCGAGCACAAAGAAAAGAGAGACACACAATATAGAGAGAGAGGGAAGAAGCCTAAGGAAGGGGATACATCCATTGAAGATATTCAACTGGATTTGTTTTTCTCCATCTTTTTGTTTAGAATTCTCTCCTTAACTCTTTTCATTATGAATTTTTGTTATCAACTCTTGGATGATTTTATGATATCAATTATGAACTAACTAGGGAAAATAACCGCGCTTTGCGCGGCTGGAAAAAAATTTAGAAATATTTTTAGATTTTTGGGCGGGTTAATTAACTTTCTTTTAATATGGTGGTTTAACATCACAGTTTACATCACTTATTTTTTAAAAAAAATCTCTCGATGTTTAATTTTAGAGATTATATATTCTTTTAACAAATAGATATAATTTATATTCTTGTTTTAGGATGAAAAAATGTTTAAGTTGACGGTACTAATTTTGTATTCACAAAAACATATTTATATATAAAGCATTCATACACTCACAACTAAAAAAACAAAATGAAACAAAAACTTAAAAGAATCACATTAAACACAAATGATGTTGCATTCACAATATTCTCTATTTTATCATCACTAAAGTATCTCTTAATTCTTGGTTTTCAGTTTATTTTACAGTCATTATGCCCCTCTTCTTAAATTTAGAGTTTAGACTTGTCACCATTATTCAAATTTGATTATTATGTTTACCTTTACTTATATTATTTTACCTTACATAAATTTGAGCTTAAGAATATTTACACATTTTTTTAACCTCCTTGATATTTTATTTTCAATATATTTGAAAAAAGAAGTACTTATACGAGGACGTTAATGAGCGAGCATTCCCAATCATTTGTTAATCTAATATTTTTCATGGTTAAAGAGAAGTCGTGACTACATATCACAAAATTAAGCTCTATAAAAAAATTACGTGAATTCAAGAAGACATTAAAATAATATAAAAAAGAGGAGGTGGGATTTTGATGCCAAAAAGGAATCACGAGGTAACTATTAAAAAATCTCATTAAAACTGGAATCGACCCATTGCTTTGCCTACACCAAACTACTTTAGAAATATAAGTTTCAACAAATGTTATCAACAATCTAACCTTTCGAGTCAGGGATAAGCAATGTTTCCCTATTTGCACAAAATCAAAGTGTGCCCCAACTTTATTATCAATGTATACTCATGAAGATATAATCTTCTTTTTCTCCTCATTTTTAAATCCATCATCAATATATATATATATATAAATGTATATAAACAAATGGCATTTAGAAAACAATCATCCTAATAGCAAACTATATATGAGCATTAAGAGTAGAAAAATGTACTCAAACACTCAAGTAAAAAGACCATGCTTAACAGTTAATATGATGGGTGAAAAATTAGCAGGAATCTGCACAAATGAGAGAGAAAGAGAGAATATATTGATTGTTGATGTTAAGTTTTGACAATATCTTGCCTTTATATAAGAAAATTGTTAAGTATTTGAGAAGTCACAAGTTACAAAAATCTTATCATGACTTCTTAATAAATACGTAATAAATTTGATACATCTGATATTTAAATGGCATGCAAAAAGCTTCTGTCAGATTAAGGAGTTACTTGGCTTTTGGCATTTTTTTCATCGTATTTCTATTTAAAAGACTTAAAAACACAGGAGCTCTCAAAAATTAAGAAAAATAGATAGAAAAATACTTGAATAATGCCATGTAGGCCGCTTTGGATCCTACTTTATATAAATATATAGATATATAGATTTTATAAAGTTGGGATTTTTATGAAACCTTAGCATGAGAATATTTGTGTTTTGTTAAAGAGTACTGTATGCAGTTTTATGGTTTACTCGTTCAAGTGATTTTCATGTCTATACTTGCTTTTGCTTGATCGACTTGAGTAGGTTAAAGAATTAATTATAATACTGAGAGGGTTGTAATTAATAGACGTAAAACTTAAATGGTGTATGCTTATATCTTTTAATTATAATATTGTTAAGGTATAGACATATATTGTGACCATGCATAGCTTTGTGAATTGGTGTATAATTATATTCTGAAAAGTAAATTAGCATAGACATATGTTAATTTGTTGATAGGAATTATACCATAGTGATTTCAAAAGAACCCTATGATCATTGAATTCTAGCTAGTGAACTATGAATTTGCTAAAGTACTACACAACTCTTTTGCCGATATTCACGTGTTAGGGGGAAGTAATTATCCTGACTTATCTCTTCATATTCGAACTTTTCAAGATTCTTTGTGCTAGTATAATCTAGTGTTAGTTATACTTTATTAATCAGTTAGTTATAAAAACCTTCAACACCTTTTGTGCTAGATAACTGAATCGTTAGATAATTAATTATGATTTATATAAATTTACAGTCCTTGATGTACGATAACTGGTAGTACTACTATATTACTTGTTTGCGATTGTGTACACTTGCACATCTACATTTTACGCAACAAGAATCAAATTTAAAATTAAGTAATTTTATCAAATTTTAATTGTTAATTTTTTTAGTATATTTAAATATAATTATTATTCTAAATTAGCATTGAATTTTATATTTTTTGAAATAAAATTTTACAATTTGTGAAGAGTTTCTATAATAAAATCAATGGTTCTCCACGGTTCTCCATATATAATGGATCTTCACGGAGTAAATGCCTATATATATACACTACATATATATTAATTATTTAAATAAACATGTCGGGTTCGGGTATTTCGGGTCAACGCGAAAATAACTCGATTTTTGGGTAATTTTTTATCCAACTCGAACCCTACCCGGAAGTTAAAACCCACAACCCTAATTCATACTTTTTCAAGTTGGGTTCGTGTTGGGTTTCAGGTTGTGTCTGATTTTGTGACTCCTAAAAGAAAGTGCACTGAAGTCTAAAAAAAATAGGTTGAGTGTAGTTTGAAAATTCCTTATTTTTTTAATTATTTGATCGATTCGATTTTTGAAATTTAATTAATTCTAATTGTATATTTTATTATAAAGAAGGCTAATATCCTAAATATTACTAAAAAATTAAAACCATTTTGTTCCGATTAATCCTTCATCAGTACTAAACCGATTAGTTTTGTTTCTCGATATTTACGACTATGGATGGGATTGGGAGAGATAATAATGATTCTTATTCACTTTATATTTGTACACAAACTTGCCTTTCTAATTACATGTATTACAGCTTAACCGCCTTATTCCTGGAAATATAATAAAAATCTAGAGATAAGTCTCATTTGCTTATTCACATTTATTACTAATTAAATAATATAAAATAAACTTGACTTCTTTGTTAAATTTTCATGAACCACCTTAAATTGTTAATATGAGTAATCTCATAAATTGATTGTCTCATAAAACCTTACAAAAAAAATCTGGTGTGATAAAAATCTTGATGAAGAGAAAAAAGTACATTCAAACACTGAATAAAATGTCTAACTTTTTGAAAACCTTAATGTAGCAAGTTCTTCTACCTTCATATGTAAATATTATTTCGCAGTTTTTCAAACGTTGATGTAAGTAGTGACTCTGTGAGTATCAGGGGTGAGCGAAAAATTAAATAAATTCGAAACTGAAACCGCTAAAATCTGATCAAAACTGACCCGTTTAAAACCAATCCGAAATTGAAACTGAAATATTAAAAACTATAACTGAAACGATTGTGCAGTTTCAGTTATAGGTCAAAACCGAACCGAAAAAACCCGAACCGATCTGATTATTAAAATAAATTAACATATATATATATATTACATCAACTTTAAAATAAAAAAATACAAAAAATAACATTTATTATTCTTTCTTGAGCTTCGGCTATGGGGGCCTGTTGGTGAGACTGCGTAGCCGTGTGAACAGTTACGTGATAACTCACACGATAACAACACTAGAACAAGACATGTTAACAATACTACGTCTACACAAGAAATCAGGAATAATGAAGACAAGGAAAATATAAAGAATTCAAAGATTAGTAGAAGGACTAAGTGAATTTACTGGTCACTGAAAGAAGTTCATTAATATGTTCATGCCTCAGTGAAGAATAAAAGTTAAAGACTTTCAGAATTTCAGAAATGATGAAGATTCAGTGTATAAGTGCTACCAGAAGATTTCAGTGTATTGGCATTGATTGAAGATAGACAGTGTATGAAGCATAAGAATCTGAAGAATTTAAGACATGGTATAGACAGAGGTTAAAGAAGATAATTGCAGTCTTGAAGCTATACTTACTGACAGGAGTTCATTTTTATGTTCAAGCGTCAGTGAAGAACAGTGAATGAAGTATTCAAGATTGTAGTAGCAATGAAGACGTTGTCTACAGTACCAGAAAGGATTCCAGTGAAAGTACATTTTTTTGTTGACAATCAATGTATGAAGCAATAAAATTGAGGCAAGCTTAACAATGTAATCAAGTCTATAATACGAAGACCTGAATCGGAGCTAGTCGTCTGTGAACCAGACCAGTTGCACTAGGCGTCAGCATTTCATGAAAGGACTCTGAGTATTATCATTAGAAGGATTGTTAAGTGAGGATTCGTATCAGGGAATACAAGTTTTATGATTCAGATGAAAACTCAAGAGAGAAGACTTAAAGATGGGACAGCTCAGAGAATGCAATGTTTTACAGAAACTAAGTCAATATGATCACTACCTTGTAGTAGGAGTCATCCTGATCAGTATATTGATCTTCAGAAGCAATATCCTGGAAGTACGGTTCAATATTTCAGTACAGGAACTGATCTTGACTTAGTGTGATACTCAGGGAATAAATGAGAGCAAGAATAATTTCACAAGTGCAGTTTTCATCCCTCTGGTCGCCATAGAGAAATAAGTTGAATTTTTTCTAAGACAAATTCACCATAGGTTCACCTTGGTCGCCATAGAGAATTGAGTAAAATTTTTTTAAGGCAAAATTCACTGTTGGTCGCCACAGAGCTTGTATTACCTTGGTCGTCACAGAAACCTCAGCCACAACATTATTGATTAATTATTAATTAATTTATGAGGTTTATTCAGAGCCACATATTTCAATTGATATAAAGTCTACACATCTGAAGCAAAAGATATCAGTTGTATAGTTGTGAGTTTTATCTTCTTCTCCGACAAGAGGAGATAAAATTAGCAGCAAAGATTTTCAGAGAAGTAACGTTATAATGCCCAAATTAATTCTTGTATATTCATAGGGGCATTATAATCGTTACCCGGTAATTAAATCCGTAGACAAACAAAAGCTAGATCATTGTATAGGATTTGATTTGTAAATCTTTGTAGAAGCTAGGAACTTTGTTGTTCTTAGATTGTAGCCGGTTAATTTATTTACCGGAGTATAGCAACACCCCTCGCGAATTTATATATGAATATATACTTCCCCGAATATCTTGTGTTCCTCATTTTATATTTCCAAATACTATTCATCTTAAGAACACGGAACCACTAACCGAACACTAAATCTATATCCGCTAAAGATTCGAAAGAATTTTTAATTTAGTGATTATCGTATTCAACCCCCCCTTCTACGATAATTCGGGACCTAACAGGGCCTCTTATGAAATACTGTTGTCAAGTGATATTATGTATATGGATGAAAAGCATACTCTTAAGTCATTCTCAAATTACAATTAGGGAAGTCGTAGCAATATGATACTACAACTAAATTTAGTTATACAATCTGTTAAATTACTTAAATGTAAAATATAAGTAAACATAAGCATTTTCTGTACTAAGATGTTTAGTATATTATGTATCCTGTTTATAATTTGAACTAGTCAAGAATGGGTTGCAGAGATGGTAGTTCGTAGTTTGTACATTAACCCAAAACTAGTTATAAATTTACAGTGTTGCCTAATATCGCGCTTTATATAGTCATGCATCGCAGTTCTTAAATTAATAATGGTTACATCCTATTTAAATTAAATCTATATTTTAATCATGTAATTTATATTTCCCAACGTATTTTTTAGTCTTCATATCCTATTCATTTTGTTAATTTTATGTGATGCGATTTTAAATCCGAAACCGATCTGATTGTAACTGAACCGAGGTTTTTTAAACCGAAACCGAACCTACGGATGCGATTGCGATTTTAGTTTTCAATTTTAAAAACTGAGGGTACGCGATTTCGATTTCGATTTTAGCTTAAAACCGAACCGATCTGCCCTGAGCTCCTCCGTGGTAAGTATATCCACCAGATTAGCACTTGAGCGAACTTGTCAGACCTCAATGTCACCATTTTCTTGTAGTTAATGAGCGTAGAAGAATTTTTTTAAGACGTGCTTTTTCTGAACTCCTTTAATATATACTTTCTTTAGTTTCTTACATGTTAAATTTTCTTTGAACATAACTGTATGACTGTTTGTGATATTTGATAATCCACACAATTCTCGAATATGTTGGATGTTGGATTGTAACCAAACACATTCCCTACTTACTTTGTGGATTGCTAAAAATTATGTGTGGTTTATAAATTTGTAACCATGGTATGTTTTATATATTTTTAAGAGAGATAACAGTCCCACAATATGTAAATACATAACATGTTTATGATCATCCAAATTGAGGATCTCAAAGGTATCAAGCATCTGCATATCCAACAAATTGTAATTTCCAATTGTTTGGAAATAATAATGCAAGACTAAATATCATATATACTGCAAATATCGTGTGTAGTTTGTAAGATACATAATTAGAGTACCCGTTGCACTGAAATATGGAACTTCATATCGTAGAGGATCTTCATCTTCTTTTTTTGGACAAAAATGATCTTTTATAACTTCAAGTGACCAAACAACCATTAATGTAGTCAAAGGATGACATTTGTCCATAAAAAGTCGATCAAGAACCTTTTCAGTGTACGATAATTGATGAAGAAATATACATGATAATAAGTACTCCACATGTATAACTAAACAAAACTTTGTTCTTCCAATATCTTTCATCTCACACTCATTTCTCAAATAATTAGCATCAATAGTAATATCTTCATAAATACCCATAATATTCAAATCATCTACATACACAATAATAATAAAAAAACTGGTTTGAGATATATTAATAAAAACGTATTGACACACATGATTATTACTCATATTATTCAGTATATATTTATTAATCATGATAAGTCAAATGACTAAACTGCTTTAAGCAATATATCAATCGTAGTAGTTTAATTAAGTTTAATTGATAAGGCTTAGTTTCATATAATTCTAATCTTTCAGGGATTTTCATGTAGATATCATGATCAAGTGATCTACAAAGACAAGCTGTCACAACGTCCACGAGACGTGTTCTCAATCTTTCCATATAAGTCATACCCAAAAAAGTAAAAAGCAACTATATCCATTACAGGATAGTATGTTTCCTAGTAATCAAATCTAGGTTTCTAAGAGAATCCTTGGACCACTAGTCAGGCCTTATAGTTTACAATTTTATTTCTCTCATTTCGTATTCTCATAAATACCAATCTATTTCCAACAGGGATCACACCAGATGCAGTATGGATTATAGATCCAAATACATTTATCTTGCGTAAGGATTGAAATTCTTTTTAGATTGCAATTTTCTACTTTGGCCAATCATCTCTTTGTCGACATTCTTCCATACTTTGTGATTCTTGATCGGAGTTCATAATAATGTCATATGGTACGAGAAAAAAATATACATCATCATCCCCATTACTCGCATGATCAAGTAATTTATGCTATATTCATAAGTCAGTGAGATTTCATATTTTTAAGGTACATTTGATTTTACGGAAGCATGTGCCACTTAAAGGGAAGTATCCTATTTAGAAGGTAATCCTACTTCTAGGGTGTTAGATATATTTGAGATGTCATGTCTAATGTGATTTGTGTTTAGTTTTCAGAACTTAACAACAGGACTTATCAGAACTTACTGAAGTCAGAACTTAATATCAGAACTTAAGGCGTCAAAAGATATATATCAGGACTTAAGTGCGGGAAGACTTCAGATAAGGAATGCGGTTGATTTACAGGAGAATATTTGGACTAAAATAATAGAAGATATGCATGAAGAGTTAGAAAACTAGAAGACTTGTAGAAGATAATATCTGATTGATATATTAGGAGACAGAATTATATTCCATATCAATTAGAAGATATCTTGTAATTGTGTACTATATAAACACAGCTTAGGGTTTACACTATAGGTGTTATCATTATCGAGAAAGATTATACATTGTAACCTAGCAACTCTTAGTGATATTGTTCATCACTGAGAGAGAACAACAGTTCTATTGTAACAAAGTTTATTTGAATATACTTGATCTTTGTTACATACTTGTGTTGAAATCGATTTGATTGTATAATCACTATATTCAACCCCCTTCTATAGTGTTGTGTGACTAACAAGTGGTATCAGAGCCTCTCTATTAACACACATACAGTAAAGATCCAAATAATCATGTCTGAAGAAACACAAACCCCAACTAAGCCCACCAAAACTCAAAACACTCAAACCCACAGTCGATATGAGACTATTAGGGTTCCCATACTGAGAGCATCTGAGTATCCTATATGGAAAGTGAATATGGTTATGTTTCTGGAAGCTATAGATCCAGAGTACCTTGACAGAATTAATGAAGGACCATATAAGCCTACCAAACTCTCTGTTGTAGTTGCTGATCAACCAGCAAAGACCATACCAAAGGAGAGAGGTGAATACACACCTGAAGATATCTCATCTATTGCCAAGGATACAAGGGTAAGGCATTTGCTGCATAGTTCAATTGATAATGTCATGTCAAACAGGGTAATTGAATGCAAGACTGTAAAGGAGATATGAGATGCTTTGGAGATAAGATGCCAGGGAACTGATGCAATCAAAAAGAACAGGAGGACTATACTCACTCAAGAGTATGAGCACTTTGACGTAAAAGCTGATGAGTCATTAATTGATTTATATGACAGGTTTGTCAAACTCTTGAATGATTTGTCACTGATGGATAAGGAATATGATCTTGAAGATTCAAATCTAAAATTCCTTTTAGCTCTTCCTGAAAATTGGGATTTGAAGTCTACTACCATAAGAGACAACTATGACCTTACTGAAACTACTCTTGATGAAATTTATGGTATGCTCAAGACTTATGAACTTGAGATGGATCAAAGGAGCAAAAGGCATGGAAGAAAGTCAAGGAAAGTTGCTCTTAAAGCTGAGGAGGAGTCTTCTAAAGTTGTTGTCTCAAAGAAGGTCAAAGGAAAGTCTCTCATCATAAAGTCTGATTCAGAGTCAACATATTCTGATGATGATGATTCAGAAACTGAAAGTTTATCTGAAGCTTATGTTGATGCAGAGATGATGCAACTGTGTGCTCTTATGGTGAAGGGTATCACAAAGATAGACTACAAGAAATTCAGAAAGAGCAAGAAGTTTTCCAGGAAAGGTGGAAGTTTTGATAAGAAAGGATTCAGAAAGTATGAAGGCAAAGGAGGAAAGTCTGACATATGAGACAACTCAAATGTCAAATGCTACAATTATGGTGAAAGAGGCCACATATCTCCTGACTGCAAGAAAGGAAAAAGTGATAAAGGCAAGGCACTTGTCATAAAAAAGAAAAGCTGGACAAACACTTCAGATTCTGAAGATGAGGTCAACTATGCCTTGATGGCAAATGCTGATAGCAATACTGACACTGCTGAATTGAAGGTACCTCAAACAACCTTTGCTTTTCATACTGGCGATATTATTGAGTTGAGATTATACCTTAAAACCATGTTCATTAGCTTTAGAGATCAGACTATAACATGTGAAAGATTAACATCTGAAAGTCTTGCTCTTAAAAACAGAAATGACTATTTAGAAAAAGAGTTAGTTATGTTCCATCAAACTCAGAAAGAAAGAGATGATGCTTTGTATGTTAGAGATGAAATGCTAAAATTGAATAAATCTCTTAAAACTGAATTAGAAAAGGAAATAGAAATCATCAAAACTTGGACTAACTCTGGCAGAACAACTCAGAATATACCAAGTAGTGGAAACTGGAAAGAGGGCTTAGGTTATGAAGATGATAAAGAAGAAAAGGAAACTGTGTCATCTAAACCAAACTTTACCAAGAAAGCTGAAAAGCCTAAAGTTAATCCTGTTAAGTTTGTAGAAATAACTGTAAAGTCTAATTCTGAAAAGATGAATGATTCTAAAATAGAAGTCAAAGAAAAGTCAACTTCTGATAAATTGAAACAGGACAAACCAGTTTCAGTAAACATAGGTTTAATGACAAAGAAGCAGCTTAAGCATAAGCTGAAAGAGATTAGAAATGTGAACAAGGTGAAGGAAGCTAGGAAAAATAGAAATGGAAAGGAAGGTGTGAATAAAAGCAATAATTATATGCCTGTTCCTAATGCTCCTAGAAAAAAATGTTACAACTGTGGAAACTCTAACCATCTTGCTTCTTTTTGCAGGAAAAATAAAGATATAAACTCTTTACCTCCTAAATCAGGAGTTAAGAGTCAGCCTGTTAGGTTTAAACCACAAAATCCTTGTTTTCATTGTGGTAGTTTATGGCATTCCATTTATACTTGTAAGGAATATCATAGTTTGTACTATGATTATTATCAAATAAAACCTTCTTTGAAGAAAGTTAGTGTAATTCCTTCTAGTGTAAATTCTGATGCAAAGTCTGATATAAAATCTGATAAACAGCATGTTAGCATAAACTCTGAAATTAAATCTGCTGCAAATGCTAACAAACTTAAAAAGGCCAAAGGATCCAAGAAAGTCTGGGTCCTTAAAACTAACCAATAGTGGTCTTTGTGATTGCAGGGCAACAGGAAAAACATCATAGTTCTGGACAGTGGATGTTCAGGACATATGACTGGAAATAAAGCCCTGCTATCAGACTTTGTGGAGAAAGCTGGCCCAGGAGTTTCTTATGGAGATGGCAACATGGGAAAGACTCTGGGATATGGCAATATCAATCTTGAGAATGTCATCATTGAAACAATAGCTCTTGTCTCAGGACTTAAACACAATCTGCTAAGTGTGAGTCAAATCTGTGACACAGGTTATCATGTGGATTTTTTTGAACAACCCTGTTAAGTTGTAAGTAATTCTACAAGCAAAGTAGTTCTGAAAGGTTACAGGCATGGTAACATATTTGAAGCCAGACTTTCAACAAACTCTGATGGCTCTGCAATCTTTCTGTTGAGTAGAGCATCAATTGAAGAAATCTGGAATTGGCACAAGAGACTCTCTCATTTAAATTTCAACAACATAAATGAGCTAGTTAAAAAAGATCTTGTGAGAGGACTTCCAAAATCAGTATTTGCTCCTGATGGCCTTTATGATTCATGTCAAAAGGCAAAACAAAGAAAATCTCCATTCAAGAGCAAAACTGAATCCTCAATTCTTGAGCCTTATCACTTACTGCATGTTGATCTATTTGGTCCAGTCAATGTCATCTCCATTGCAAAGAAGAATTATGCTATGGTTATAATGGATGAGTTCACAAGATACACTTGGGTGTATTTCTTGCACAAGAAGAATGAAACTGCATCTACTCTAACTGATCATGTCAGACAGCTGGATAAATTGGTCAACGATTTTGTTAAAATAATAAGAAGTGATAATGGCACTGAGTTCAAGAATTCAATCATGGGAGAGTTCTGCAAAGAGCATGGAATTAAGCAGGAATTTTCTGTACCTGGAACTCCACAGCAAAATGGAGTTGTAGAAAGAAAGAACAGGACTCTCATTGAAGCTGCACGAACTATGCTTGATGAAGCAAAGCTACCAACCTACTTTTGGGCTAAAGCTGTGCAGACTGCTTGTTTTACACAGAATGCTACACTCATAAACAAGCATGGAAAAATACCATATGAGATGGTGAAGAAAAAGAAGCCAAATTTGAAATACTTCCATGTATTTGGATGTAAGTGTTTTGTTCTTAAGACTCATCCTGAACAGCTGTCAAAATTTGATCTAAAAACTGATGAAGGAATTTTTGTTGGATATCCACTTTCCACAAAAGCCGTCAGAGTCTACAATTTAAGAACAAGGGTTGTTATGGAATCTATCAATGTATCTTTTGATGATAAAAAGATTACTGGACTTGAAGATTTTAATGATCATGATCAACTAAGATTTGAAAATGAAGATTTAAATTCTGACAAATTCCGATGGCTTAAGTCCCGATCCTGTAAGTTCTGACGGGTTAAAATCTGATGTCATTGAAACTGTGGTAACTACTCCAAGGGAAAATGCACCTGTTCAGGGGGAGCAAGCTGAAGATCCTACCACAACTCAAGACTCTCAAGAAGCATCAGAACCTGTCACTGGCTCTTCAAGTTCTGACTCATCAAGTTCTGATGAGCCAAATTCTGATAATTCTGGAAACTCTGATTCTTCAAATTCTGAAGGATCCAACTCAAATTCTGAAGTCTCAGAGAGTATAACTACAGGGGGAACATCAGAAAATGCTGATGGTCACAACATGGATCATGGGGGAGGATCCGATTCTAGAGAACAACTTTCATCTGCAAGGAAGTGGACTAAAGCACATACACCTGACTTAATAATTGGAGATCCTGAAGCAGGTGTCAGAACTAGAACTGCAACATCAAATGAATGTCCCTATCATTCCTTTCTATCTCATACTAAACCAAAGAAAGTGGAAGAAGCTCTTCAAGTTGCTGATTGGGTGCAAGCAATGCAGGAAGAGTTAAATGAATTTGAAAGAAATAAAGTCTGGACCCTAGTGCCAAGACCAAAGAACGGATCCATTGTTGGCACAAAATGGGTGTTCAAAAAAAAACTGACAGTGATGGCATAATTATAAGAAATAAAGTAAGGCTGATTGCTAAAGGTTACTCTCAACAGGAGGGTATTGACTATGATGAAACATTTGCTCCAGTTGCTAGATTGGAAGCCATAAGAATCTTTTTGGCTTATGCTGCTCACAAAAATTTTAAAGTATTTCAAATGCATGTGAAAAGTGCTTTTCTCAATGGAGAATTGGAAGAAGAGGTATATGTTGAACAACCTCCAGGATTTGTAGATCCAAAATTTCCTAATCATGTCTACAGACTTGATAAAGCACTTTATGGCCTTAAGCAAGCTCCAAGAGCATGGTATGAGACTTTAGCTCAATTTCTTCTGGAAAGTGGATTTAACAGAGGCACAATTGATATAACATTGTTCTACCTCAACCATGGAAATGACTTACTTTTGGTACAGATATATGTTGATGATATCATCTTTGGTTCTACAAATGGCAAACTCTGTGAAAGGTTTGCAAAGCTAATGCAGTCAAGATATCAAATGAGTATGATGGGAGAACTTAGCTATTTTCTGGGACTTCAAGTCAAGCAAAATGAAGAAGGTACTTTCATAAATCAATCCAAGTACACCAGAATTTTACTGAAGAAATTTGGAATGCAAGGCTGTTCAACTGCATCCTCCCATGGCCACTGCAACCAAGTTAGATAAAGATACTGGAGCACCGGTAGATATTACTAACTACAGAGGTATGATTGGCTCTTTACTCTATTTAACTGCAAGTAGACCTGATATCATGTATGCTACCTGTCTTTGTGCAAGATTTCTGGCTGATCCAAGAGAACCTCATCTAATAGTTGTGAAAAGAATTTTCAAGTACCTCAAGGGTACAGCTGATCTAGGATTGTGGTGTCCTAGAGAATCAGATTTTAAGCTAATTGGTTACTCAGATGCAGATTTTGCAGGATGCAAAATAGACAGAAAAAGCACTAGTGGAAGTTGCCAATTTCTTGGAGGCAGATTGGTTTCTTGGTTTAGCAAGAAACAGAAATCAATTTCCACATCAACTGTAGAAGCAGAATATATTGCTGCAGGAAGCTGTTGTGCACAGATTCTTTGGATGAAGAATCAGTTACTGGACTATGGTTTAGAATTTTCTAAAATACCCATTTAATGTGATAATCAAAGTGATATTGCTATGACAGGTAATCCGGTTCAACACTCAATGACAAAGCACATCAGCATTAGGTACCATTTCATAAGAGAACATGTGATGGAAGGTACAGTGGAATTGCATTTTGTTCCAACAGATCAACAACTAGCAGATATCTTCACCAAACCACTATGTGAAGCTACTTTTACAAGTCTGGTAAATGAACTTGGAATGGTTTCAGGTTCTTTCTCAAAATCTGCTTAATTTTTGTTCTCATGCATCAGACTTTATGATCACTGTTTACAGATTGTCTTATCTCCATGTAATCTGTGCTTAAACTGTAATATATTAAATATTGATTGTTATCTGATGTGATTATGTATACTCTGATAGTGTTTTGAATGTTCTGTGACTATTCAATCCAATAAGGATGACTGTGCTAGTTGCTGACCTAGTAGTCTTTAACATACTAGAAATCCCATGTTTGAATTAGTTATTTATGTGGAAATCAATTACACAAGCAAAATTCTGATTTTGAGCTTAGTCAAATTTACTTTGTGTATCTTATTACTAAGTCACAAACTAGATTCTTACTTCTTATCTATCAAATTCTGATGTCAGTAAATCTTAAGGATGAACTACATGTTGGATAAGCCTCACTTATCTGAAGAAAAGAAAAGAAAATTGAAGTCAGGTACTCCTTTGAGATCTAGAGTAAATATGTGAAAGGGAAGACCCAAGTGCATTGCTGGTATTAAGTAATATGCATTCGAAAAGCAAATAAATTTTTTTTGATGACTTTTCATATTTTCTGATTACTGGAGAAATAATCTGATAATAGCATAAATTCTGATAGCAGTTGTGACTCACTTACACTGAGAAGCCACTATAAAAAGAATGTCAAAAGATGCATAAAATGAGCACAAACACTTGAGGTGGACTCTTGCAGAAATTTATTCTATAGTAGACTTCAAAATTGAAGACAGATTTTAAGCACTTTTCTTAGTTATGCCTTATTTCTAAGATATACTGAAGTTTATCAGACTTTAATCTTTATCTGATCATTTGCAAATGCACACACTCTCACTCCATGTGAATGATGAAAATTACTATGGTGATTAAGTCAAATTCTGATGAAAGTTTTGATGATTAAACTCTGAAGAACCCAGTCAGTATTTGTATGAAGAATCACAGAAACAGACATTCACTTTTTGAGTACAGAAGCCATATTCTGATGACTGTTAAGTTCTGATAATAGTTAAGTTCCGATGCAAATTCTGATGCTTATGTGACATTATTTAATTACTTGACTTATTTCTGATATTTACATATAACGGTCATATTTATCAGAAAATAATTAGGTGATATAAAATAGTAATAATCATTTGGTTGTGTGTTTGTTTTGGTAACTGCATGTGCGCATTAATTACTGCACGTTTAACGTGCCCACTAATAATTTTTTGACTGTTCACATGCTGCCAGGTGTAAATTGTCTGCCATGCTTCACAAATATAGTTGTTGTCACATCGGGTGTATAAATAAGAGAGTTAAAAGATTTTCTAATCTTTTACCTACTTTTCTCATTCACTAATCTCTCTTATTTTCTCTCACCCACTAATATTCTCTGAAGCTATTTTCTTACAGGCATTTTATCAAACACCTTCTATACACACAACTTTCTCCCTTATTTCTCACAGACATGGCACCAAAGGACATCATTTTCAATGGAGCCAAGTTTGTTCCCAACAACTACATGGCTATTTTTAGCAAGGACGAAGCTCCATCAGATCTTCACTTCATTCCGGACTTTCTTGCTAACAGTGAGATTGGGTATGCATTGACCCAACCAGAAGCACTCTCAGGAACTCAAATACTGGAGTTTTGGAGGAGTGGTGTTTATGATGATGGTGGTGCAAATGGGTCCCCAAGCATCATATTTATAACAGGGGAGGATGAACACTTGGTTACATTGTCAACTGTTCGACAAACTTTACATCTTCCAGAAAACTGTGTTTACAGTTCAACAATTGAGGAGCCGGCTCTTCAACAGATGATGGCAAACCTTGGTTATGAAAAATCTTTGTCCAATCTAGGATAATTGAAGAGGCCCCACATAAGGAGGGAGTGGAGTTTCTTTTTTGACTGCATCACCAAGGCCTTTGCAAACAAGTGCTCCAATTTTGATGCAATTTCAATCCTTAGTCAGCAAATTGGGTATGCTCTTATTACTCAATCTCATTTTGATTATGCTAGTGTTGTGCTAGGATTTATTGGGGATAGGATGTAAAATGACAAAAATACTGTATATTTTGCTAGATTCTGTCAACTTATTTACGGTTTTTTTTTTAATTCTGATAAGCCCCAACTAGCTAGTGAGTTGATCCAACCCTTTAAACTTGCTAAAAGGGCCTTCAATGACTTATTATCTACTGATAATAAGAAGACTGTACTAAGACCCCTCCAAATTCCTCAATCAGCCAAACAGGTCTTAGTAAATTCTGATCCAAACACCTATACTGCCATATATCCTGATGTACAACTATCCCAACCTCCATCAGCACCTACAACCACTACACAACCTACCACTTCTCAACCTCAACCAACTCAACCTACCATTAGAACATATTTCCAGCCAGCACAATCTCAACCTCAACAATCTGCTGCAACATCAAGATCTAAACCTTCAAGAATAAAATCTGTTCCTAAATCTCCACCAAGGAGAAGAAGGATAATCCTTAGGGATGAATCAAATGAAGAAGAAGCACATGTTCATGTATTAGAACCTGTGATAGTAGAAGCTGAAGGGTCAACCCATCCGAAAAAGACTGAAACTGAGGGTTCTGATATTTTGAAGAGGAAAAGAACTATAAGTTCTGATGCTACTCAAGCAACTCCTACACCATCCAGGAGATCAAAGAAACAGATAGCAGGAAGGCATTTGGCACAACCTCATTCTGAGGATACTCAAGAAGCTGAGGAAGGGGATCAGGAATCTCTGATCTCATCAGAACCTGTTGTAATTGAAGCTTTCCCATCCCCACCTCAAGCTAAAGACACTGTTCCAGAAACAGTGATTACACCTCCTGTCTCTCCTATTAAAGGAACAACAGTTGAAGATTCAGGATTAAGTCCTGAAATTGACCTTCATAGGCTGATAATTCCAACTGTGTTATATCTAGAAGCTCCTACAGTACAAGTGAAAACTCCACCAGTTTCTCCATTATATGCTGATATTCCTACCACACCTATTATGGATGTGGACAAAGATGAAGTTGTACCAGAATCACCTTCAGTGACACACACTTTAGTACTGTCAGAAGATGATAAGTTTTCTGCAAGTTCTGGAGAGTCAGCTCCAGTTAATACTCCAGCTCCCATTCTTGGAAAGGAGGCACTAATTGAAAAGTTTGTTGAACAAGCTGCTCCTGTTCCTTGGGAAGAAACTCACAGAGGGGTTGAGTGGACCAAGAAGTGGAATAAATCTGATTTCATTCCAAGCTCAAAAGTTCTGACAGAGCACATTGCCAAAGCTGATGAGCTGATGACAAATTCTGATTTCAAGCACCAACTCAAAGTCACTGCTCTAAGTATTAAATCTCTTCAAGGTCTACACTCTCAAACTCATGAAAAAAGTTGACAAACTTCTGGAAAAAGCTGAAAAACTGGATATGGAGATCAAGCTAGATAAAAAGAGGTATATCAGACCTATACATGAGAAAGTTGAAGCTATTGAAAAGGTTCAAGAAAAGCAACATGCCCAAATTATTGAGGTCCTGAAGAATCAAGCCTCTCAACAAACTCAACTGAATGAAATTCAATCTTCAGTAGAACTTCTTCTCTCTCTCCTACTACCAGATGATGCCAAAAAAGGGGAGAAGGTAGTTAAGTCCAAATGCTTAACTAGTCAAATTCTGAAGAAAAAGGATGACAATGAGGATGACCAGGGAAACCCTAGCAAGGGAAAGGGTCAAGGTCAAGGGCAAAGCAACAAAGTTTCTTCAAGGAAACTAATTTCTGATGCTAGCAAATCTTCTACACAGAAGAAGACAAGTTCTGAAGCTGCTTAAACTCAAAATATGATAGCAAGTTCTGATAATCAAAATCTGATATCAAGTTCTGATGTTCTGATTCAAGCTGAAAGTCAAGACTCTCAGAAGTTCTTGCAAACTCTGAAGCTAAAGGGAAAGCAGACTACTGTCTACTACAAAGATCCTAAAATTCAGACACTTGATGAGGAAATTGCTAGAAGATTATTTCTCAAACATAATCCTAGAATAAATTTAGAGAATTTAAAGGAGGAAGAAGCTAGATTTGCAGCTGATAAGACAAATCTAAAGTCTAAAGCTTCTGATGTAAAGAAACCTCTAAGGCCTAAGGCAAAAGACATTGTGATCAAGGAAAAGTCAATTTCTGAGGCATCTAAGCCCAAGACAAGATCACAAGTTGAAACTGATCCCAAAGATAAAGGGAAAGAAAAAATTGATGAACCAACAAAGCCACATGAGATGAAGATTCCTCAAATCCTGATGAAACCTGTATGTAAACTGATTCAAGTATTTGATGATGCTGCTGCAGTAGATGAAACTGTTCAAACTATGAAGAAAAGGATGATAACTGAAGAATCTAAAACAACCTCTGACACAACTCAAGTTGTTCAGAATGAAGGACAACAAGCTACAGAAGAAACAACAAATTCTGATCAAGTCATCAAGATATCAACCTCTGACAGTGCTCAAGTTGATTTGAGTAAATTGACATTTACTGATAAGAAAAAACTCCTATGGAAGAATGTTAATCCATCAGATCCTAAGAAAAGCCAGCTGCTATCTGATTTCATGACTGTTGGATTGAAAGCCAGAGAAGCAAGAGACAGAGCTGGACTAGGTTCTGATGAAGCCAAAATCAAGACAGGAGTTGAAGTGCTTACAAGAGATCTATTTTTATTGACTGGCAAACTTCTTGAAGAAGTTACACAGAAACACCTTGATAAGGTTATATCTATTCAAGTGGTACTGGATTCTCATGATAAGTATAATGTCAAAGAAAATCTGATTCTATTTCTTGAAGATGGAAGAACATATCAAATGTCAGAATCAGATGTGCTAAACAAATCTCTGAAAGAACTTCAATTCTTTCATTATCTTTTAGAGATAAAGTCTGAGATTATCAGGAGATGGTCAAATTTCATAATGAAGACCATAAGGGATAAAGCAATAATTTCTGGTTCAAGGGTTACATAATTCATTCCTAATATAGTTGAAGATGATGGAAATGAAATTCCAATGAAGAAGAATTCTGCTAAACTTGAAGTAATTCTGAAAGAGAAATGTATGTGCTACAATGAAGACTCTTCTCATCCAAGGGTGATCAGACTTGGTGATGGTTTAGAAAGAAATCACATCTCAGCACTTAGGACCGCAATCTACCAGATTGGAAGTCAAGGTGAAGAATTGAAGCAAGTCAAAGCTATAATAGCTCAAGTCCTGAGGAATAAAGAAGAAAAGTTGATATCAAACTTTGTCAAGAATCACTTTGGATTCAGATTGACTCAATAAGATTGGTAAAAGCTACAAGGACTGTAAGTTGTAGTTAGTTGTCTTATTAAACTCTCATTGCATTTATACTTAAATATTTTTGACATCATCAAATCTATTAACTTGTATATTTGTCATAATTTACAAGTTGGGGGAGATTGTTAGATATATTTGAGATGTCATGTCTAATCTGATTTGTGTTTAGTTTACAGAACTTAACAATAGGACTTATCCAAACTTACTGAAGTCAAAACTTAATATCAGAACTTAAGGCGTCAGAAGATATATATCAGGACTTAAGTGCGGGAAGACTTCAGATAAGGAATGCGGCTGATTTACAGGAGAAGATCTGGACTAAAACAATAGAAGATATGCATGAAGAGTTAGAAGACTAGAAGACGTGTAGAAGATAATATCTGATTGATATATTTTAGGAGACATAATTATATTCCATATCAATTAGAAGATATCTTGTAACTGTGTACTATATAAACACAGCTTAGGATTTACACTTAGGTGTTATTATTATCGAGAAAGATTATACATTGTAACCTAGCAGCTCTTAGTGATATTGTTCATCACTGAGAGAGAACAACAGTTCTATTATAACAGAGTTTATTTGAATATACTTGGTCTTCGTTACATACTTGTGTTGAAATCGATTTGATTGTATAAACACTATATTCAACCCCCTTCTATAGTGTTGTGTGACCTAACATAGAGGCAATCCGGCTTGAAGGGGTTTGTTAGGTATCTTATTCAGAAGGTAATCCTCTTTTGGGGAAAATCTCGCTTCAAGGGGTTTATTATAGCCACTTTAAGGGCTTGAACAACTTCAGGAGGTAATTATGCCACTTCCGAGGTATTATCTAGAACACTTAATACTCCTTGTACAGGTCCAATCAATTTCCAATTTTTGTTGCATAACATCCTTTGCACTAATAGGTCTACCGAGCTTTTGCCGTGTTTTTGAATTACTAACCAATCCTTCAAAAATTGATTTATATTTTGGGATTTCAACCCTTAACGGAGAATTAATGGTGGTATTTATGATTTTATAATTTAACTATCAAGTGAGTCACTAAAGTGGGCTTAATGTATCAAGTTGGTCACTAAACTAAAAACGATATCAAGCTGATCACTGAAGTCGGTTACGGTACACAAATAAACAAGTAAGAGACCTTCTGGGATTTTGAGACAATGGTTTCTCATCAATATTTTTGATAGTTTTTGAGACTGATGCAGTACTTTCCCATACAACCAAAACATATAAGAATTTAGGTCAAATTTACAGCATGTTGATAAATTTTAGGTTGGATTGTCCTTCCTTCCATAAAATTTAGGAGCTTTCACAGATGAAACATTTACACGAACATGATTAGCAGCAATTGCACTGATACAAACCTGACACAAAAATTGTACCTTTGAGATTTTCATGTCGATGAGCGAGATGTTGATGTTTAGGAGATGAGCGAAAGCGCAGAGAGAGAGAGAGAGAGAGGGAGAGGGGGGAGAGGGAGGGAGAGAGAGATTGAGATTGGAGGAAAGTAATTAGTGAAAGTAACACCCCGATTGGAGTGTTGGAAATTGTTGGTTTTTTAGATCATGTGAATCCCCTCTGAGACTTCAGTAAACTCCCAGCAACCTAACCCATGTTAAAAATGATTTTTTAAATGTGATTTTTTTAAAAACCCGCCCTAGCCCAACCCATCTCCCTCAACCAGAGACGGAGATGGAGGGTCCAGGATGTACTCTGGCCCTCTCTGAGTTTCTTAAAAAAATTGGAAATTTAAAAGATATGTATGACGCCCTCAAACTCGGGGTTAGGAATGAGGACCCATGACACCAATAAACTAATATAATAACAACAGTAATATAATAGAGATGCACAAAAGGCCCACCGGGCTTTGACTGAGCCTTAAAAAACCCGGGCTTTGACTTTGACCCGGCCGGGCCGGGCTTTCCGAAAATATCAGAGCCCGTTTGGGCCCTCGAGGCGGGCCTAACCGGGCCGGATCGGATCGGGCCTGGCTTTTTTCTAATTTAAATCGGATCGAGTTTTATAAGAGATTCCGAAGACTACATATGTTAGCAACTAGATCATCGTAAAAATGTATTAGTTTACATTGAATATTTTATGAAAATATTACTTCGTTGAAAACATTTAAGTTCGGCAAAAAATAAACATGTTTATAGAATAATATGTTTTATCATTGTTATCCAAATATATATAGTGTTCTTACTATATCTTCTTTCATTTTTTATGCAATGAAGTATATAAATAATATTATTGATCACAAATATGTAAATATATATGTGTTTAAAGTATTATTTATATTTATAGTAAATGTGAATTCATAAATACATAAAAAATATTAGAATAATCAGATTTTAACCGGGCTTTTAATCGGGCCGGGCCGGGCCGAAGCCCGGCCTTTTAACCGGGCCGACCGGGCTTTGCTTAAAAATATAGGGCCCGTCGAGGCCCTAAGCCAGGGCCGGAACCGGTCTGGGCTTTGACCGGGCCGGGCTTGATCGGGATTTGACCGGATCGGGCCGGGCCAGATTTTCGGGTCCGGGCTTTTTGTGCATCTCTATAATATAATAAACCCTGAAGCTAACAAGATCTAAACAGGATAAAGTATAAGACAAGATTACAACTACCAACCAGAATAATATTATTACAACCCTTAATATAAATAAAACCATATTATTCGATTCCGACTTGGAATCGACAGATAATCCAAAAGTATCTGATTCAGCTATTACACTTCCTACCACCAACTTATTGTCGCTTGCTCACACAGCATCTACCTGATCTAGCATCTGGAATCCCACGACATGATAGGGACCGCTAGGAACGCTCTTGGGAGCAGTGCGCCTAAGTCTGGCCATCTTCTTACTTAACTGCCATTGTTAGATCACACAAATAAATGAGCAAATGAGCTCAACAAGTAACTATATAAACAATTCTTAATATCAACTTAACAACAATATCTGAGGTATTCTATTACGATAAACTAGGTGGCAGTATTCTATCTGTTTCTAGGAAAGGGTTCCAAAAGGAAGATTTCAAAGCTTTTGAGATTCAAGTTCGAATAATCAATGGTTCTCGAGCTCAATCGATAGGTGTTAGGTAATGAATACAACACAAGGGGGTGAATATGTTTTGGACACTTTTAATGGCTTTTTAATTTACTTAAACTTGGTGAACAAAGCAGATAAGAAATGTAACAATATTATGTTAACTGAACTAAAGAAAGTGCACACAGTATTTCAAAACTCACTTAATTTTATATAAAAATCAAGATAGTATTTTGCTACAAATTTCTGGGTTCTTGGTATGTTAAGAACTCAGCTTCTCTCTTAAGAGTTACAAGATTTTATGGATCTATTTTGTTACTACGGAAACAAAGCATCTAGTGTTTACTTTATAGAACAGTAAACACAGGTTTTACACAACATACAACAGCATGTACTAAACCCTACTTTAAGTTAACTAAAACTTTCTATTTCTGACTTAGTGTATCTTTACAAATCGTGCATGTCTGTGACTTTACTTTGTCAGTTAATCTTGACCTTTGATCTTGTACTCTTCAAGCTGCTTTTGTAGACTTTTCACACTGATTGATTTGTTTGTTGATTGATAATCTTGGATATTTAACTGGTCTGCATTTTGTACTTGAGTTTTACATTGAGATCTCCAGTTTGTTATATAGAGAACTCGATATCTCGATAAGTATAATGGCTTATCGAGATCTCTTATTACTCTATAGTTGTTGTGACTTATCAAAGTCTCTGAGTTCATGAATGTGAAATTGACTTGGTCGAGATCTCTTAGTTCTCGAGTATGATCTTGACTTATCGAGATCTCCGAGTTCTCAAATAAACTTGGCTTGTCGAGGTCTCCATGTCTTTGCATGTGGAATTAACTTGTCGATATCTCTAATCTTTATATCTTCATTTTGGCTTATCGATATCACTGAGACTTCTCTACAAGCTGTTTCTTGACTTCTCGATAAGTTATTCTGGAGTTCTCAAATAACTTCTCTATAAGACTTAATCTGTGACTTGTAGATTTCTTGACTAGGAATGTTTTTCCTAAAACAGAATTATTCAACTCCAAGCTTCTTCACATTGTCTCTAAGGCATGATCTTCGTGATTTTCTTCCAGAGCTTATTCTTAGGCTTGAGACTGTTTATAAAAAATACTCCAGTCTAATCTATTTACACTTTTACAGACTTAAATAATACAATATAAAATATAAACTTAGATTATCATACAACTTACTTAGGGCTGTCAATTTGATTTAGTCTTGTTATAGCACATGCATGTCTTGTACAACAATCTCCCCCAATTTGTGAGAAGATTGCTTATCACAAATTCATGCCTGGTAACAAGACTAACCCCAAGCTACAATGAACAATTAAAACTGTACATACAACTTGACAGAAATACATCATTTAACATTGAGTGGTTACAGAAGTTTTAACAAGTGTATTCATTACATAAAGTCCTCATAGCCTGGCTCCTTTCTAGTGAGATCCTTAAGAGTTACTAACACTTCCATTTCTTCTATAATTTCAGTTCCTCTTAAAGCTTCCATAAGCTTGAGCCACTCATCTAATGAATAACCATTTAAGTAACCAACTCTAAATATGGATTATCTGCCAACCTTTATGTTCAGAAAATGTCCATCTTTGGAAAGTATGCTCATCCCTTTTGCTTTAATATCATTTGATCTTTTCTCAATTATTGCAAGTTCTTCTGCATACTTTTTATTTCTTTCTTCCTTTTCAGCCTTTGACCTTGCATTTTTCTCATCCCTTTCTTTCATCCATACACAACATATAGCTCTCCAGAACCTTGTGATTGTATCCTTATCCTTCATTAAGCTGATTGCTCTTTTGAATTATGTGGTTGAAAGTGTGTCCCTTAGGTTACTGCCAAGTAAAGTGAAAGAACCATCATTATAATATATTCTGATTTCTGTATATGATATAACCCAGACTCTGAATATTTCTTCAGCTAGCTGTTGAAAATATTCTTCATCTGTGAGGCACCAATTTAGTGGCAGAAAGTCAGATTGATCATAGAAATTCTAGAGAGATCTCTCATTAACTTGCAGTTGCTTTGTTTTTCTCCCAACAAATTTAAAGTGAATCTTGGTTGGTGGTTTAAATGAAGGTAGGTTTGAGATTTTCTTTAGGCTAGTTTGGATGGTAGTGATTGGGATTTTGAGAAGAGAGTTTGCATTTGGTTTATATAAGAATACTGGCTTTGAGGAGAAGGATGGTTGAGTGTTTGAGCTAAAAGGTTTAGTGGGTTGAGCTTGGTTGATTTGGATTGGCGGGGATTGTTTTTGTGGTCCTGAACCATCTTCCTTCTTCTTTCTCCTTTCATCTCCTTTCTTCCTCTCATCTTCATTCCTCTTTTCATCTCCTTTGCTCTCATCTTTCTTCTTATCTTTGCAGCCAGTTGCTCTTGAAGATTGACTTGGATTTGAGCCAGAAGGTGGTTGATCATTTTGCTTCTTTTCATCATCATCCTTGTCATCCCTTAAATTGAATAGTGAGTTTGGCAACATGGTGTCAGTATTCACAAGGTACCTTTCAAGGATTCAGATCATTTCTTCATCTTCAATTTTCTTGTTCTTTTTGTATTTCATATTAGATTAAAGCGTCATAATCAGCCTCATGTTTCCTCTAACACAGTTCTTGGGAATATTGAAGATCTTGCATTTCTTGGTTTGAGAACAGATGTAGGCCACCCCTTGATTGGATATAGATAAGCTTCAGGAAAAACATCTATTTGAGCCTTTTTGAGTTAATGAAGCAATTGGGTGTCCTCTGTGATGACTACATCTACCTTTTCAATCACTACATCCAGCTCAGATTCTCTTAAGGTTCTAAGATTTGGAAGAGACACCCGGAGACATCTGTCCACACCACCATCATTGATATTTCCAACACTTTTTTTCTCCAAATAGTTATCAATTTTCACAACCACTGCCATAATGGAGTTGATGTTCTTGGTCAATGCTCTTTTGTAGGTATTGTAGTTGTTTTGAAGAGGCATCCTCAGGACTACAAGAAGTTCACTGAATTCTTGATCTTAATTTGGTCCTTCTGCAGCCTTTTTGAGATTGTCTTTTCCCATATCTTGGAATTGTTGAGCTTGTGAAGAACTTTGGCCATGCTGAGTTGTTGATGTCAATTTGCTAGGCTCCTTTGACTTACTAGCATCCCTGGATTGTTGAACCCTAGCTTCTATCTCCCCCTTACTCTTGGAAACATGCATGATGAGGGGAGTTGGTAGTTCTGGCCTCACAGACTCAGGAAGTGCAGGCAATGGAATGTTGAGCTTGCCCATGATGGCTCCCAAAGCCACACAATTTTGCATTTGTCAATATTTGTGTGAGTCCACCAAGGTCTGTATGTCTGCCTAATGGCTCTGTACTAGAGTAGTGAGAGCTTGCACTTGAGCTGCGATTTTGTCATTGGAGGACTGCAAAGTTGAAAATTGTCCTTGAAGAGCCTGAATTTGGAGATTTGTAGATGTAAAAGTAAGTGGTTGAGAGCTTGAAGCTACTGAGGATCTAAAGGTTACTTCCACGTCTTGTTTGATACCCTCCATGAGCAGTGCAAAAGGCTCATATCTACTTTGGTAAAGCTGGTTCAACTTGAGCTTTGTATCATTTGAGCTTGTTATTTGTTGTTGAACCACCTCATGCAGAGCAATGAGAGACTGTCTGAGATTTTTGACATCTTTTTCCACAGAAGTCAGATCAAATCTTGCCATTTTATCAGCAAAATGTTGAAATTTATAAGTGATCTTGACTAGAGAAGGTATGATCTCATCCATCTTGTCTCTTACCATCTTCCTGATCTTGTTTTCATGACCAATCAGCTTTAGTTTTAGAGCTTTACCAAACAGGTAAAAAGCCTTGAGTTGAGATTTGTATACTTTATTGATTGCATCATAGACATCCTGTGGAGTCAGGACCTTGGCATTGCTCCCCAATATGGTGATATACTCATCTCTAAACCTAGCCAAGACCTGATCCATTTTCAGAGAAAAGTCCTTAGATAACCAAGCATCAACATTCTCATCCTGCTAAGCTTCACTGATTATTTTTTGTTTTTGCTGTTCAACTTCCTCACTATATGATGGCTTGATAGTCTTGATTGCTCATATACGAGGTTAAAAGATGCTGTGAGATGTTGGCTAGTCCAGAAATTTGCTCAACAAGAAGATCGTCTACTGTTTTAGGTTGAGTTTCAGTTGTCTATAGCCATTTTGAGATGATGTGTTATTGTTGAGGTTGAGAAGTAGAAGGTTGATTGGTTGGGTGAGAAGGTGATAGAGTAACAAAATCACCTGTGACAGGAGTCACATTTTGCACTGTGGTTATGACAGGGTGTTGTCCTCCACTTGTGGTGGGAATCTCCAGTTGAATTGGAGGGGATTTGGTCGGGTTACTGTCACCATCCTCAAACCCTTGTACTTCTTGCAGAGCAGTGTCACATGAATGTGATGTTCATGCCTCTCCCATAGCAGGGTCATTGGCAATTGTAATCCTAGCCTCAATTTTTAGTGCAACTTCAGCTAGGGTTGTGAGGGGAGTTGTTCCTGTAACAGGAGCCTCCAATTGAATTGGAGAGGACTTAGATAACTCCCCCTCAGGAGTACTACCCTCAAACCTTACAGCCTGTGAAGGCTGATTTGTACATGACCAAGATGTGCTTTCAATGACTTTCTTTACAGCATTTCAAGTTCATAAGTTTTTAAGATTCCATATAGAACTTCCAAAGTCATTCTGCTTAAATCTCTTCATTCTCTAATTGCTGATATTTTTTGTTCAAGATGGTACGGAAGAGCTAGCAGGAACTTTAGGTTAACCTCCTCAGCCTCATAATATTTATCATGTAGCTACAAGTTATTTATCAATTTATTGAACCTTTTAAAGACTTCGGTAAATCATTCTTTTGGTTTAGCCATAAACCTCTCATACTGAGAAACTAGAATCCTCCTTTGGTTTGACCTAACTTCCGCTGTTACTTTACATTATATCTCTACTTTCTCCCAGATCTGTTTGGCTGTGTCACAATTGACAATGTTATTGTACATTACATTATCAAGTGACTCTATTAAGATCAGCTGCAAGCCACTATCCAGAGAGACTTTTTCTTTTTCAGGTTCAGTATATTCAGAAGGATATTTAGGAGCATAATGTGCTGGAATGACCATGTCTCCATCTGTAGATTCCTCTACTCTTACCATGGGGGTGAAAGACCCATTCTTGAGGATCTGAATGTATAATGGATTGGTCATCCTGAGGAATAACATCATTTTATTTTTCCATAGTGTGTAGTTAGATCTGTCAAAGGTAGAAATTTTGATACTGCTAAGCTTTTGTATAGTCATTCTTCCAAGATCTTTAATCTGTTTGCTTTCAAATTTTGCTCTGATACCACTTTTTAGGTAATGAATACAACACAGGGGGGGTGAATGTGTTTTGGATAATTTTAATGGCTTTTTAATTTACTTAAACTTGGTAAACAAAGCTGATAAGAAATGTAACAATATTATGCTAATTGAACTAAAGACGGTGCACATAGTGTTTCAAAACTCACTTAATTTTATATAAAAATTAAGCTAGTGTTTTGCTACAAATTTCTGGGTTCTTGGTATGTTAGGAACTCAGCTTCTCTCTTGAGAGTTACAAGATTTTCTAGATCTATTTTATTACTACTGAAATAAAGCATCCAGTGTTTACTTTATAGAACAGCAAACACAGGTTTTACACATCATGCAATAACATGTACTAAACCCTACTTTAAGTTAACTAAAACTTAAGATTTCTGGCTTAGTGTATCTTTACAAATCGTGCATGTCTATGACTTTACTTTGTCAGTTAATCTAGGCCTTTGATCTTGTACTCTTCAAGCTATTTTTGTAGACTTTTTAAATTAGTGATTGATTTATTTATTGGTTGATAATCTTGGATATTTAACTGGTCTGCATTCTGTACTTGAGTTTTACATCGAGATCTCCAGTTTTTTATATAGAGAACTCGATATCTCGATAGGTATAATGGCTTATCGAGATCTCTTATTACTCTATAGTTGTTGTGACTTATCAAAGTCTCTGAGTTCTCGAATGTGAAATTGACTTGTCGAGATCTCTGAGTTCTCGAATCTGAATTTGACTTGTCGAGATCTCCGAGTTCTCGAATGAACTTGGCTTGTCGAGGTCTCCATGTCTTTGCATGTGAAATTAACTTGTCGATATCTTTAATATTCATATCTTCATTTTGGCTTATCGATATCTCCGAGAATTCTCTACAAGCTGTTTCTTGACTTCTCGATTGGTTATTATGGAGTTCTCGAATGACTTCTCTATAAGACTTAATCTGTGACTTGTAGATTTCTTGACTTAAAATGTTTTTCCCAAAACAGATTTATTCAACTCCAAGGTTTTTCATATTGTCTTTGAGGTATGATCTTCATGATCTTCTTCTAGAGCTTATTATTAGGCTTGAGACTGTTTATAGAAAAATACTCCAGTCTAATCTATTTACACTTTTACAGACTTAAGTAATACAATACAAAATACAAACTTAGATTATCATACAAATTACTTAGGGCTATCAATTTGACTTAGTCTTGTTGTAGCACATGCATGTCTTGTACAATAATATGGTTCTCAGAGTGTTTCATACTTTGAGAGATAAATCTCTCTAAGCTATGGGAATCAATATAAAAGTAAAGTGACAAGGTTCTCAAACAAGATTCTCAGAATTTTAAGGAAGCTTCAAATCAAACTATTTAACTTCAAATCAAAAGAAATGCGTAACTCTTGTTACAACATTTATAAAACTTTTACTTTCATTACTTAATAACAAAGAACCCTTGATTGAAATATCCATCTTTTAAATATAATACGGGTGATTAGCCCGTACTGTCCTCCATCCGGTTGTTAAGGTACCTATGACATTATTTCAGCCTTATATTGGACTAGCTCCGCTAGTCTCTTACGTGACTGGACTAGTACCACTAGCATGTTACGTCTCTATCCAATCCTTTAGGAATTCATTTGGAAAACCTTTATATTGTAATACAAGAAAGTTTGGCCAAATTCATTTTAACTTTACCGATATTTTAAATCGTTTGGACTCATTCAAGTCAAAAGTCATTCTTAAGTTCAATTCAAGAATTCAAGGAAAATGAGCAAATCAGAAATAAACAGGGATCGCAAGTTAAGGAAATGATCAAACACTACACAGGGTATAACAAGGTCGATATCAGGATAGTTCCAAAGAACAACGCATAAAGAAGGCACAAGTTTATTATCAAAGGATTCTAGGTTAACAAGGTATGAAATATGAAAGGTTCATTACGTCTCTTAGGGTCAAAAGATCATAAGGATAGCCCAAAAAAATGAAATCAGGGTATAAGTGGTTAAAACAAGGGGTTACTATCAGGGTTTATCACAACGATCAATAACAGGTTTATCACAAGGATCAATAATAATATTACGGAGATTCTTTACTCTATCATTGCATAGCACAAATAATCTCTCTATAATCAATTCACAATAGAAGGCAGAGTTACTTGCCTAAAAAAGCTTTCCTATTTTATGGAACCTGAGCTACTGCCACCTAAGACCTCTTTCCCTTTTTCTAGCCTGAATTCCTTCGCTTTCCAAATTTACAATACAAAACAAAACCCTAATTAGAAACTTGATCGATTCCCGATGTTTCTTAGAACGTCTAACTTCTACCCCAATCGCAATATCCGATTATCTTATATATTTATATAACACGTAACACATAATAGGTTACACCTTTATACACTTTATATTATCGAATTACTCGATACTTCACACATAGCAAGTAATCACATAATCTCATAATCCGACACCAAATCTTAATAATCATTTCGACTATACTCCTTATACAAACCTATATACTTTCCTTTTCAAAAATTGGGCATGACGTATTTGTACTATACTTACCCTTATCATATCAACCAATCAATCAATCTAGTATGCATAATCATCTTTAACACTTAACTCTTAACACGAAACAAACATCTCAATTCTATACGATAATGACTTAGCATAACGAATCAAAGCTACAATACAAGACTCGAATCCTTAGTTCTTTTAAAACCGAATACAAATTCTTGCGATCATCTTAACGATAAACACATATCAACTTGCATGCAATTCGAATTTAGCATATTCAATTCATATAACATATAATCTCCTTAACAAACCGCCATGCATATTTTAATAATGATCCAAATCATGAGTTAATCCTTATCATCCTTAAAACCATTCTTTTTTCATCATTTTTTTATAAAAATTTGAACCAAAAGGGTTCCCTAATTCGACCAAACTCCAAAATTTTAACATACAAAGAGTTCCTAGATTCTACACTATCCTTAATCAGTTGATATTAGACATCTCAAGCATCAATCACCCTTAGTAATCATCTCCTTACATTTTTTTATTAAAAATTCAAACCAAAAAATGATTAAACTGAATAAAACTTAGAAAATCAACATGCATCCATTTTTAATTACATGCATAAAGGTTTTAGTGACATGCATCCATTTTTATCCATCTATTCACAATATCAACTTCTAGTTTTTTTATTATATCCGAACTTTTAAGAAAAAAATTTGATCTAAAAATCAAAACACAAGCAAGTACTAAACAAGTAACATGCACTTTACATTTCATCTTCTTTATACTAAATCAAATTGAGAATCAAGCTTAAACAAACCCACCGGCTCCCATTTGGTCATGACCGGTGGTGGTCGAACTCGAGGGCGCCCATGCAAGGGTCTCCCTTCGAATTTTGGACCTCTAAATCTTGTAAAACTAGTACACTAATAACCCTTATGAACATATACTGTAACAACCCAAATCCGGGGTCAAGATTTGGTGTCACTAAATAATCTTTACATAAAATAAAAGAATATTGAATTAACCCCTTGAATCCGGATCATTTACAAGTTATGGTATGAAACAAGAATCTAACTTTCTACAATTCCCAACAACTACAATACGAGTGTAAATACCTTTATGCTACCATCCTTGTCAAATTTTTCTAACATCTTCGTACTCTCGCAGCGGAGATTTCTCTAACTTCTTCTGTCTAATGAAAGCTATTCACTTCTATCCTTATCTGCTTCTGAAAGAAATAAGAATTTACAAAGCAAGAGTGAGCCAAAAATGCCCAACAAGTATATAATTTGAGTTTCAAGCATTAATATCAAAGGAAAATTTTCGGACAAAATCTTTAAATAAATTTTAAACACTTCTATTTATTTGAAGGAGTTGAGCGAATAAACATTGGTTGTTACCAGCCTTTACTTGTAAATCCAAAAGTGACAAGCGAGTCCCCGATTCATCTCCTAAATTAGGGTTTTTTCCGGTTTTGGAATCATAAACTTCTGAGAGAGAATGCCGTTAATGGCGATCAACAACAAATTAGACTGGACACTAGTTCACACTTATACCCTGCAGATCAGTCAGGATACAGTGCAGATCTATACCTACCTGTATAGATCCAGTCGGGTTCCCAGGCTCTACGGCCCATCTCAAGGCACCGGTCATATCCCGGTCCTTAGGATAAAGTAAAACTTAATCCCACACATCATCAGTATCCAGCCCGTGGAGTATATTGATGTCAAATCATTTTGAATTCAAAACATCCCAATTTAGGGTTTGCAAATAACCCGAAAGAATGGGTATTTGCTCAAGAGAGCAATCGAATTATAGGAACAATAATGAAAAGAACATGCATAATCAGAGTAACTGCAGCGAAATATAAAACATTAAACTATTCTGAACTTAGAATAGGAACGAAGAAATAATTGCAGTATTTTAAAAGAAAGTTCAGGAATACTTGCCTTGATAAGCTTTAACTACCATTATCGGTTGACTTTTGGATTGCCTTGAACGTTCGGTTTTATCGTCCAACCACTACCCTATCTTGGATACGATCTCAACAATCAGGCCCTTCGATTTGAACTTCGTTGATCTCGATGTCTAATCACTAGATCATTCCTAGTCCGATGTCGATACTCGGGTTTTTCGTCTAGGACCTACATGGTTAAAATATCCTAATTCAGATAATCGTTTCGCTTAACATAACACTACTATCTTATTTTACCCATACGATTTCATAACCCAACTCATATTTATATGTATTATTGAAATACACATAGCAATTATGGTTCACATCTTCAAAACTCGGTTCGGTATTTATTTTTAGAAAATACGAATACTCGTCATTTTGAAAAATAGGGTAATCGATTATTTATAAATTATCTTGTCTCAATCGCAATTAAGTTCATATAATATAATTGTATATGGTTATTCGACGTCTCCGATAATTATAGGTTACGTTCCCGTATTTTCGGAATTAATTTCCCGAAAATCGGGCAGCGTTTCCTTTATTTATCGGGCTACCCGTCGAAATCAAATCGACGTCAATCACAACATAAACGCAACACCAAGCAATTCACAAATCAATTCATCAATCCCATTCAACGATACGAAATTTCTTTATTAATTATTATTATTCATTTTTGTTTCGAAATTATTTTACAACTAATTTTTATTTATTTATAACTTAGGACTCAGATAAAAATCATCATCGCCCACCGTCGACTCGCCGAGGCTCATCGCCGACGGCGATAAAATTTATTGGTGCCCGATAATATTCGAGTTTCCAAATAAATTCTACCGATTAATTATTATTTATTTCCGCTCGAACAATTTCATTTCACGAAACTTTAATCATTTTTGTTGGAAATATATTGTGAACTTGATGATTACATTAACAAAACACCTTAGTAGATTCAACTTAGTGAAAAATGTAGCACTCGACGGGTGATCAGATATAGTCCCGACGGATGACTCAATATAGTTCCGACGGATGATGATTTGACATCCATCGAGTGAGTAGCGTATGTAACAATAAGTCATGTAGCACATTTCTGTAAACACCTTTGTATAGATTCTGTAGTAGCATATAAGTCATGTTGACTTTAATTAGATATGCAGAATAGGTTGATTAATTGTAAAAATTAGATGTCTTGTAATTCTGCATAAGTGAAATGAAGTCAAGTGTCAAATAACTACCCGACAAATGATCAACAAAGCCACCGACGGATGATCAACTAAGCTCCCGACGGATGATCAACAAGGCAACCCGACGGATGATAATCATGTATCCGACGGATGATCAATTCAAACATCTGTTGACAGTGACAACACAGTCCAGCAAATAATTTACCAATTACATTCCAGAAATATCAAAATATTCAAAAGTTATCAAAATAAAATTTTCAACATTTTCTTTTTAAATAAATTTTGGAACGCGCATCAAACCCGCATTTAACGAACAAATGCGCGGGTAAATAAAAGCCAGAAAATTTCTGAAATAATTTTAAAATTCGCTAAATATTTAAAAGTTAATAAAATAAAATTTTCATGATTTTTGAAATATTTTGGAATTAAATACTGATTTTACAATTAAATGAAATCAGAAAATCATTTAAAGATAAATAATAAATAAAATGTTGATTTCTAAATTTTATAAACTCCTAAAAATAATAAATAAAATTATAAAGCAACACAAATAATTTTAGCATTTATAAGAATAAATGTTCAATAAAATTACTTTAAAATGAATTAAATTCATACAGCTCGATAATTAATTATAAAATTATTCTTCACATTCAAGAAATCACAAACAATTAATAATACAGCAAAATATAGCTGGCAGAATCATCACATATTTTATTTGTTTAATAATTCAATAATTACATTTATATATCAGATCCGAAAATAGGTTAGTTAGCCGCTAAGTAACTAAAAAGATGATACAATTTTAATACCAAATTTGGATAATTATCAAAACAGAATTTCCTATAAAATACTTTATACAACAATAAGGTAATAATATCTCTCCTTTTGAGAATACGGATTTTTATCGGACTATAAAATGATTTGCGTATCGAAAATGTTACGCCGGGACTCATACGGGTCAAACCGTACCCCGGATTGAAAAAGTCAAAACCTGAAAAGTGTTCAGAATTATCAGATTAGGTTAGGAAGGAGTTTTCAGAAGAGTTTCGGGTTGTAAAAACGCAAAAATGATTGAAGTGGGACGATTTCTGGTTCTAAAAAGTAATTTTTTTATAATTACTTGAAATAATCATTATTAGTTCTATAAATTCTTATAAAATCATATGATAATCCAAAAATTACCAGAAAAATACCAAAACACTCTATATTTTATTCTGGATAATTAAAGATTAAAATATCTAAATTTTTATCAGAAATAAACATGAAATATTAATATCAATTATCAAATAATTCATAAAAATTCACATAAAATCACATAATAATTATTTATTGATAAAAATAATTACATAATATTTCTCAGACGTTACATCCTTCCCCCTTAAAAGGATTATATCCTCAGAATCATGCTAAGGAACAGACCATGATGTTTTCCAAGTATCTCTCTTATAATTTCTCAGTTCTCATCACCTTAAACACAACTCAACGGCCTCTTACCGTCATCAAATCTATCAGTTACTCACGCATTCTGACTCACATCTCCATTTCATACATATGGAGCTAAAACACTCTTCCTGGTTATATACCTATGAACGTCTTATGAACTCGTTATACCTGTGACAACAAGACCAACTCATTCACAATCATTCTATTTCCTTACATTCTCAAAGGACTAACTTAATTTGTACTAATTCTTATTTTGGTTCTAATTCTAACAATTCGTGCTCATGATTTCCTCCCATTTTACTCGATGTTCAACTTTACCTCTCATGTCTCTTTCCATTCGATTAGCCTGACCTATGATCGTTTTCAATCGTATTCGAGAATCTTTAATCGATCCCTTGTACTTTTCATTCATCTGCGTCCGATATACTGAGGTCATGGCATTTTATGCTTCAAAATGTCCTACATCTATTCAAAAGCTTAAACTTAAAGGGAAAATTTCAACAATTGCATTTAACTTACCACTTAACAGTATATTCCAATTTCTTTTCAATCACTACCAAGGATATTCACCGCAAGAATCTTTTACTATCTGAAAGAAATATATTAATTTGGAATGGGATGAATCATAACTTTGTTCAAAACTCGGTCTCTTGGTACTAATACTCATTATGTTGTCATATCAAATTAGATATTAATATGAACTTTGATGCTCACAATATTTCATATTGAAGTCAACATCAATCATCTATATTAATACCACCTTTGATATCTAACAACAAAGTAAGTATAAACCAGAAACTGAGTCAAAACTTGAACTTCAATTTCTAACTTTTCTAATTCTTTTAACCATTTCCCAACAATCTTAATGGTATTCACTCTTTTCTTTCTATTCAAAACATCTGTCCCTAAATGGACCTTTCCTGGTTGGTAGTTACCCAAGCAATCATAGCTCATAATTAATTATAACCATAATTCATACCTTTGAAACTGAGAATGCAGTTGCTATTTTTCAACTCTTCGCAGGCATATCTTCAGGCGTTCAAATTGGTCTTCCTTAGTCCTTGAATTAGTGAGGACGTTATCAATAAATACAATTACACTATCCAAATACTCCTGGTACATTATGTTCATTTGATCTCCAGACTTACAATTTCCGATAATCGATGCGTAACTTCATACCTCCATTCTTCCTTTTCCCATGATCACTTTTGTGCACAGCGCAAAACACTCTTTATTTCATTATTCTTTCATTCCACATTTCTAAAGTTTTCCTTCACTCATTATTTCATCCCTATTGAGTTATACGATATAGGGCTTTTGACACCAGCCTGACTCTGTGCACTAATCGACGAGAAATTCTTACCTCATTCCCCGAGGTAACCTTGGTAAATCATTCGTTCGAACCTCCGGGACTTCACTTTAATTTTAAAGAATTCTGACATGAGATCTATTGTAACGTTCTTCTCTAGCAGTTCGCCATTAATACCTTTGTTTAATCATTCCTGTTTACACGCATTTTTGGAACGAATTCCTATCTCCAACTATCGGCGTTTCACCTCATTCTCCTAAAAGTTCTGGCACAACCGACGTTCCCAACTTGCATATTTCCTGGATTATTTTATAAAATTTCTTTCTCATCCTTTTGATTCCACTTCTTTTCATCATTATTTCTCCATTCTCATTATTCATTATCTCTTTTAAACATAACGAATTTCTTTTTCTTAGTAATATTAATCTGTTCAATATTAGATAGATCATTTATGGAGTTAACACTGGAATAAAGGCCCGTATCTATAATATTTAAATTCTTATTAATAAAATTATTAAAATTCATCGGTAGCTATTTTCTTAGCCTTGCTTAACGCATCACGAATCGCGTATTTGACTTCTCTTCATTGACCAACATCTCTTTTCCCTGAGTTCACATGTGGACTTCATCAGTCTCCGTCTTACATCAGATACTTGGATTTGCAAGTTTCCCAGTATTTCACAGCATCTTCCATGAAATCGTAATTCGACAAGGATGTACATTCGCGTCCTTCCTGGAGTATTATTACAGATGATATAATCTCTTTGCTTTATCTTGAACCTTCAGTTCTTGAAAATATTCTTCATACTAGCATGTACGAATAACTTTTTGTTCCTCTTATATATCGAAAAGGGCGTATTCTTCTGGATAAAACCTCGCACATGTTTGCAGTAACATCTCGCTTATTGTACTAAACTTTCAATTTATGTTAATGCCATTACTTCCTCTAAATTACTAATCGCTTTGATTTCGGATCTGAAAATCATGTTAGAGCTCGACTCAATCTAATTGGAATCGATCTCCATTTAACTAACCATTAGTTGGTAAAGTTGATCAATTAACTCTTTTAACTGATCACTTAAACCAAGTGCTGACTAGCTAACTGGAATCAAAGACCAATTATATAAAGTCAGTTTGATCATAACAACTTTCTCAAGAACTGAAATCGCAATCATTTGGAGTACTGACGAGAACGATAATATATTTTTTTTATCCTTAAATATAGGGTAGTTTCTGAAAATTTGGGCAACACTTCCCCTACACCATTGACTAACAGTCGGACTCAAGCCGACACCATCAATCAACCAAATCATCCACAATCATATCTACCCACTCCCATCAACCAAAATCATCAATTTTCCATAATACACATTTTATCATTTTGATCAGCATCTGACTGGCATATCATATATCTTTTTAATTGGAATTGGGTCTTACACCAACAATGATTAATATAACCATACATTTCTCAGTTCTTTCAAATATTACGAATTGTTATTAATGAACTTAAAATTTGATTTCGCGATTTTTTTAATTTATTTCTGACCATTATTAATCGGTTTATCTTTTAATAACCGCGCATGGTCTTCATTATTATCGTCGCAATTTGGTGGAAACTTAATCGTTATATCATTATTTCTTAAAAGGTTTCACAGTCGAGTCACCATTGCTTCATCTCCACTTATGGTTCCGCATCAAACTTTTGTCACTGGCCCAGTTATGGGTATCCAATTCACCATAACTTATTTCTTCAAATTGGAGAACCTCACAGTTCCTTGAAGAACACGTTCGAAATTTGATTGCAATTAAGATTCCTTCTATCTTGAATCTTCACGACAAATATCTTCTCGCGATGAGGGATGCTTCAGGTATTAATTGCCGGTCTGAGTCATTGTTCAGAATTCCTTTGATTTTCGATTGTCGTCCCGACACTCATTTGCTTTGTCGATGTACACAACTTTACTTTCTTATTTTATAATTAATTTATTTATTAGGGTTCACTAACCATTCATTTCATGTCAAAATCCTCTAATTTGAAGTGCATCGCATAACCTACCATATTGATGAGATCCTCGTAACATGAACAACTGTCTGATTTGATATCTCTACCACGACCGCGTTGTCGGTATATCCATTCTTCCTTGCTCGCAAATGTCCACCATTTATCGGCTTGCAATCATATCCTCCTTCGACACATAATTCTACCTGTCACACGGGATTATTCCATTTCTTTTGTAATCGTCAAAGAATAGATGCTACGCAAGAGGAGAGTTTGTGAATATGATTTTGATTGAAAACTGAATGAGGAATAACAATACCACAAACGGTTGGGAGAATTTTTAAATCAGGAAATTAGAGGAAGAAAAATGAATGAAGAATGAGACAACCATATTCGTACTCAAGATGGCCAGTCTTTCATACTATTTAGCATGCAGCACATGATTAGGTGGCGTCCCACCCGACTCTTCGTCATTTCGACAAAGCGTCACATCACAAACTGTTTGTCTCAATCAGGAAACAATACTTTGAGAAGAAAATAATTTGGAAGGAGTACAATAAATTTCCTTTCGCTTTCGCCTCATATGATTTATCAACAGAAGAAGCTCATACGTATTCAAGAATCAAGAAGAACATATGTTATCATATTAGAGGAAAGAATGTTAGTTTTGATCACCTTCCACACTTCACTTATGTATGCCTTCAGGATCCCTTCGAATGAGAGATTCACCATTTAGGTCACATTATAACTTCAGAATGTCTTTTGGAAATGCCTCCATATTCAAAGCTTTAATAGTTCGATCACATCGGGTCCTTACAAAATTTATAATATTTGCTTCTATTTTCCTTTATGCCGCATAGATTAACCATCGATCACGCAACGTCTCAATTTTGTTGATAAGAATATGATTCTTCTCCAATCATCTGGAAGATTCTTTCATTTCCTTCAATCATCCTACGTCCGTTCGAATCACGAATCTTTTAAATTTTAATAATTTTATAAATTGGGTAAATAATATTTTAACATGTTGATTCAATTATTGATTTTATTAAACAAAGTTTACTTTCATTTTTCACGGAAAACTTTAAACTTCCTCCCTGCTGGTGGGTCCACTCGGTCCTTCGAACTAACTATACTGAGTCTAAATCCATTATCCTTTTAGGTCATCTCCTGTTTATAATAACAAGAACTTAAGTAGTAATTTGACAACCAAATTGTAAAACTCATTTCGTGCAAAAATCTTCTGAAAGTTGATTAAGAAAATCTTTTCTGAAATCTCATTTTAAAATTTTGAAAATCAAATATTTGGTCGTCATTACTATATAGGTTACTTGTTATTCTCTTGATCCGCTAATGAAATATCTAATTAAAAAAATGCCCATATAAGGGTCTCTCCCCTTTGGTACATCTTCTACTTTTCCTTGGATTCTGCTCGCACTTATTAGTCGACAAAACTTTATTATCGTTGTACATCATTTTATTCGCAATTCTACCTCAACGCCGATATCGGGTACTATCTTTGACATTCTTGTCATTGTCCTTAACGTTATACTTGCAACCACAAATGCGATTCGATGTTCCGTCTATAAATAAGGTCACACCTTCTTGCTAGTCTTACCTACACCTAGTAAGGTAGATATCATTCCTCGCGCAGTGCCCGGTATGTGATAAGAATCCTCTCGCAACGATGGTGCCTTTGCAGCTTGCAACTTTGGCTCTTCCTCAGCTTCCATCAACTTGTTGCCTCCAGCGTGGAGCTCGTCCTACTACCTAATTCTAAGTTAAATCGTACCAATACTCACCTAGCTTCACTTACACAAATGCTCACAAGAATCAATCACATTTTCTTTAAAACCACATGAAAAATATGGTATCACACCCAGTCTCCGTCGATCCGTCGATTCCTCGTTATTGTATGATCAATATACCTATTACGTTGCTATATTTTCCTTACACTTCCCTCAACAATCCTAGTTTACCAATTCCATATCGGTCCCGGTAACCCTAATTCGCACTCAACTCACTTAACATGAGTATGCCTAGGATATTTCCTATCTTGTACGGCCTACCACTCCTATCTTACCCTCACCTATTCTTATTTCAGTGACCAATAACCTGTAGCTCTGATGCCAACTTGTAACAACCCAAATCCGGGGTCAAGATTTGGTGTCACTAAATAATCTTTACATAAAATAAAAGAATATTCAATTAACCCCTTGAATCCGGATCGTTTATAGGTTATGGTATGAAACAAAAATCTAAATTTCTACAATTCCCAACAACTACAATACGAGTGTAAATAACTTTATGCTACCGTCCTTGTCAAATTTTTCTAACATCTTCGTCCTCTCGCATCGGAGATTTCTCTAACATCTTATGTCTAATGAAAACTATTCACTTCTATCCTTATCTACTCCTGAAAGAAATAAGAATTTATAAAGCAAGAGTGAGCCAAAAATGCCCATCAAGTATATAATTTGAGTTTCAAGCATTAATATCAAAGGAAATTTCCGGACAAAATCTTTAAATAAATTTTAAACACTTCTATTTATTTGAAGGAGTTGAGCGAATAAACATTGGCTGATACCAGCCTTTACTTGTAAATCCAAAAGTTACAAGCGAGTCCCTGATTCATCTCCTAAATCAGGGTTTTTTCCGGTTTTGGAATCATAAACTTCCGAGAGAGAATGCTGTTAATGGCGATCAACAACAAATTAGACTGGACACTAGTTCACACTTATACCCTGCTGATCAGTCAGGATACAGTGCAGATCTATACCTACCTGTATAGATCCAGTCGGGTTCCCAGGCTCTACGGCCCATCTCAAGGCACCGGTCATGTCCCGGTCCTTATGATTAAGTAAAACTTAATCCCACACATCATCATTATCCAGCCCGTGGAGTATTTTGATGTCAAATCATTTTGAATTCAAAACATCCCAATTCAGGGTTTGCAAATAACCCGAAAGAATGGGTATTTGCTCAAGAGAGCAATTGAATTATAGGAACTGTTAGATATATTTATAATGTCATGGCTAATATGTTTTATGTTTAGATTGCAGATCTTATTTGAACAGAACAAATCAGTACTTAACTGATCAGTACTTATACTGGAAGTCAGAACTTAAGGGATATCAGTACTTATGTTATCAGGAGATAGATATCAGAACTTAAGTGCTGAAGGACGATCAGATAAGGACAGTAGCTGATTAAAGTTAAGAAGATCAAGATAAACATAAGAAGAGATATGCATGAAGAAGGAATTCCGTGAAGAATGGAATACTTGGAATAGAAGATATCTGATTGATATATTTTAGGAAGCAGAATTATATTCCATATCAATTAGCGATTATCTTGTAACTGTGTAGTATATAAACACAGACATAGGGTTTACACTATAAGTGTTATCATTATCGAGAATATTATTTACTATAACCCTAGCAGCTCTCGTGATATTTTGTTCATCACTGAGAGATAACAGTTCCAGATTGTAACAGAGTTTATTGATTAAATAAAGTTTGTTTTCTGTTACATAAGTTCTTGAAGTTTGATTTGATTGTAATAAACACTGTATTCACCCCCTCTACAGTGAAAGTGTGACCTAACAAGTGGTATCAGAGCCTTCTGTTAACACACATACAGTTAAAGATCCAAAAACAATCATGTCTGACACAGAAACTCCAACTAAGCCTACCAAAACTGAGGAATCATCAAAGACATCAACTCAGAGTCGATATGAGACTATCAGAGTTCCCATATTGAGACCATCTGAATATCCCATATGGAAGGTAAGGATGACCATGTTTCTGGAAGCAACAGATCCAGAATACCTTGATAGAATCAAGGAAGGCCCTCACAAACCTACCAAGCTCGCTGTTGTAGTTGCAGGTGAAGCAGCAATGACCGTACCAAAGGAAAAGAGTGATTACACTGCTGAAGATATAGCATCTATTGCTAAGGATGCCAAGGTACGACACTTATTGCATAGTGCCATTGATAATGTAATGTCAAACAGGGTAATCAACTGCAAGACTGCTAAGGAGATATGGGATGCACTGGAGACAAGGTGTCAAGGAACTGAAACAGTTAAGAAGAACAGGAAGACAATACTCACTCAAGAGTATGAACACTTTGACTCTAGGACTAATGAGTCATTGACTGATGTATATGATAGATTTGTCAAACTCTTGAATGACTTGTCATTAGTAAATAAGGAGTATGATCTTGAAGATACAAACCTTAAATTCCTGTTAGCTCTTCCTGAATGTTGGGATTTGAAGGCAACAACAATAAGAGACAACTACAATCTTGATGAAACAACTCTTGATGAAATCTATGGAATGCTCAAGACTCATGAACTTGAGATGGAACAAAGAAGCAAGAGGAAAGGAGGAAAGTCAAGGACAGTTGCTCTCAAGGCTGAAGAGGAATCCCCCAAACCACCTTCCTCAAAGAAAGACAAGGGTAAAGCTCTTATCATAAAGTCTGATACTGAGTCATCAAGTTCTGAGAGTGATGATGACTCAGATTCTGAAAGCTTGCCTGAAACTGATGCTGATGAGGAGATGATGAAGCTGTGTGCTCTTATGGTGAAAGGAATCACAAAGATTGCATACAGGAAGTTCAGGAAGGGAAAGAAGTTTTCCAGAAAAGGCATAAGTTCTGATAAGAAGAATTTCAGAAGATCTGAAGGAAGAGTAGGAAAGTCTGACAGAGGAGATTACGCTAATGTTAAATGTTATAATTGTGGTGAGAAAGGCCACATATCTCCTGATTGCAAGAAGACCAAGAGTGACAAAGGCAAAGCTCTTGTCACAAAGCAGAAAAGCTGGACAGACACCTCAGACTCTGAAAGTGAGGAGAACTATGCATTGATGGCAAATGCTGATAAATCAAGTTCTGAGAGCAGTTCTGAAGCTGCTGAAACAAAGGTACCTCAGACTACTTATGCTTTTCATACTGATGATATTAATGAGTTGAGAAGATATCTTAAAACCATGTTTGTTAGTTATAGAGATCAAACTTTAACATGTGAAAGATTAACTTCTGAAAATCTTGCTTTTAGGAAAAGAAATGATTTCTTAGAAAAAGAGTTAGTCATGTTCCATCAAACTCAGCAGGATAGAGATGATGCTTTTTATGTTAGGGATGAAGTGCTAAAAATGAATGAATCTCTAAAAACTGAGTTAGAAAAGGAGAGAGAGATTATCAGAACTTGGACTAATTCTGGCAAAACAACTCAAAATTTGCTAAGCAGTGGAAACTGGAAAGAGGGCTTAGGTTATGGAGAAAATAAAAATGAAAAAGGAACTGTAGAAATTAAGCCTGTTGATAAGCAAAAGCCGAAGTTAAAACCTGTTAAGTTTGTAACTGAAAAATCTGAAAATGGGAAATCAGAAGTTAAAAAGGAATTAGCTTCTGACAAACTAAAACAGGAAAAGACAGCTGAAGTTAACATAGGCTTAATGACAAAGAAGCAGCTTAAGCATAAGCTGAAAGATGTTAAGAATGCAAACAAGGTAAAATCACCTAGGAAAAACAGGAATGGAAAGGAAGGTGTGAATAAAAGCAATAACTATAAAACTGTTCCTGATGCTACTAGGAAAGCATGTCATAACTGTGGAAGTTCTAACCATCTGGCTTCTTTTTGCAGGAAGAATAAGAATATTAACTCCTTATCTACAAAGTCAGGAGTTAAGAGTCAGTCTGTTAGATACAAACCACAAAATCCTTGTTTTCATTGTGGTAGTTTATGGCATTCCATTTATACTTGTAAGGAATATCATAGTTTGTACTATGATTATTATCAAATAAAACCTTCTTTAAAGAAAGTTTATGTTGTTCCTTCTAGTGTAAGTTCTGATTCAAAGTCTGGTAGTATAAGTTCTGATAAGAAAACTGTTAACATAAAATCTGATGCTAAATCCGCTGCAAATGTTAACAAACCTAAAAAGGCCAAAGGATCCAAGCAAGTCTGGGTCCTTAAAACTAATAATTAGTGGTCTTTTTGATTGCAGGGCAACAGGAAAAATATTTTAGTTCTGGACAGTGGATGTTCAGGACATATGACTGTAAATAAGGCCCTGCTATCAGACTTTGTGGAGAAAGCTGGCCCAAGTGTTTCTTATGGAGATGGCAACATTGGAAAAACTTTGGGATATGGCAATATCAATCTTGGGAATGTCATTATTAAAGATGTAGCTCTGGTCTCAGGACTTAAACACAACTTACTGAGTATAAGTCAAATCTGTGACAGAGGTTATCATGTTGATTTCTTTGCAGAACATTGTGAAATAGTTAGTAAATCTAAAGGAAAAATTGTTCTGAAGGGATTCAGGCGTGGTAACATTTATGAAGCTAAGCTTTCAACAAGTTCTGATGGTTCTGCAATCTGTTTAGTGAGTAGAGCCTCAACTGAAGAAAGCTGGAATTGGCACAAGAAACTCTCTCATTTAAACTTCAACAAGATAAATGAACTGATCAAGAAAGATCTTGTGAGAGGACTGCCAAAATCAGTGTTTGTTCCTCATGGTCTTTGTGACTCATGTCATAAGGCTAAACAAAGAAAATCTTCGTTCAAGAGCAAGACTGAATCATCAATTCTTGAGCCTTATTATCTGCTTCATGTTGATCTATTTGGTCCAGTGAATGTCATGTCTATTGCAAAGAAGAAATATGCGTTGGTCATAATAGATGAGTTCACCAGATACACATGGGTGTATTTCTTGCACACAAAAAGTGAAACTGCATCTATCCTGATTGATCATGTCAAACATCTGGATAAATTGATCAAAGATTCTGTGAAAATTTTGAGGAGTGATAATGGCACTGAATTCAAGAATTTGATAATGGAAGAGTTCTGCAAAAATCATGGAATAAAGCAGGAATTTTCTGCTCCTGGAACTCCACAGCAAAATGGAGTTGTTGAAAGGAAGAATAGAACTCTAATTGAAGCTGCACGAACAATGCTTGAAGAAGCAAAGCTTCCAACCTATTTCTGGGCTGAAGCTGTGCAGACTGCTTGTTTTACTCAAAATGCAACACTCATTAACAAGCATGGAAAAACACCATATGAGATGGTGAAGAACAAGAAGCCAAATCTCAAATACTTTCATGTATTTGGATGTAAGTGTTTTGTTCTCAAGACTCATCCTGAACAGCTATCCAAGTTTGATCTAAAAGCTGATGAGGGAATCTTTGTGGGATATCCACTTTCTACAAAAGCCTTCAGAGTCTATAATTTGAGAACAAAAGTGGTCATGGAATCTATCAATGTCTCTTTTGATGACAAGAAGATCACTGGACTTGAAGATTGCATTGATCATGATCAGCTGAGATTTGAAAATGAAGATTCATATTCTGATACCTCAAGTCCTGACAGTCTAAATCCTGATACTGTAAATTCTGATGGATTAAACTCTGATGTTATTGAAACTGTGGTGACTACGTCAAAGGAAGATGCACCAATGCAGGGGGAGCATACTCAAGATATTATCACATCTCAAGAAGCATCAGAACATACATCTGGCTCTTCAAATTCAGATTCGTCAAATTCTGATAAGCCAAGTACTGACAGTACTGAAAATCTAAATACTGAAGGATCCAACTCAGAGAGCATAGTTTCAGGGGGAGCATCAGAAAATGAAACCGAAGACAGCATGAATCATGGGGGAGCATCCAATTCTAGAGAAAATCTTCCATCTGCAAGGAAGTGGACAAAATCACATACACCTGATTTAATAATTGGAAATCCTGAGGCAGGTGTCAGAACTAGAACAGGTACTTCGAATGAATGTCTTTACAATTCTTTTCTCTCTCAGTCTGAGCCAAAGAAAGTGGAAGAAGCTCTTCAAGATGCTGATTGGGTGCAAGCAATGCAGGAAGAGTTGAATGAATTTGAAAGAAACAAAGTCTGGACCTTAGTGCCAAGACCTAAGAATAGATCGATTGTTGGTACAAAGTGGGTATTCAGAAACAAAACTGACAGTGATGGCATAATTGTAAGGAACAAAGCAAGGCTGGTTGCAAAAGGATATTCTCAATAGGAGGGAATTGACTATGATGAAACATTTGCTCCAGTTGCTAGGTTAGAAGCCATAAGGATATTCATGGCTTATGCTGCTCACAAAAAGTTTACTGTCTTTCAAATGAATGTGAAAAGTGCTTTTCTCAATGGAGAATTGGAAGAGGAAGTATATGTTGAACAACCTCCAGGCTTTGTAGATTCCAAACATCCAGATTATGTCTACAGGCTTGATAAAGCACTTTATGGACTTAAGCAAGCTCCTAGAGCATGGTATGAGACTTTAGCTCAGTTTCTTCTGGAAAGTGGATTCAACAGAGGAACTATTGACAAAACACTGTTCTATCTCAACCATGGTAAGGACTTACTTTTGATCCAGATTTATGTTGATGATATTATTTTTGGGTCTCCAAATGACAAACTTTGCAAAAAGTTTGCCAACCTAATGCAGTCAAGATATCAGATGAGTATGATGGGAGAACTTAGTTATTTTCTGGGCCTTCAAGTCAAGCAGAGTGAAGAAGGAACTTTTATTTGTCAATCTAAGTACACCAGAAACTTGCTGAAAAAATTTGGAATGCAAGACTGTTCAAGTGCATCCACTCCCATGGCCACTGCAACAAAACTGGATAAGGATACTGGTAATTCAGTAGATATTACTGATTACAGAGGTATGATTGGCTCACTTCTCTATCTAACTGCTAGTAGACCAGATATCATGTTTGCTACCTGTCTTTGTGCAAGATTTCAAGCAGATCCAAGAGAACCTCACTTAACAGCTGTAAAAAGAATCTTTAAGTATCTTAAAGGAACAGCTGATCTAGGATTATGGTATCCTAGAGAATCAGATTTTAAATTAATAGGTTACTCAGATGCAGATTTTGCAGGTTGCAAAATTGACAGGAAAAGCACCAGTGGTAGCTGCCAATTTCTTGGAGGCAGGTTGGTTTCTGTGTATAGCAAGAAACAAAAGTCAATTTCCACATCAACTGCAGAAGCAGAGTATATTGCTGCAGGAAGCTGCTGTGCACAGATTCTCTGGATGAAGAATCAATTACTGGATTATGGGTTAACGTATTTCAAAATCCCTATTTACTGTGATAATCAAAGTGCTATTGCTATGACAGGTAATCCAGTTCAACACTCTATGACAAAGCACATCAGCATCAGGTACCATTTCATCAGGGAACATGTGGATGAAGGTACAGTGGAATTGCATTTTGTTCCCACAGATCAACAAGTAGCAGATATCTTCACAAAACCACTGTGTGAAGCTACCTTTACAAAATTGGTAAATGAACTTGGAATGATTTCAGGTTCTTTCTCTAAATCTGCTTAAACTTGTTATCAGACTTTATGATCAGTATTTACAGAATTAATCTCTTTGTATATTCTGTGCATTAATTGATAAATGTTTTTAAGTACTGATTGTTGTCTGATACATATTTCTAAACTCTGATAAGTGATATGTCTGTTTCAGTAACTATTCTACCCTATGAGGATAATTATGCAAGATACTGACCTACTAGTCTTCAATAAACAAATGATCCCATGAAAGAAGTAATTATTTCTGTGGAAATCTTATGACACAAGCAAATTCTGATACTTGAGCTTAGTTTAGTTTACTTTATTCATCTTACTACTATGTCCCAAATTAGAATAATGCTACTCATCTGTTTAAGTTCTGATTCTAGTAAAACTGCTGAATGTACTAAGTGCTGATAAACCTCACTTATCAAAAGAAAAAGAAAAAGAATCAAAGAATAATATCAGGTACTCCTTTGAGATCTAGAGTAAAAATGTGAATGGGACGACCCAAGTGCATTGCTGGTATTAAGTAAATATGCATTAGAAAAGCAAAATATTTTTTCTTGGTGACTTTTCACACTCTATGATTACTGGAGAAATACTCTGATAATAGCATAAATTCTGATAAGCAGTCGTGACTCACTTACACTGAGAAGCCTCTATAAAATAGAATTTCAAAAGATGCATAAAATTAGCACAAAAACAGTTGAGGTGGACTCATGCATGAACTCATTTATCAGTAGGTTTCAGGATAATGACAGCTATTTAGCAAAATTTTAATTATGACTTATTTCTAAGATGTACGGAAGTAGATCAGACTTTACTCTTTGTCTGTTATTTAGCTTAATGCACACACACATCACTCCATATGAATGATGAAATTTCTGTGGTGGTCTATGTTATTTTAGATAAACAGTCATTGTGTCACTTTTGCACAAATTCTGAGGACAAGTTCTAGTTATACGTTCTGATGATTAAGTTCTGACGTTCATAACTAAGAACTTGTATGAGTATTTACTAAGATAGATATTCCTTGTTCGAGTTAAGACATTATGTTCTGATGACTGTTAAGTTCTGGTATAGGTCTAAGTTCTGATTTTTCAGTCTAACCCTTTACTTGACTTATCTGTGAGTAAAATTTGGTAACAGTCTCAGCTCAATTTCGAAATGTTGAAGTGGAAGATTAATAGTCTATGGTTAAAATATAATGGCACTCGTCCTTGAACAGTTCACTCTTGTTATATGTGCACATTCCTTTTCCAATGACTGTTATTCTTTTTCAAAGTCTAGGGAGACGAGGTAGAATTAATTCTACCTGTCAGCATTAAATATCTTTGCGTCTCTTGGCATTCTCTTGCCTATATACACAGCCACTTCACATTAGTCTTTCCATCACACACACTTATCCTCCTTCTTCTGTCAAAAACACAATGGTTCGATACAACATGTTTTTGAACACACAAACCTTCACAATGGAGCTCAGTTGTGCCGAATGGCAGCAGGAGTGGCATATAACAGCCATTCCTGAGGAGATCTGGGACTCTGTCCCACAGGAGGTGCTGGCTCACCTTCTATTCTTCGAGATGGATTACCATCACCATCTGGAGCGCCTAGAGGAGGAAAGGCGAGAAGCTATCCGTCAGCAAGAGCGAATCATACGACTCGCCATCTTGTTTGTCGAAGATAGGAAGAGGAAGATGACTTAATCTCATCTTCTTCCTGTTCTTCTTCATCCTCAGCTTTGTCAGGCTTCTTAGCTAGGACTAAAGCTGTTGACGTTAGGATTAGAAGCTTAGGGCAAATCTTGTATTGATGTAATCTCTATTTCATATATGTATTGACTTGATATATTAATGAAAACTGTTTTTACTTCAAGATTTTGTCTCTGAGTTATTTTATCTTGTGTTGTTAAATCCTGCTTGATATTCTGATGACCTTTTAAATTTTGTTTTTTTTAAGTTCTGATTCTTTATCAGCACTTATTCATCGAAATTATCTCGGTCATTTTTAACATGATTCATTTTCAGAATATTAATGTTGCAGTGAAAAACAATTCAATCAGTGCTAACGGTTTCAATTTTGAATTAAACCTGTGTCTCTTGATAACTGAAATGGTTTTTCCTTGAAACAAGGCAACTGGGTAAGTAATCATTCCTGTTTTCTCGAGCCCAGTAACTATCCGTTATTACTGCATGTCTGACAGGTGTCCAACGGTAACATTTTTTTTAGAGTATAAGAACAACAGAGAGAAGATTTCTTTAATCTTTTACTTTCTTTATACTTTATCTCTCTTCTTACTTTTACTCTCTTTCTCATTCTTTCTCACGTTGGTTTTTTTCATACAGACATTATCTCAAACACCTAACAGGCATACTTGAATTTCAATATTTTTTCACATGGCACCAAAGGATTTAATCATTGATGGAGCAAAGTTTGTTCCAAACAACTATGCTGCAATTCTTGATCATGCTGAAGCTCCATCTGAATTGCATTTTGTGCAAGATCTTCTTGCACATAGTGAGGTTGGGTACGCCTTAACTCAGCCTGAATTATTTTCAAGTCAACAAGTTCTGCGGTTCTGGAGGACTGGAGTTTATGATGATGGTGGTAAATGAGGAACTCCCAGTATTATCTTCCAAGTGGGTGATTCTTCCTATGTAGTCACTCCTGGTACAGTACGAAGAGCATTACATCTTCCAGAAGATTGTACCTTCTCTATACCAGAGGAATCAGAACTTCGGGGGTTAATGACTGATTTGGGATATGCAAAGAGTCTGACGAAACTTGGACAGTTGAAACGGGCTAATATCAGAAGAGAATGGAGTTTCTTCTTCGATTGCATTACCAAGGCTTTTGGCAACAAGTGTTCAAATTTTGATGCCATCCCAATTCTGAGTCAGCACATCGGATTCTGTCAACTTATTTATACGTATTGTACTGCTGAACCCCAGTTAGTCAGCACTCAAACCCCACCTTTTAAGGTTGCAAAAAGGTACTTTAACGACCTGATAAATGCTGACACAAAGAAATCAATGGTGAGACAATTACAGATTCCTCAGTCTGTGAAACAGATTCTGGTAAATGCTGATCCTGCTACTTACAAATCTGTTTACTCAAATGTTCAACCAACTCACCATAACCAAAATCCATCAACCTCAGTCCCTACCTCTCATTCTACTCAACCTACCCTCAGAACTTATCTCAAATCCTATCTCTCCACTTCACAGACTGCTCAACCTTCTTCTTCAGCACCTACTGTGAAGCCTACATCCTCTAAGCCAAAGAGAACAAAGACTGTTCCTCAAACATCTCAGAAGAAGAGGAGGATTACTTTGAGAGATGAATCAGATTCTGAGGATCAGATTCCCTCTTCAGAACCTGTGGTCGATGAAGCTGAGAAGGCACCTTCTCATAAGGATTCTGCAATTGGGGGTTCTAGGCTTCTCAAGAGGCTTAGACGTATGACGGTTCCTGAAACTCCCAAGGAATCCAAATCAACAAGGAAGTACAAGAAACAGAGGGCACAGAGGCCAGTTTCAGATGATGAGGATGAAGCAGCTAAGGAAGGGGATCAGGAATCTCTGATCTCACAAGACAAGGAATTTGCTCCAGTCACTTCTTCTCCATCAACTCCATCTCAGGAACCTGTATCTGACAAGGCTAATTCACCTTCTAGGTCTCTTGTTGATCCAGGCACAAGTGCTGAAATTGATATTCAGAACTTGGTTGTGCCTGAAATACTTTTCTTAGAAGCTCCAACAGTAAATAATCCTTCCACAACACCTGTTACTGATGCTGTTCAAACTCCTGAGTTATCACTAACACCTTCTCTGCATCAAGATGCTGATGATCAGATTTTAGGTGAGCATCAGGATATGGCTGTTGATCAGAACTTAGTATCAGATCAGCAATTAGAGGATGTTGAAGCCTCCATTGCTACTCACACAGTTGTCTTATCAGAAGATACTGATTCTTTAAGTTCTGATGCTGCAAATGTTGGAGATACTGGTGAAGCTGCTACAACTGTAGATGCTGATGAAGCAGGTCCTTCAGAACATACTCCTCCACTGACTCTTCCTAAGTCTGAACTGCTAAAGGAGTTTGTTATCAGGGATGCACCAGTACCTTGGAGTGAAACTCCTACAGGTCAGGAGTGGACTAAGGAATGGAACTCAGTTTCATGTGTTCCAAATGCTTTACATCTTGCTGAGCACTTGACTAAAGCTGATGAAATATTACATTCTGATGATTTTAAAATCCAGCTTAGAGTCACTGCATTGAGTACTAAACATCTACAAGGTCTTCATTCCAACACTCATGCAGAGCTACACAAGATTCAGGAGAACTTTATTAAACAGGAACAAGTTTGGAAACTTGATAAGAAAAAGTTCTTCCAACCTACCATTGACAGGGTTGCTTATATTGAGAAAACTCAAGAGAAGCAACAAGCTCAGATTGATCAAATTCTGACAAATCAAGCTTCTCAGCAATCGCAACTTACTGACATCCAGACCTCAGTGGAACTACTTATCTCTCTTTTATTACCTGCTGATGCCAAAAAGGGGGAGAAGGTAATTAAGTCCAAATGCAAAACCAACAAGTCACTGCAAGGAAAGGATGATGGAAAAGATGACCAAGGAAACTCTGGAATGGGTGGTGGTCATAGTCAAGGTAGAAGGTTTACATCAAGACAAGCTAGTCACAGAACAAGTTCTGATACTGGGAAAAGAATAAGTTCTGCTGCTGGTAAAAGGATAAGTTCTGATGAACTTCTAGATCTTGATGAGGAAATGTCAAGACAGTTATTTCTTCAAGAAAATCCAGGGATGGACTTGGAAAGTTTAAAGGAAGAAGAAGCCAGACTTAAATCAGAGAAAGTCACATATAAATCTGAAGCTTCTGGTAAAAAGTTACTTCCAAAATCTAAAGGCATTGTGATCAAAGAAAGGATACATACTAAAGAAACTTTGGCTAGATCACAACCACAGATAGATCCAAGATCCAAGGGTAAAGAAAAGGTTGGTGAACCTATCAAGCCTTATGTACCTCCTGAGGAAGAAGAAATTACTGATGGAAAAGATAATCTTGCTCTGACTTCAAGAAAAGTTCTTAAAACAACCTCTGACATGGCTCAAGTTGTTCAGAGTCAAGAAATTGTAAGTTCTGATATTCAAAAGAAGCAAGTAACCTCTGACAGTGCTCAAGTTAACTTGATATCAGAAAATAAATCTAAAACACTCCTACCAGGATTCACTAAAGCAAAACAGACTCAATCTTTGAAGACTACTTCAAGTGGTTTTGAAGCAAGAGTAGTTACTGGAAAGGAAGCTAGAGATAAAACTGGATTGTGAAGTGCTGATGAAAGAAGAGTACACAACACTAACGATGATCCAACTTCCTTGAGTGAACCAGGTATTGGAGCAACTCCTGAGAGATTGAATCAACTAGAATCTGTACAGATGGTTTACCATACCTACTTGAAAGAATACATTATGTTGTATTTCATGACAGATGGTAGGGTTTATCATATAAGACAAAATGCTATTCCTTTGAAGTATTTTGAAGAATTGGAGCATGTACTTTTCTTACTTCAAGTGGATAACAGAATAACAGAGACTGCTGCAAACTACTTAAAAGAACAGATTCAGAGACAGAAAAGACTTTATTCTGTTAAGTCTGACAGCAGATATGTTCCAAAGTACAGAGATCACAATGGTGATATTGTTGATATGAAGCCTAATACTGCACAGATCAGAACATATCTTGGTATTAAGGGGCTTGAATTCAATCTAGAGTCTAACAAAGCTTATGTCATAAGACTAGATCGGGAGTTGAGAAAAGCAAAGATTAATGATCTCAGAGCTGCAATATTTCAAACTGGTGAAAATACTGCAGAGCTTAAAGATGTCAAACGGAGAATGATTGATGAACTCAGATATGCTGAGAAATGTTTGTTGAAGAATTATCTCAGAACAACTCCTGACATCAGAGAGATCAGAAAATGATGAAGCCAAGTCGAAGATCTACAACTGCTTAAATTCTGATATTTATACAGATTGAAGTTGTTATCAGAAGTTGAATTGGTAAAAACTTTAAGGACTGTAAGTTGTAGTTATCTTGTCTATTTCTCATGCATTTGTACTTAATGTTTTTGACATCATCAAATATCTGTTAAACTTGTATATTTTGCTAATTTACAAGTTGGGGGAGATTGTTAGATATATTTGATAATGTCATGGCTAATATGTTTTATGTTTAGATTTCAGATCTTATTTGAACAGAACAAATCAGTACTTAACTGATCAGTACTTATACTGGAAGTCAGAACTTAAGGGATATCAGTACTTATGTTATCAGGAGATAGATATCAGAACTTAAGTGCTGAAGGATGATCAGATAAGGACAGTAGCTGATTAAAGTTAAGAAGATCAAGATAAACATAAGAAGAGATATGCATGAAGAAGGACTTCCGTGAAGAATGGAATACTTGGAATAGAAGATATCTGATTGATATATTTTAGGAAGCAGAATTATATTCCATATCAATTAGCGATTATCTTGTAACTGTGTAGTATATAAACACAGACATAGGGTTTACACTATAAGTGTTATCATTATCGAGAATATTATTTACTATAACCCTAGCAGCTCTCGTGATATTTTGTTCATCACTGAGAGATAACAGTTCCAGATTATAACAGAGTTTATTGATTAAATAAAGTTTGTTTTCTGTTACATAAGTTCTTGAAGTTTGATTTGATTGTAATAAACACTGTATTCACCCCCTCTACAGTGAAAGTGTGACCTAACAGGAACAATAATAAAATGAACATGCATAAATAGAGTAATTGTAGTGAAATATAAAACATTTAACTATTCTAAACTTAGAATAGGAACGAAGAAATAATTGCAGTAATTTAAAAGAAAGTTAAGGAATACTTGCCTTGATAAGCTTTAACTACCATTATCGGTTGACTTTTGGATTGCCTTGAACGTTCGGCTTTATCGTCCAACCACTACCCTATCTTGGATACGATCTCAACACTCAGGCCCTTCGATTTGAACTTCGTTGATCTCGACGTCTAATCACTAGATCATTCCTAGTCCGATGTCGATACTCAGGTTTTTCGTCTAGGACCTACAGGGTTAAAATATCTTAATTCAGATAATCGTTTCGCTTAACATAACACTACTATCCTATTCTACCCATACAATTTCATAACCCAACTCATATTTATATGTATTATTGAAATACATATGGCAATTAAGGTTCACATCTTTGAAACTCGGTTCAGTATTTATTTTCAGAAAATACGTATACTCGTCGTTTTAAAAAATAGGGTAATCGATTATTTATAAATTATCTTGTCTCAATCGCAATTAAGTTCATATAATATAATTGTATATGGTTATTCGACGTCTCCGATAATTATAGGTTACGTTCCCGTATTTTCGGAATTAATTTCCTGAAAATCGGGCAGCGTTTCCTTTATTTATCGGCCTACCCGTCGAAATCAAATCGACGTCAATCACAACACAAACGCTACACCAAGCAATTCACAAATCAATTCATCAATCCCATTCACCGATACGAAATTGCTTTATTAATTATGGTTATTCGTTTTTGTTTCAAAATTTATTTTACAACTAATTTTTATTAATTTATAACTTAGGACTCAGATAAAAATCATCAACGCCCACTGTCGGCTAACCGAGGCTCATCGCCGACGGCGGTAAAATTTATTGGTGCCCGATAATATTCGAGTTTCCAAATAAATTCTACCGATTAATTATTATTTATTTCCGCTCGAACAAATTCATTTCATGAAACTTTAATCATGTTTGTTGGGAATATGTTGTGAACTTATGATTACATTAACAAAACACCTTAGTAGACTCAACTTAGTGAAAAATATAGCACTCGACGGATGATCAGATATAGTCCCGACGGATGACTCAATATAGTCCCGACGGATGATGATTTGATATCCATCGAGTGAGTAGCTTATGTAACAATAAGTCATGTAGCACATTTCTGTAAACACCTTTGTATAGATTCTGTAGTAGCATATAAGTCATGTTGACTTTAATTAGATATTCATAATAGGTTGATTAATTATAAATATAAGATGTCTTGTAATTCTGCATAAGTGAAATGAATTCAAGTGTCAAATAGCTACCCGACGGATGATCAACAAAGCCACCGACGAATGATCAACTAAGCTCCAGATGGATGATCAACAAGGCAACCCGACGGATGATAATCATGTACCCGACGGATGATCAATTCAAACATCAGTTGACAGTGACAACACAGTCACATGCATCGAGTGTTTGCAAAAGGAATGTGGCAGTCTATTCAGCTGGGTTTTTGAGCACAAAGAAACATTACCATTTCCATGCTATTATGAAGATATTCAAAATGCTGGAATAGAGTTGTGAAGCAGCATGGTATTAGACTTGATAGGTTTTGTTTTATTATCATGTCTTATTACTATGTAATCTTGGTGATATATAAACCAAGAGTAGCAAATAGAAGAAAAAGACTAAGCAAATACATTCTCAGAGAAACAATTGTAAGCTGTATCCTGTAGCATTTCTCTGTAAGTTTAGTTGTTCATATTTGTAAGCAGTTGTGAGCTATTCAAGCTTCATAGGGTTCTCTTGATATATATATATATATCTGGTGGATACATTCAAATCCACCAGAAAGTTTTTAAAGACTTGTGTTTTTTAATTACTTGTGTTCTGATTTATTTAACTCTTCATTCCGCATTTTGCAAATCAAATACTTATATATTGTTAAGTTAGAACCACTTTTAATTAATCTCAAAAAGTAGCCAGAATTACATTCAACCCCCTTCTGTAATTCTTGTTGTATTGTTAGGGATTAACAATTGGTATCAGAGCAAGCTCTTGAAGCACAAAGAATTTAAAGATCACAACAAACAACAAGATGAACAAGAAGGATGTTGGAGTCAAGATTCCTTTTCTGGACAAGGATAATTACCATCACTGGAACGTAAAAATGCATCTTCATTTACTTTCTCAAGATGAGGCCTATGTGGATTGCATAGAGAGAGGTCCTCATGTACCAATGAGAGCTGCAACTGGAAATGAGCCATCAGTTCCCAAGCCAAGGCATGAATGGTGAGATCCTGATATTGAACAAGTCGGGAAAGACAAGAAGGCCATGAATATTCTGTTCAATAGAGTTGATGGTGACATGTTTGAAAACATCATCAATTGCAAGATAGCCAAGGAGGTTTGGGACACCATTCAAATAATTTATGATGGCACTGAACAAGTTAGAGAAAACAAGATGCAGTTACTAATTCAGCAATATGAGCATTTCCACTTTGAAGAAGGTGAAACTCTCACTGATATCTTTAGTAGATTTCAAAAGCTACTAAATGCTCTGAAGATGCATGGAAAAGTCTAACGAACCAAGGATTCTAACCTCAAATTTCTGAGATCCCTTCCAAAAGAATGGAAACCAATGACAGTCTTCTTGAGAAATTCACAAGAATACAAGGAGTTTATACTAGAGAGACTGTATGGAATTCTAAAGACTTATGAGCTTGAAATAGAGCAAAATGAAAGAATGGAGAAAGGGAGAAATAAAGGAGGATCCATTGCACTGGTTGCTGAGTTAGAGAAAGAGTAGGAGATGAAGATAGAAGCTGTTGAGTCTACCTCCAAGGTCTGTGAAAACAAGGGCAAGGGGCTGGTAGCAGAAAATGAAGATTCTTTAAAACAAGATGATATGGATGACATTGATGAACATTTTACATTTCTTTCCAAAAGATTTTCCAAGCTCAAGTTCAAGAAGAACTTTGGAGCAGCTAAGCCAAATAGAAACATGGTTGACAAATCAAAATTCAAGTGTTTCAAATGTGGCTTGGCAGGGCACTTTGCCAGTGAGTATAGAAAGTCAGATTCCAGCAAAAAGAAGTTTGAGCCTGTGGATTATAAACAGAAGTACTTTGACTTGCTCAAACAAAAGGAAAGGGCTTTTATTAAACAAGAAAATGGTTGGGCAGCAGATGGTTTGGATGAGGATGAAGATGTCAGCTATGTAAATCTAGCCCTAATGGCCAAGTCTGATGAAACAGAGACAAGTTCTTCAAGTAATTAGGTAATCACCACTAACCTTGCACATTTATCTAAAGCTGAGTGTAATGATGCAATAAATGACATGTCTACAGAATTATATCATTTGCGTGTTACACTTAAGTCCCTCACTAAGGAAAATGCTAAAATCAAATAAAACAATTTGTTTTTAAGTGAGAGGAATAATGTGCTAGAGTCTCAGTTTATTGAATTTGAAAAATTGAGAATAGAATGTAAGATTGCTAATGATGAATTAATTGAGTCCTTGAAGAAAGAAGAAACTTTGAAGAAGCAGCTTGATCATGAACAGGAGGTGATTAAGTCATGGAAATCATCTAGAGATGTCCATGCTCAAATCACCAAAGTTCAAGGTATTGAGTCCTTCTGTGATGCAGCCTGGAAAAAGAGTAAAGAGAATCTAAAATCCAATTTGGTTGAAGGATTGCTAACAGATGTGGACTCGACGAATGATGGGAGTCATCCGTCGGCTAATCAAAAAGGTTATCCGTCGAGTGACATAAATCCTCATCCGTCGGCTGTGAGCAAACCTGTGTGTAAAGCCAAACTTGCCAAGTTAAATGAAAAATATGGATCAGTTTCCAAAAACTTTATTTCAGGAGAATCTAGTCAAGTGAAGAAAGAGAAAAAAGTGAATGTTGGTCATCTGTCCATCAAGCAATTGAATGACAGACTACAAAAGATTGAGGTTAAAACAGAGGCTAAAAAGAAAAACAATAGAAATGGAAAAGTATGAAACATAATAACTACACACCTGATAAGTATGCTCCTAGAAAAATCTGTGTTAAGTGTGGTAGTGTTAATCATCTGTGTGTTAATTGCAAACTTGCCATGCCTACTTCCATGACTGTACCACCTTCTTTTCCCAACATCAGTGTTATGCCTTCTATGCCTTTGAATGCTATGTCTACACAGAATATGAATGCACAATTTGCTAATATGCCATTTGCACCTAATCCTTATTATGCTGCATTTAATATGCCTCAAATGCCATTTAGTATGCCCTACTGGAATAACATGTTTGCAAATAGCATGCCATTTCCTGTTAATGAAAATGTGCATGATAAATCTGTTTTAATGAATGGTTTCAAAGGTCCAACTTAGATGACTAAGGATGAATATGATATCCCCTAGTCAAAGGAGATCAAACCTAAGAAACAAAAGAAGAAAGCTAACAAGGCAGGACCCAAGGAAACTTGGGTAACAAAATCAACTTGATTTGATTTTAATGTGTGCAGGGAAACAGAAAGAATCTGTGGTACTTGGATAGTGGTTGTTCAAGACACATGACTGGAGATTCTACCCTGCTCACAGAGTTCAAGGAAAGAGTTGGTCCAAGTATTACTTTTGGAGATGACAACAAAGGTTATACTGCGGGATATGGCTTGATTTCAAAAAACAATGCCATCATTGAGGAGGTTACCTTAGTGGATGGTCTCAAGCACAATTTGTTGAGTAATAGCCAGCTTTGTGATAGAGGCAATTTAGTAACCTTTACAAAAGAAGCCTGTGTTGTGACAAACAAGAGGAGCAACAAAGTGGTTCTCACTGGAGTGAAAAAAGAAAATGTGTACCTAGATGACTTCAACTCATCAAATACAGAATCTGTTACTTGTCTTTTCAGTAAAGCAAGTCAAGATGAAAGTTGGCTATGGCACAAGAAGTTATCCCATCTAAACTTCAAAACCATAAATGAGCTTGTAAAGAAAGAACTGGTTAGATGTATTCCTCAAGTGGAGTTTTCTAAGGATGGACTGTATGATGCTTGCCAAAAGGGAAAACAAATCAAAGCATCATTCAGAAAGAAACTTGATTCAACAATTGAAGAACCTTTGCAACTGCTACACATGGATTTGTTTGGACCAGTCAATGTGTTGTCCATCTCAAGGAAAAGATTTTTCCTAGTAATTGTAGATGATTTCTCAAAGTTCTCTTGGACATATTTCCTAAAGTCTAAAGATGAAGCTAGTGAAATCATCATCAATCACATAAGGCAAGTCAACAATCATCCTGATTTCAAAGTTAGAAGAATCAGGAGTGACAATGGGACTGAGTTCAAGAATTCTGTTATGAGAGTATTCTGTGAAGAGAATGGGATTATGCATGAGTTTTTAGTAGCAAGAACTCCACAACAAAATGGAGTAGTAGAAAGAAAGAAAAGATCACTTATTGAAGCTGCAAGGACAATGCTTGAAGAATCAAAGTTACCTACATATTTCTGGGCTGAAGTTATAAATACTGCATGCTACACTGAGAATATTTCTTTGGTTAATCAAGAAAAATGCATGACTCCCTACCAATTGTTCAAGAACAAGAAGCCAACTCTAAACTTTCTTCATGTCTTTGGCTGCAAATGTTATATCTTGAGAAATCAAACTGATCAGAATGGGAAGTTTGATGCTAAATCAGATGAAGGAATTTTTGTTGGATATGCTGTTGGTAAAGCATACAGAGTCTACAATCTGAGAACCAACATTGTTATGGAATCAATACATGTTGTGTTTGATGATAAAAAGATTGAAGGACTGCAAGATGGAGATTACCATGAGAGCCTCAATTTTGACAATGTGGAGATGGTTAGTGATGACAGTGATGATGAAAGTGATCAACATACTACTAATAATGATAGTGTAGAAAAATCTACAACCAATGAAGCTAATAACTCACCATCCATCGAGTTACAAAATGCTTCATTCGTCGGTAGACAATCTGCATCATCCATCGAGAGACAATTAGCTTCATCCGTCGGAACTCAAAATTCACTATCCGTCGGGTCATCAAAAGAAGCTGAAAGTCAAAATAAATCACTTGCAGAAAATTCCCCTCTCTCAAATCATAGATTCACAAACTCGGGGGGAGTTTCCATTAATCAAAACTCAATCACACATCAAGGCAACAATGAGGCCTCTTCATCTAGAGCTAATCTACCTCAACAAAGGAAATGGACAAAGGATCACCCATTTAAGCTCATCATTGGTGATGTATCTTCTAGAGTTCAAACAAGGAGAGCAACTCAAGAAGAATGTCTATATAGAAGCTTCCTCTCTAAGGAAGAACCAAAGAAGGTAGAAGAAGTTTTGTTGGATCCTGATTGGATTTTAGCTATGCAGAAGGAGCTAAACCAATTTGAAAGGAACAATGTTTGGAACCTGGTACCCAAGCCTAAAGGGAAGAATCCTATAGACACCAAATGGGTATTCAGAAACAAGATGGATAAAAATGGCATAGTAGTCAGGAACAAAGCTAGATTGGTTGCTAAGGGCTATTGTCAACAAGAAGGAATAGATTTTGATGAAACCTATGCTCCTGTTGCAAGACTCGAAGCCATCAGAATCTTCTTAGCCTATGCAGCCCATGCCAATTTCAAGGTCTATCAAATGGATGTCAAGAGTGTCTTTCTAAATGGAGATTTGGAGGAGGAAGTCTATGTCAAACAACCTCCTGGTTTGGAAGATCCAAATCTACCTGATCATGTATACTATCTTTTGAAAGCACTCTATGTATTGAAGCAAGCATCTAGAGCTTGGTATGACACTTTGTCAAAGTTTCTTTTAGAGAATCACTTCACTAGAGGTACTGTAGACAAAACTTTATTCTTTAGAAATGTTAATGGCTCTAGCATATTTGTTCAAATTTATGTAGATGACATTATTTTTGGCTCTACAGATGAAAAACTTTGCAAAAAGTTTGCCAAATTGATTCAAAGTAAATATGAAATGAGCATGATGGGAGAACTGGCTTACTTTCTTGGTTTACAAGTTAAGCAAGTTAGTGATGGAATATTCATTAGTCTAACTAAATACATTCATGATCTTTTAAAGAAGTTTGATCTAATGGATTGCACATCTGCAAAAATTCCCAGCAAAAACTCCCATGGCCACTGTAACTAAGCTTGAATTAAACACTACTGAAAAGTCTGTGGATATTTCAAGTTATAGGGGCATGGTTGGCTCACTTCTGTACTTAACAGCTAGTAGGCCAGATATAATGTTTGCTACCTGTCTTTGTGCTAGATTTCAGGCTGATCCTAGAGAATCTCACTTAGTAGCTATTAAGAGAATTTTCAGATATCTCAAGGGAACACCAAAACTTGGCATTTGGTACCCTAGAGATTTTGGTTTTGATCTAACTGGTTATTCAGATGCAGATTATACAGGTTGCAGAATTGATAGAAAAAGTACAACAGGAACCTGTCAATTTCTAGGAAACAAGCTTGTGTCCTGGTTCAGTAAAAAGCAAAATTCAGTTTCTACTTCTACAGCTGAAGCTGAATATATTGCTGCTGGTAGTTGCTATGCACAAATTTTGTGGATGAAAAACCAGTTGCTAGACTATGGTCTGTAAGTGGAAAGAATTCCTATTTTCTGTGATAACACAAGTGCAATTTCCATCACTGAAAATCCAGTACAGCATTCAGGAACAAAGCACATAAACATCAAGTATCACTTCATAAGGGAAAATGTGATGAATGGTACTGTGGAACTACATTTTGTTCCAAGTGAAAAATAGCTTGCAGATATATTTACCAAGCCACTGGATGAATCCACATTTTCAAGGTTGGTAAGTGAGTTAGGTATGCTTAATCACTCTTGAATCATTTCAGATATTTTTGCAAGTTGTAATACAGCCATAAATTTAATTAATTTTTCAGTCTTGGATGAAATTTTGGCTAAGTCAAAATTTACATCTCGATGGATGATCATTATCCATCGAGTTCGATCATCCGTCGATATACAATTTGTCAATAAAATCAATTATTTTTCTAGGAATATTTTATATCTCGACGGATAATTGATTTATCCTCATCCGTCAAATTGTCTCATTCATAGCCGTTGATTGTCTGAACATTATCCACTGAGTATACTTACAGTTTGTAAGCATAACACGACGGATAAGTGATGTAATTTTTAAAGTTAATTTTTTAAACGGCTATTTTGGGCAATTTTTATTGGTCACTTTATTTTACTTTATTATTTTTGATAGTTATTTTTGAGAGAGTATAAAAGCAAAATTCATTTTCATTTCTTTTCTTTTATCACTCTCAATTCATCTGCTCTAACTTCTCTCTTTCTCAAAAGCAATTACTCTCTCTCTCTCTCTGCAAGTTCTTACTCTCTAACAATGGCACCAGTCGTCAAAATCATGTCTCAAACTGGTTTTATCTATGAGAAGAATAATTTCACGGCTCTAGTGAACAAGGGGATTCAACAATCTGGCGACTACCACAAAATGATGGATTTTGTGAAGAACTGCAAACTCAACTATGCCATGCTGGAATCACCCACCATTTACTGTGAGGTTGTTGAAGAAATGTGGACAACTGCAGTGTACAACTCAACCGACAAGACCATCACTTTCACAATTAAAGGTAAGGAATTCTGTGTTAATAGTGATATTGTTAAAGCATGCTTCAAGTTTCCTGATAATACTGTAACTTCTCCACACACAGACACTGACATTGTTAATATGCTTAATTCCATGAGCTATGCACTCTCTACTTCTAAATTAAATGAAATTAGGAGGTTGGGTCTTAGGAAGGAATGCAGCTATCTGTGTGATGTAGTTACTAAAGTATTTTATGGTAAAATTAGCAATTTTGATTCAGTTAATATCTCCATGCTCAACATGCTTTACATGCTAGTAACTGATAAATTCTTCAACTTTAGTGATCTAGTCTTATTTGAGTTGGGGTTTAAGTTAGGGGAGCTTAATAAGAGGGGTAAGAATGTTTATTATGCTAGATTTTTCATGATGCTTGCTAACCACCTCTCTGAGGACATTGTGCTTGAGAACCCAACCAACAAGTTAGATTGTTGGGTTCAAGAAAGAAGAATTATTACAGATTTAAATAGAGCAAACCACCACAAAGAGGTGCCACTCTTCTACTTTCCAGTAATGGAGGCACCTCAGGTAAGTGAGGTAATCTCAACTGTCTCTACTCTTCCAACCTCAACCATTTTTTTGCCTTCTAGTGTAGCAGTGGCATCTGTGTCAATGACCAGACAGATGCCTACCCAAGCTACCAAATTCAAAGTTTCAAAACCAAAGACAAAGAAAGCCCCCTTTGGTGTCTCTCAAAAGATGCCAGTTATAAAATCCACTAAACACAAAGATGGGAGTGTGAAGGTGGGAAAGACTGATGAGGGACAGGGTGAAAATCAAAGAAGCCCTAAGGATAAGGTTGGAGAGGTGAGTGTTTCCCAGCCTAGCCACACTGCAGTTTCTCAACAAACTGCAGTGCTTAATAAGGACATTAGCTCATTACTGGTTTCATCCTCCCAAAAGGATGTTACCATTGAAACAAGCTCTTAGCCAAGAGCACAATCCAAGATGGGTAGGGACATAAGTACACCATAAACCTACATAAGAAAGAAGAAATCCAAAACCCTTGGGGATGCACAGGGTACACACACAGTCCAAACTGACCCAGTCACTGCACCATCTCAAAGTCAAATTGATGTGGCTTCAACAAATATGGAGTCACAGCCAAAATCTATACAAATTGAAACACCTCAAACACTAAATTCTCCCACACAATCTTTGGATGTTGACATGATTCAAACATCACAACCATATTCTCCATCTTTAACTCTGTTGGAGAAGCCAAAAATCCATGTAAGTGAGCATCATCTTCTAGATGATTTGTCGGCTCACTTGCCATTTCTTTCTGAGACTATTGAGACATCTGTGCCAAAATTCTCCTCAATCTACACAGCGTCCACAATAGTCTCCACTCCAAACTCATTTATTTCTACTCACTCGATGGATATTGTTCATCCATCGAGTAGTGATTATATCTCGACGGATGTGCCTAACAACAGTCATCCATCGGTTAGCCAAATTACTACCCCGATGGATATTTCTCATTCGTCGGGTGTCTCTGCACAACTCCAAAGTTCATCTATAGTCACAAGTGCAGATGACTTAGTAATTGTGCAATCACTATTAGGATTGAGGGAAGGTAGTGACTTGAGTGAGAGTCTGGGTTGCTCCCAGGAAAAAGGAGAGAAAAAGAGTGATATAATGCATTCCATTTCTTCAGGACTGGAAAAAGTGAGTGTGAGGAGTCCCACCTTAGATGGTGAAGGTGAGGGTGTGAGGGTGGGGAGCCAAGGTGAGACCTTGATGCAACAAAAGAGAGATCATGAGAGAAATGCAGGTACAGGAGTGATGAGGATGGAAACCATTGCAAGTGAGTCAATGAATGTCAATGATTCAGAAAGGAAAAGGCTATTTCAGCTGAATATCAAGCTGTTATAGATTCTATTTCCCTAGATGCTGAGACATTTACTCACCCTGTTACAACTTACCAAACTCTAGCTGTACAGGACAATGAGGAGGCTGAAAGAATACTAAACTTGGTGCATACTACACAATCTTTATAGAGAGCAAAGGATGCAATCACTGCTATGCCATCTACCATTGGCAGTGATTTTGAACTGGATGAAAATTCTTTTGGGAATGCTGGTGGGGATGATGAGGAAGATAGCATGAGCATAGGGGGATATGCAGATGTTCCTGCCTTGATGCTAACAAAAGAATGTTCCTACTCACATCTCCAATCAACACTATTCAAGCTAATTCATGACACCAAACAGCCATTCAGGCATCTTCTAATGCTAGCACAAAGAAGCTACTTACAGCACACCTTGAAGCACTCCAGCTGCATAAAATTCAAGCTCTCCAACACAGTCAGAGTGTGGATGAAATCAAGCAAGAAATTTGTGAAGTAAAACAAGATGTCATAGCAAGGTTGGATGCTAGACTTCTTGCAACCACCATGACTGAAATAGTTCAAAAGCTAAGGAAGGAGGCTGATCTCAATAGGAAAGTTGAGGCCATGGACTCAAGATTATATGTTGTAGAGAAGTCAATGGCCAAGATACTTACCAATCAAGAAACTCAGTCTGCTCTACTCCAACAGTTGGTGGCTGCTCAACTCCCTCCCATACAAAGAAAGGCTCCAGTGTGGGGGAGAAACAGCTCAATATTCAAGTTAGCAAAGTAATTGTGCCTACAATTGCTTTCACAAAGCCACTAGCTAATAATAGCATTTATCTGATCAATGAAGCAGTAACCACTTTAAGAGCAGCCGAGAAGAAGCAGTTTATTCTAATATACTGGGAGAAAATTGATGAGGATATTCAAAAGAAGTTTGGTCTAGCAAAGGAGCCAGAAAAATCAGCCATTCATCATTCTCAAATCAGGCAAATTTCTGTGAATGATATGAGTATGAACAATCTGGAAAGAGGCCAGACATTCTGCATCAAATCTCCAAAGGCAGATCTACTCATGAAGCCAAAGGTGAACTATCCAAAATCTTCACTAAAGAATCCTTTGGACACAGTGTATGAGATACCAAAGCCTGATGAGAAGAAACTGTTGTCAAGATCTATTGCATTCTACAAGGATCCAGCTGATTCAGCATTGAAAAGGAGAATTGCCAATGTTTTCAGAAATGGTAAGGAAATTTGTGTGGTGGCTGGACACCCTCAATTTGCCGAAGCAAAAAGGGAGGAAAAGGCAAGATTGAAGCAAGAAAAGAAGCAAGCTGCTCTAGATGCTAAAAAGCTCAAACAAAATAAGGAGCAAGTTGCTATCTTAGCCAAGCTGCAAGTTGTGAAACTTATACAACAAATTCCTGAACAATCATCTAAAACCACTGGATCTAAGAATCTGAAAATGCAAGAAGAATCACAATAGACAAAAAGGTTTAGATACAAACTTCATGCAAAGAGAAAAGTAAACTTTGATGAAAAGGAATTGGAAGATCAGTTTCCCAAAAAGTCTACTTCTGCAATAACTCAAACATCCATGCCCTCTGTGGCACATGAAGAATTCAAGATAGATCCATCCAAGAATATCCATGGTGAACCTATCATTCCAAAGGATGAGCCAATAGACTGGGATAGTCTACCAATTCCTGAACTCAATCTACCTCATTTCATGAAGCCAAAGAAGACAAATACCAGAGCAGTCAAGAAAGTGAAGCCCTCAACTTTCAGATCGAAGACCCTAACCAAAGCTCAAACCAAGGTCAACAAGGGAGATATCATGTACATCTGTGACATCAAGAAATTCTCTGAACTAAACCTTTATCTAGATGAATTAGAAGAAGTTATAGGGATTGATGCTTACAGGAATCTACCTGAAAGGTTAGTATTCAAGTACAAGGGAGGAAAAGAGATATCATGGCCACTTCACGGGATTCTTCAAAAGAGCCAATCTGTAATGATAAAAGTTTATCCATCCTTCAAGAAGAACTTTGGATTCAATGTGACAGCTAGAAGACTAGTTCTAAAGAAGATAGAAGAACTGAGGAGTATTAGAGCCAAAGATGCACTCCCAAAGACCTTAATTTTCTTTACACGGGGAGTAGAGTGCATCTAAGGCCCTACTGGCTGATGGAATTCATGGATGATAAGGGAGTTAGAAGATTTTTTAGATTAGAGGACCAGTTGAGCATCTCTAGCAATGAGACTCTTCTGGAAATGCAAGAAATGCTAGATCTTTCAGAATCTGATGAACTTGAATTCCACAGACAGCTCCAAAATCAGATAAAAGAAAACAACATGAAGCTTGGGAAAAAATCCAGACAATCAAGGAAATAGATCAATCTGCTCAAACTAGAAGAGCACCTTGAAAATGATTGTGAGCAAATCTTTGTACACTTTGTCTTGTAAATTTTTCAGTAAATTATGCAGCACTTTTATAACACCCTCCAAACCCGGGGTATAGATTTGGGGCATTATTAACAACAAGAACAAACTAAACCTGCACAAGCGGAATATAAATATAATAATTACCCCGAACTAATACTACTCAGGATCTTTTAAGGATCGAGTTGAAAACAAGAACCACATACTACACTTTATTACAAACCCAAATAAATAAAACCTGTCTTAAGAACTCTCTTTGTTACAAAACTTTATTCTATCTACATTCTCACCACACAACTTTTATTCAAACTACACAAAACTTTTATTCAACCCAACAGTACTACTTATCCTGTTACACCTGATCTGGCAATTCAAAACTCTCTTCGGGAATAGGAAGGAACACTCTTGGTATAAGAGGGTCTCGATGCTTGACTCGCTTCTTGACTACGCGGGTCCTGATGGGTTTCATTCTCTACCTTAACTGTAAAACAATAGGAATAACAATAAAAGGGGATGAGCCAAAATTGCTCAACAAGCCTGCAACAATATATATAGTATAAAGAGAGAGAAATAAGTGAACCAATAAGCTGCTGGTTTGATCAACCATCTGAATCTGTATAGGATAATAATTTACCAATACTGGCGAGTGCCAAATGAACAAGACTGGAAACAAGAACCAACATATGCACTATAACCTGCTGATCAGTCAGGATACAGTGCGGATCTATACCCAACTGCATAGACCCAACCAACATAAAGAGTACTCAGGCAACTATGGCCTATTAAATAATGGTCTAGGTAAAACCCAGCCCGTATAGTAACCATCCAGTCCAAGGTATAGCATCCGGAACAATCAGAATGCTTTTGATATATCCCAATACCAGGATATACCAGAGTATATGTAACAAGGGTAAAAGTATTGGAATATGAAAAGGGGATTCAATAAATTGGGAGAAATCAAGAATCGAAATGAAATTGAAACAAGCATTAATAAATGGGTAACAGTGTATATGAACAATGATTATCAAAGGTAACTGATATGATAAAAGGAAATATAATTCACTATTCTGAATTTAGAATAGGGGAAAAACTTGCCTTGCGCGTACTTAACCTGGTTCAACTCACCGCCTTCTGTCCCTAGCTTGCTCTGCCTTGCTAACACTGAACCAATCATCAGAAAAATAGTTATTTAGATAACTTACTATATATGTATATCTCGAATTGATATGACGTAACCTTATCAGTCTACCCATGCGTTTCTATCTGACTCGCATATATACATATATAATGATATAGCACGTAAGGTTCGCATAACCACGTAAAGCACATAGTACATAAAACACATAATTAATTTTTAGACTTATAATTATTTTTAGAATCGATACTAGACTCATATTTATAATAACTAACCCTATCTAATTTTATTACAATTTTTCGGGACTTAATTGACTCGATTATACCCCTAATAGAGCCTATAAACCATTAATTATCACAAGACTACTCTCTTCCGGAATAAATAATAACTTACAATTATTTTTATTGGATTCATTTCATTTTTCTAAGTCTAGGGGTCTTCGTTTCACTCAAATCGGACTAACGGTTTAATTATTATGAATTAAACAAGATTTAATTAATTAATAATTAATTATAAATAATTAATTATAATTAAAAAATCCTTAATTACACTTTTAAATAATTAATTAATAATTATTATATTTAAAATAATTAATCCCTAATTATTAGGATTTATTACTATTTATTACACTTATTTATGAATTATTAATACTTATTCGATCAGATCGATTATTTACAAATAATCAATCGATTCTATTAACGGATACGCTATTTATCGAATATCTACTATCTGCTCGAATTATAATCTAACTCAACGGTTAATTACTCGTATAAATACGAGCTACTCGCAATCCTCACATAATTATCGAACTATTACATTATTACTGAAACTTATATGATTTGTTAATCAATTAATTATCGGTATTTAATTATACGATACAAATAATCACTGCAATATTATTCGAATAACTATCGCTCGAATAATAATTCTCATTATCGAATCATTACTCGTAATATTAACTAATTATCGAATTATTAATCATATTATTTAATTATTTTTAATCCTTATTTATTAATTAATTACCTAATTATTAATTAATTACCTAATTATTAATTAATTAGATAACTAATAAATAATTAGATAAATAATTAAATAATTAATTAAATAATTAAATTCAAATTTATAAATTAATAAAATAATTTAGAAATTAATAATACTATTTTTCAGAATTTAAATCTAATTTTTATTTACTTTTTAGAATTATTAAAAACTAATTTTATTATACTAAAATATAAATAAATAATTAATTTATCAAAAACACACAACAGGGAAAGGGGTTAGGGTTGTAATGATCAATCCCGGGTCGTTTCCCGGGTCGAAACCGGGTCGACTCCGGGTTGATGAAGAACATCGGCTGCCTGAACTGAACCCGACGCCGGCGGGCTGTTTTCCGGCGACTTCGAATCGAACAAACGAACCATGAAGACATCTCGTTTCTTCACGTTTTCAACCAAGAGCAACACCATAGCAACGTAACATCCTTCCTCCTCCCTCCTCTGCTGTTAACGATGCCGAAAAACTCAGGAACAGGGCGGCGGCGGCGTTCCGGCAACGCTAAAACGGAAACCAAAACATACAAAACGGGTACCAATCGATCGAGGATTCAACGATCTACAAGCTTATGGCAACGAAAACATCTAACAATCAATCAAATAAGAACCCCTAATTCGAGTTTAAATTCGAAAATTACAAAATAAAAATCGATATCTCTGATGATGATTTTGACGTGATAATCTGATAGAACAGGCTTCGGGCTTCAAATCGGTTACTCACACTTCGATTTCTGACACTCATATCACGATCAAATTGGCTTTGATTCGCAAGAACACTCAAGAACCCTAATTCCCCTTTTCTTAATTTTATAGATTTTTAATATTAATTAACTGGAAAATTAATAACAAATCTGATATTTATATTTATGAAAATAATACCCCTAAATAAAATTAAGGGTCTAATTACACTCCTAATAAAAATATTTGGCCCCAATTTTTATAATTTTTGGGTATTAATATTAAATTTTTAAATATTTAATAAATACAAAATAAATGCTAAAAATTCCCAAAAATTGTGAATATTACAAAAATGCAAAGAAAAATGATATATGATAATTTCATGATCATATAAAAATAAAAATGTGATTTTTGTGGGGTTTTTGGTACCCGAAGGGGTCCGGAAAAGCCATTTTTCGCGGAAAAGGTAAATTTGTAAAATGTCTAGGGGTTCAGAATAGCGATATGGTATAGGGCATTTTTGACAAAATAGGACCAATGATTTTGTTTGAAATACGGGCTTTTAAAACATAGTTTTAAGCTGTACGAGTTTTGATATAAAATATATAACTGACGATAAAACACTCAATAACTATCCAAAACACGTTTGGATCAAAACGGCCAACACGTAACACATAGCAGTTAGGGTTTTATGACTAAACACATGTAATCACATAATAATACACATAATTTATCTTTATTATGATATAATACAAGCGTAATTTCTCGGTCGTTACATTCTCCCCCCCTTAACATGATTCTGTCCTCAGAATCATACTATGCAAATAATTGAGGATACTTTTCTAACATTTCACTCTCGAGCTCCCAGGTTGATCCTTCAACCACTGGGTTTCTCCACAAGACTTTCACTAATGACACAGACTTATTTCTTAATACCCTCTCTTGTCGATCTAGAATTCTTATCGGCTGTTCTACATACGACAAATCTGCCTGAAGTTCTACTGGTTCATATTCTATTACATGCCTTGTATCAGGATTGTATTTCTTAAGCATAGATACATGAAATACGTTGTGAATGTGCTGCATATAGGGTGGTAAAGCTAACTCGTACGCAACCTTTCCAATTTTCATCAAAATTTCAAATGGTCTGACGTAGCGAGGTTTCAATTTGCCTTTGTTGCCAAACCTGGTGAGTCCCTTCCATGGTGATACCTTTAGCAATACATGCTCTCCTTCCTGGTAGTCCATATCCTTTCTAGATAGATCTGCATATTTACGCTGTCGATTTTGCGCCGCTTCAAGTTGCTTGTGAATCAGTTCTACTTTTTCCTTGGTCTGTTGAATCAGTTCTGGACCTAGAATTTTACGTTCTCCTACTTCATCCCAACAGGTAGGTGATCTGCATTTTCTTCCATATAGAGCTTCATAAGGCGGCATCCCAATACTTGCTTGATAACTGTTATTGTAAGAAAATTCCACTAGCGGTAAGTGCTCGTCCCAATTGCCTTCAAAATCTATTGCGCATACACGTAGCATATTTTCAATTGTTTGAATTGTCCTTTCGCTTTGACCGTCTGTTTGTGGATGATAGGCTGTACTCATGTTCAACTTTGTTCCTAGACATTCTTGGAATTGTCTCCAAAATCTTGAATTGAAACGAGGATCTCGATCCGATACAATCGATACTGTTACTCCATGACGCATCACAATTTCCTTGAGATATAAGTGTACTAACTTGTCCAATGAAAATCTTTCGTTAATCGGAAGAAAATGTGCTGATTTCTTCAATCGATCAACAATAACCCAAATTGCATCGTGATTTGCTTTCGTTCTTGGAAGTCCCACTACGAAATCCATAGCTAAGTGCTCCCATTTCCATTCGGGAATGTCTAGTGGCTGTAGTAGTCCGCTCGGGCGTTGATGTTCAGCTTTCACACTTTGGCACGTGTAACATTTGCTGACCCATTCCGCTATTTCTTTCTTCATATTTGGCCACCAAAAATTTTCCTTCAGGTCTCTGTACATCTTCGTGCTTCCGGGATGGATTGAATATCTTGAATTATGAGCATCTTGTAAAATTTCCGCTTTTAGTTCCGGTACGTTAGGTATCCAAATCCTTGAAGCAACACGAAAAATTCCTTTAGCATCCTTCTGATTGTTAATCTCTTCTCCTGTTAAATTGTCGATATCCTGGTCCATTACTTCTTCCTGACACCTTCTTATTTTCTCCAATAGTTTTGGCTGAAAAGTCATAGCGTAAATCATTTCGGTAGAACTTTCTGGTACACGCACTTCAATTTCCAATCTATCGAATTCCTTGATTAAGTCCTCTGAAGACGTTAACAAGTTTAATCGTTCCTTTCGACTTAACGCATCTGCTACTACATTGGCCTTACCTGGATGATAATTGATTGATACGTCGTAATCCTTAATTAACTCTAGCCAACGTCGTTGTCGCATGTTAAGTTCCTTCTGGGTGAAAATATACTTCAAGCTTTTATGGTCCGTATAAATCTCACATCTTTCACCGTACAGATAATGTCTCCAAAGCTTCAGTACGAACACAATAGCTGCTAGTTCAAGATCGTGCGTCGGATATTTCTGTTCATGCGGCTTTAGCTGTCTAGAAGCATATGCGATCACGTTGCCATGTTGTATCAAAACACATCCGAGTCCTCGATAAGAAGCATCACTGTATATGACAAAGTCTCCTTGATCATCAGGTAAAACAAGCATAGGTGCGGTTACTAGTCGATTCTTCAATTCTTGGAAACTGGCTTCACATTTTTCATTCCATTCGAACTTTTCATTCTTTCGCGTCAACTTCGTCAATGGTGTGGCTATCTTTGCAAAATCTTTAACGAATCTTCTGTAATAACCAGCTAATCCCAAGAAACTTCTGACTTCAGTTGGCGTCTTTGGTCTTTCCCAATTTAACACAGCTTCAATCTTTGCTGGATCGACTTGGATTCCTTCTCTACTGATGATATGCCCTAGAAACTGCACTTCCTTCAACCAAAATTCACATTTTGAAAATTTTGCATAAAGCTGCTCCTTTCGTAATATCTCCAGTGTCGTTCTTAAGTGCGCTGCATGTTCTTCTTCCGTTTTTGAATAAATCAAGATGTCATCAATAAATACAATGATAAACTTATCCAGATACTTCTTGAATACTCGATTCATCAAATCCATAAACGCTGCAGGTGCATTTGTCAATCCAGAAGCCATTATAAGAAATTCATAGTGTCCGTACCTCATTCTGAACGCCGTCTTTGGAATATCTTCTGCCTTGATCTTTAACTGATGATATCCTGATCGTAAGTCGATTTTCGAAAACCATGCTGCTCCTTTTAGTTGATCAAATAAATCATCGATACGAGGTAAAGGATATTTATTCTTGATAGTTAACTTGTTCAGCTCACGATAATCAATACACAGTCGCATACTACCATCCTTCTTCCTCACGAACAATACTGGTGCGCCCCATGGGGATACACTTGGCCTTATAATTCCTTTGTCAAGAAGTTCTTGTAACTGCTTTGCTAATTCCTTCATTTCAACAGGTGCCATTCGATATGGAGCTTTTGAAATTGGTTCAGTCCCTGGCATCAAGTCAATAGTGAACTCGATTTCTCGATCCAGTGGAAGTCCTGGAAGTTCATCTGGAAAAATATCAAGAAACTCACAAACTACAGGAATATCTTCAATCTTCGGATTACCTTTGTCAGTATCCCGTACATAGGCTAAGTAAGCTTGACATCCTTGGCGTAGCAATCTTCTCCTTTGCATCATTGTTAGGAATTTCTGCTTTTGCTTCTCACCTTTAAATATAACCGTTTTATTTTCTTCAGTTTGCAATTTCACTTTCTTATTCGCATAATCGATCTGAGCATTATTACTAGCTAGCCAATCCATTCCTAAAATAACATCAAACTCTCCTAGCCTGAAAGGTATCAAATCAACTGAGAAATGACATCTCCCTATCTCAATATCACAATTTGGGCACACTCGATCTACCGTAACATGATCATCATTTGCTAATTTTATGACTAACACTTCATCTAACCACTGAGCCTCACAATCTATCTTAGAGATAAAATCTTCAGAAATAAAAGAACTAGTAGCTCCTGAATTAATCAATACTAGAGCATTTACGGAATTTATGGGAAGTGTACCTGCAACCACATTCGGACTCTGTACTGCTTCCTTCATTGACATGTTGAAAGTCCTTGCCCTGGGCTGATTTTGTAGTGGTAGTGGAGGTGGAGGTAATGCTAAAACCCTTAGAATACTAGCGGCCATTGCAACTCCTCTGCAGTCTTTGGCAATATGTCATTTTCTTCCACATTAGAAATAAGTGACTTCTGCTCTTCCCATCGGACATTCTCCAGAATAGTGTCCCATTTGCTTGCACTTGAAACACATGACATTTGGCTTGTTGCAAATTCCCGTATGCTTTTTACCACACGTTCTGCAATCAGGTATAGGCGGTCGAATAAGTCTTTGCTGAGTTGGGGCAGGAAGTCGATTACCCATCCTCTGGTTATTTTGTTCCGGTCTCCTGAAGTTTGCTTTTCCCCGAGCTTGAAATCCCGACCTTTTGTTGAAATGATTCTGAAAATTTCCTGGTCCTATCTCTTTCTGAGCTGCTTCACTTTCACCTTCAATAATCATGGCCTTCTGAACAACAACCGTATAAGTCGTCAGTTCAAACACAGCTACTCTGCTATGAATCCATGGTTTCAGTTCCTGTTGAAATCTCTTGGCCCGCTTCTCATCCGTATCCACTTGCTCAGGAACAAATCTAGCCAATTCAGTGAACTTGGTCTCGTAATCCGCCACTGATAAGTTGTCTTGCTTCAGCTCCAGGAACTTGATCTCCATCTGGTTCTTCATAAAGCGAGGAAAATATTTCTCCAAGAAAAGATCAGTGAATCTATCCCAGGTCACCACACCTTCTCCTTCCAAAATTTTCTTCGATTCCCACCAGTAATTGGCTTCGCCTTTTAGAAAGTAGCTTGCGAAATCCGTCTTCTGTTCTTCCTCAACTTTCACCAATGAAAAAGCTTTTTCTATCTCTTTCAGCCAAGCTCTCGCCTTTGTAGGATCTGTGGAACCAGTAAATTCCGGAGGCTTTACCGACTGAAATTGCTTGAAAGTGACCGTAGGTGCTGCTGGTGGTACTTGATGTCCTGGATGAGCGGCTTGCTGTAACATCTGTTACTGGAAATGCTGCTGTTGCTGCTGCATTTGTTGTTGCATCATCAACACCTGTTGTTGCATGAGATTAAACATCTGATCCATCTGGTTATTATTGTTTTGGCCCTCGGTATTTCCATTTGATGAGTCGGGTCATGCTTTTCTTTTAGGTGCCATCTTTCTGGTGATAAAACAATGGGTTCTCTTTAATAACAGTATATTAAACAGGTGTTATGGAATGAAAATAATCTTTATAATATTAAAACAGTGTTAAAACAGTTGATATGGGAAAATAAAACAGTTTATTAAATAGCCAAATAAATAAAACAGTATGATGTGTAAATAAATCCCTTTTTAAAATACTTTAAAAAAAATCTTTTTGAAAACATAAAGGGTACAACATCATCGTAAATAAAACAACATTTGTAAATATGCAACGGTAAAATAATGAAAATAAATGTAAATGCTTAAATGACTGGAAATAAAATAAAGAAAACGTGCAAAAGACCATCTCATATATATATAGGTAGAACACCAGCTGCAGGTGTCAGTGCTTGATATAAAAACCTATGATATATCGGTCGTACTGGCTACTACTATCAGTCAAAGTTAGTAGCTACACTCATACAAACTAGTCATACAATACTATTCTGCCTCTATCTACAAAAATGTACATGATATAACACTCCTCTATCTGCTAGTCTCAGAATCCTGGTGGCACGTGACTCAACTCCTCCTGCAACGCCTCTAGCACTGCCTCAGTAAGTCTCAAGGCTCTCCGATATGCGGCCTCTGCACTAAGATCCTGCTGTCTTAAATCCATAAGCTGCTGAGAACTAACCCGGTAAATCTGACGTAACCTCTCCCTCAGTATATAATTTGATCGTAATGCTCGGACGGGACCATCTGCCTGCGTCTCAAACAATCCAAGGATCTCTCTGTACTGGTTCTGCCATCGAATCCTCTCCTCTCTCTCCACCTGAAAACGCTGATAAGTCACTGTATGATGCTCACGAAGATCCGTGTTAGAACCTCGAGAAGGTAAAGGCCCATCTACTACTATCTTATCCATGAACTCTGGCTGTGGAAACTGATATACTCTAGGAACAGGGGCATAAATAGCTAATGGGGCAGGGAATAAGACAGACTGCTCCATAGGTGCATACACTGGTGGCTCTGCCTCTGGCTCCATCTGTGGAATATCTGGAATCTCAGGCTGCGGTACTGGAATCTACGGCTCTAGGTCATCCCACTGTGGAAGATCAATCATATCAGGAACATCAAACATCGGAAACTCCAAAGGTGGAAAGTCAGGCATCTCTGGCTCAAAATAAGGAAAATAATCAACAAAGTCTGGTACCTCTGGTGGAGGTGGTATCTCTGGCACTGGTCCAGGTGGCAATGATGGAGGTGGTGGCAACGGAGGAAACATCTGTACTGATACTGGGGCTAATACTGGTGTTGCTACTGGGTCTGACTCAGTCCGCTCCGACGAAGAAGCCATCTAATATACATAACAATAATAATACAAAACAAATCAAACCACATTCCTAAATTCATAACTTCTAGTCACATAAACAGACAATCCTAACACTCTTACTTCTATCCTATCTAATTTTCCTATCTTATCTTAACCCTAACGTTCTTGTTTTCAAGGGCCAATCCTAAGCTCTGATGCCAACTATAACACCCTCCAAATTCGGGGTATAGATTTGGGGCATTATTAACAACAACAACAAACTAAACCTGTACAAGCGGAATATAAATATAATAATTACTCCGAACTAATACTACTCAGGATCTTTTAAGGATCGAGTTGAAAACAAGAACCACATACTACACTTTATTACAAACCCAAATAAATAAAACCTGTCTTAAGAACTCTCTTTGTTACAAAACTTTATTCTATCTACATTCTCACCACACAACTTTTATTCAAACTACACAAAACTTTTATTCAACCCAACAGTACTACTTATCCTGTTACACCTGATCTGGAAATTCAAAACTCTCTTCGGGAATAGGAAGGAACACTCTTGGTATAAGAGGGTCCCGATGCTTGACTCGCTTCTTGACTACGCGGGTCCTGATGGGTTTCATTCTCTACCTTAACTGTAAAACAATAGGAATAACAATAAAAGGGGATGAGCTAAAATTGCTCAACAAGCCTGTAACAATATATATATAGTATAAAGAGAGAGAAATAAGTGAACCAATAAGCTGCTGGTTTGATCAACCATCTGAATCTGTATAGGATAATAATTTGCCAATACTGGCGAGTGCCAAATGAACAAGACTGGAAACAAGAACCAACATATGCACTATAACCTGCTGATCAGTCAGGATATAGTGCGGATCTATACCCAACTGCATAGACCCAACCAACATAAAGAGTACTCAGGCAACTATGGCCTATTAAATAATGGTCTAGGTAAAACCCAGCCCGTATAGTAACCATCCAGTCCAAGGTATAGCATCAGGAACAATCAGAATGCTTTTGATATATCCCAACACTAGGATATACCAGAGTATATGTAACAAGGGTAAAAGTATTGGAATATGAAAAGGGGATTCAATAAATTGGGAGAAATCAAGAATCGAAATGAAATTGAAACAGCCATTAATAAATGGGTAACAGTGTATATGAACAATGATTATCAAAGGTAACTGATATGATAAAAGGAAATATAATTCACTATTCTGAATTTAGAATCGGGGAAAAACTTGCCTTGCGCGTACTTAACTTGGTTCAACTCACCGCCTTCTGTCCCTAGCTTGCTCTGCCTTGCTAACACTGAACCAATCATAGAAAAATAGTAGTTTAGATAACTTACTATATACGTGTATCTCGAATTGATATCACGTAACCTTATCAGTCTACCCATGCGTTTCTATCTGACTCGCATATATACACATATAATGATATAGCACGTAAGGTTCACATAACCACGTAAATCACATAGCACATAAAGCACATAATTAATTTTTAGACTTATAATTATTTTTAGAATCAATACTAGACTCATATTTATAATAACTAACCCTATCTAATTTTATTACAATTTTTCGGGACTTAATCGACTCGATTCTACCCCTAGTAGAGCCTATAAACCATTAATTATCAAAAGACTACTCTCTTCCGGAATAAATTATAACTTACAATTATTTTTATTGGATTCGTTTCATTTTTCTAAGTCTAGGGGTCTTCGTTTCACTCAAATCAGACTAACGGTTTAATTATTATGAATTAAACAAGATTTAATTAATTAATAATTAACTATAAATAATTAATTATAATTAAATAATCCTTAATTACACTTTTAAATAATTAATTAATAATTATTATATTTTAAAATAATTAATCCCTAATTATTAGGATTTATTACTATTTATTACACTTATTTATAAATTATTAATACTTACTCGATCAGATCGATTACTTACAAATAATCAATCGATTCTATTAACGGATACGCTATTTATCGAATATCTACTATCTGCTCGAATTATAATCTAACTGAACGATTAATTACTCGTATAAATACGAGCTACTCGCAATCCTCACATAATTATCGAACTATTACATTATTACTGAAACTTATACGATTCGTTAATCAATTAATTATCGGTATTTAATTATACGATACAAATAATCACTGCAATATTATTCGAATAACTATCGCTCGAATAATAATTCTCATTACCAAATCATTACTCGTAATATTAACTGATTATCGAATTATTAATCATATTATTTAATTATTTTTAATCCTTATTTATTAATTAATTACCTAATTATTAATTAATTACCTAATTATTAATTAATTAGATAACTAATAAATAATTAGATAAATAATTAAATAATTAAATTCAAATTTATAAATTAATAAAATAATTTAGAAATTAATAATACTATTTATCAGAATTTAAATCTAATTTTTATTTACTATTTAGAATTATTAAAAACAAATTTTATTATACTAAAATATAAATAAATAATTAATTTATCAAAAACACACAACAGGGAAAGGGGTTAGGGTTGTAAGGATCAATCCCGAGTCGTTTCCCAGGTCGAAACCGGGTTGATGAAGAACATCGGCTGCCTGAACTGAAGCTGGCAGGCTGTTTTCCGGCGACTTCGAATCGAACAAACGAACCACGAAGACACCTCGTTTCTTCACGTTTTCAACCAAGAGCAACACCATAGCAACGTAACATCCTTCCTCCTCCCTCCTCTGCTGTTAACGATGCCGGAAAACTCAGGAACAGGGCGGCGGCGGCGTTCTGGCGACGCTAAAATGGAAACCAAAACATACAAAACTGGTACCAATCGATCGAGGATTCAACGATCTACAAGCTTATGGCAACGAAAACATCTAACAATCAATCAAATAAGAACCCCTAATTCGAGTTTAAATCCGAAAATTACAAAATAAAAATCGATACCTCTGATGATGATTTTGACGTGATAATCTGATAGAACAGGCTTCGGGCTTCAAATCGGCTACTCACACTTCGATTTCTGACACTCCTATCACGATCAAATTGGCTTTGATCCGTAAGAACACTCAAGAACCCTAATTCCCCTTTTCTTAATTTTCTGATTTTTAATATTAATTAACTGAAAAATTAATAACAAATCTGATATTTATATTTATAAAAATAATACCCCTAAATAAAATTAAGGGTCTAATTACACTCCTAATAAAAATATTTGGCCCCAATTTTTATAATTTTTGGGTATTAATATTGAATTTTTAAATATTTAATAAATACAAAATAAATGCTAAAAATTCCCAAAAATTGTGAATATTACAAAAATGCAAAGAAAAATGATATATGATAATTTCATGATCATATAAAAATAAAAATGTGATTTTTGTGGGGTTTTTGGTACCCGAAGGGGTCCGGAAAAGTCATTTTTCGCGAAAAAGTAAATTTGTAAAATGTCTAGGGGTTCAGAATAGCGATATGGTATAGGGCATTTTTGACAAAATAGGACCAATGATTTTGTTTGAAATACGGGCTTTTAAAACATAGTTTTGAGCTGTACGGGTTTTGATATAAAATATATAACTAACGATAAAATACTCAATAAATATCCAAAACACGTTTGGATCAAAACAGCCAACACGTAACACATAGCAGTTAGGGTTTTATGACTTAACACATTTAATCACATAATAATACACATAATTTATCTTTATTATGATATAATACAAGCGTAATTTCTCGGTCGTTACAACTTTTCAGTTTTATTTACTACTTTTTAAATATGTATTTTTTAGAGTGTTTTGTTATCATCAAATTTCTCTTAATTTATGGCTACAATTCTAGTAGACATAAATTGGGGGAGATTGTTGGGAATATGTTGTGAACTTGATGGTTACATTAACAAAACACCTTAGTAGATTCAACTTAGTGAAAAATGTTGCACTCGATAGATGATCAGATATAGTCCCGACGGATGACTCAATATAGTCCCGACGGATGATGATTTGACATCCATCGAGTGAGTAGCTTATGTAACAATAAGTCATGTAGCACATTTCTGTAAACACCTTAGTATAGATTCTGTAGTAGCATATAAGTCATGTTGACTTTAATTATATATGCATAATAGGTTGATTAATTATAAATATAAGATGTCTTATAATTCTGCATAAGTGAAATGAAGTCAAGTGTCAAATAGCTACCCAACGGATGATCAACAAAGCCACCGACGGATGATCAACTAAGCTCCCGACGGATGATCAACAAGGCAACCCGACGGATGATAATCATGTACCCGACGGATGATCAATTCAAACATCTGTTGACAGTGACAACACAGTCACATGCGTCGATTGTTTGCAAAAGGAATGTGGCAGCCTATTCAGCTGGGTTTTTGAGAACAAAGAAACATTACCATTTCCATGCTATTATGAAGATATTCAAAGATGCTGGAATAGAGTAGTGAAGCAGCATGGTATTAGACTTGATAGGTTTTGTTTTATTATCTTGTTTTATTACTATGTAATCTTAGTGATATATAAACCAAGAGTAACAAATAGAACAACAAGAAAAAGACTAAGCAAATACATTCTCAGAGAAACAATTGTAAGCTGTATCCTGTAGCATTTCTCTCTAAGTTTAGTTGTTCATATTTTTAAGCAGCTGTGAGCTATTCAAGCTTCACAGGGTTCTCTTGATATATATATATATATATCTCTGGTGGATACATTCAAATCCACCAGAAAGTTTTTAAAGACTTGTGTTTTTTAATTACTTGTGTTTTGATTTATCTAACTCTTCATTCCGCATTTTGTAAATCAAACACTTACATATTGTTAAGTTAGAACCACTTTTAATTAATCTCAAAAAGTAGCCAGAATTACATTCAATTCCCCTTCTGTAATTCTTGTTGTATTGTTAGGGATTAACAATTTTTACTTTTTTTTTCCTGCAACCAACAAGAATTAAAATTAACAATCAGAAATTAACCAACAAACAACCACTTTACAGGGCATATGCACACGTGCATACGCGCCACACGCCGACTGCCTCACCGGAGCAAATCGGCGATAACCAAGAAAGAAGACAATCGGAAATATAAAACACAGAACCAAAATAAGCCAGGCAAACCCAGATTAACTACAAGCATATATATATATATACATATACACACATATACACGCATACGGTCTCGCCGGAAAAAGGAAAATAAATCGGCAGCGAAGGATTACCATAGAACAGAGCAGAGGCAACAATTACCCAATGAAGGGAAGAGCAGCCGAGAGCAAGAAAAGGGTGAGGGAGGGAAGAAACGCGAAAGATAATAAAGAGAAAGAGGGAGAGATTGAAGAGAGAGAGGAGAGAGAGCCGAGAGGGGCGAGAGAGACAACAGGGGGGTGGGGGAAATTAGGGGTAGAATTAGGTTTATATTTATTTATTTATTTGTTTCCTTTTCTTTCTTTATTTTGCTTCCGTTGTTATCTCATTTTTTTATTAATTAGTGATTCGTTTTTCGCAAATTAACAAAGTAATTGTGTGCCAATGTTTGTCGAAAAATAATTTACCAATTACATTCCAGAAATATCAGAATATTCAAAATTTATCAAAATCAAATTTTCAAAATTTTCTTTTTTAATAAATTTTGGAACGCTCATCAAACCCGCATTTAATGAATTAACGAACAAATGCGCGGGTAAATAAAAGCCAGAAAATTTCCGAAATAATTTTAAAATTCTCGAAATATTTAAAAGTTAATAAAATAAAATTTTCATAATTTTTGAAATATTTTGGAATTAAATATTTATTTTATAATTAAATGAAATCAGAAAATCATTTAAAGATAAATAATCAATAAAATGTTGATTTCTAAATTTTATAAACTCCTAAAAATAATAAATAAAATTATAAAGCAATACAAATAATTTTAGCATTTATAAGAATAAATATTCAATAAAATTACTTTAAAAATGAATTAAATTCATACAGCTCGATAATTAATTATAAAATTATTCTTCACATTCAACAAATCACAAACAATTAATAATACAGCAAAGCATAGCTGACGGAATCATCACATATTTTATATATTTAATAATTCAATAATTACATTTATATATCGGATCCGAATATAGGTTACTTAGCCGCTAAGTAACTAAAAAGATGATACGATTTTAATACCAAATTTGGATAATTATCAAACAGAACTTCCTATAAAATACTTTATATAGCAATAAGGTAATAATATCTCGCCTTTATAAAATACTTTTGCGTATCGGAAATTTTACGCTGGGACTCATACGGGTCAAACCGTACCTCGGATTGAAAAAGTTAAAATATGAAAAGTGTTCAGAATTATCAGATTAAGTTCGGAAGGAGTTTTCGGAAGAGTTTCGGGTTGTAAAAACGCAAAAACGATTGAAGTGGGACGATTTATGGTTTCAAAAAGTAATTTTTTTATAATTACGTGAAATAATCATTATTAATTCTATAAATCCTTATAAAATCATATGATAATCCAAAAATTACCAAAAAAAATACCAAAACACTATATATTTTATTCTGGATAATTAAAGATTAAAATATCTAAATTTTTTATCAGAAATAAACATCAAATATTAATATCAATTATTAAATAATTCACAAAAATCACATAAAATCACATAATAATTATTTATTGATAAAAATAATTACATAATATTTCTCAGACGTTACATACCAAGAAATTGTATTTTCCTTGGATATAATCAAAGAGAGGGTTTTGTAAAACTAAACCAAGAACTTATATGCAAGTGATGTAAAGATAGAGGATTGAAAAAGATTTAGTTTAATGCTGAAATCTTGGAAAACTGAGTAGAACTTGAGGTTGCATGTAAGAGAGAGAGAGAGAGAGAGTGAGAGAGAGAGAGGGGCAAAGAGAGAGTGAGCCGAGAGGAACAAGAAAGGAGGAAGGAAGGTGGGTGGGGGTATATATAGTGGAGTGGAGGGCGAAAGAGTAATTTGCCAATTGTTTTTCTCTTTTCTATTATATCAAAATACTATATCATGCTTTGAAAATATAAAAACGACTTTACAAAATCTGAAAGTGCCACAAATCTATTCTTAATATAAAGAATAATAAATTAGCTCTCTCTCCCCGTTTTTTCAGAATATTTTTTGAACGAACGGATTAATTACTATGGATTTTATAAATAAATCCCCAATAACATAAATTAACTCTGGAAAATCATTTTAAAATATCCAAACATCAAATTCAATCCAACCATCATTTTCGAAAATTCCCTAGGACTATTCTAGAGATAATAAAATAAATTTTGCACCTTTATCATATTTTAATAATTTTTTAAAAATAAATAAGGATCTATTAGTCCTTATTTTTACCAAATAAATTCTTTTAAAAATATTTCAAAACTCGCGAATCACAGATTCACATATGTAACCATAAATTAACATATATTCACATAATATTAGCCACCACAATTCGTATTTATACACCCTAGCACATAGTTCCCTTTTTAATTATTGATTACGCGAGTACAATTACTCGATAATTCAAATAATGATATAACTTTTCACAAATACGAACCCATAAAACATAAACATTCTTAATATAATCCTTAAGTGTCACTATGCAGTAAGTGTCGTACCTTAGCATCCTTAGCAATTGATGCTATGTCTTCAGCAGTATAATCACTCTTCTCTTTTGGTACGGTCTTTGCTGCTTCACCTGCAACTGCAACAGCGAGCTTGGTTGGTTTGTGAGGGCCTTCCTTGATTCTATCAAGGTATTCTGGATATGTTGCTTCCAGGAACATGGTCATCCTTACCTTCCATATGGGATATTCAGATGGTCTCAGTATGGGAACTCTGATGGTATCATACCGACTCTGAATTTGTGTCTTTGGTGATTCCTCAGTTTTGGTAGGCTTAGTTGGAGTTTCTGTGTCTGACATGATTGTGTTTGGATCTTTAACTGTATGTATGTTAACAGATAGGCTCTGATACCAATTGTTAGGTCACACACACACACTGTGTGCCATTACTCCATATTTATCATAACTTATTATAATCCTTAATTTTATCATTCTTAATCATTCTCATGTAATCCATCATTTAAATAACGAGTCATGTTCTACCTGACGACGCGACAAACATAACTTAACCCTTTCGCTGACTCATCAAACTGGAATGAGACTTTGCCCGTTCCTTAATACTATTTCACAGAAATTAACACAAACCACAAAATTATATAACTTAATATTTTATACTCATAAATCCACATAATCCACAACTATAACACACAACTATATTTTATTCATATAATACATCGTGAAAATCCCAGTCGTTACAATATGAAAAAGGTCAAATAACTCAATTCAATTACTATTACATATTAATTTGCATTTGGGCCAACTATTAGTTAATAAATGGGCCTAAAAAGAGATAGCCCGCCTCACTTGTTTGTCCAGACTCTAGTGTATGAAAATAACACATCGAGTCATCGGCTGTATTATTTTTCTTCTCAGACCTTTATCAATTGATTCTCACTTCTCAGACTTGTGTCAGTGGTGGTTTAGGAATTTTGGTTCAATCTAAGGCCCGTCAAGTATCAAACTTTTACATCAAACGAAGCAAAGAGGTAAACCCCCAAATCCCTAATATCTTAACCCTAAATTTAAATTCATAAATTGATGTTATATTTGTTTTAAATTTGATCTATCCAAGTTCAAATGCTAATGTTTTCATTACTCAATATTGGTTTAAGTCAAAATAAAATTGAAAGATGTGTTTGATTTTGGGGGAAAATGAAAATGCTAGACTTTTAGAAGATTTGAGTTCATATTGATTCATGATAATAGGATCCAGTAGGAACTTATTTATACTTTTACATTTGCTTCTAAAGTTTAAATTTTTAATTTGAGGAATAGTTTTTGAAATTTAATGAGATTATTTTTCTCATATGCAGTCCAGTGATTTACCAAGCAAGATGGATCAATATATTATTCGAGGTGCAAGTGAAAACCCTTCTAATGAGCCTCATAACAACACTACAAATATTGGGGAATCAAGTGGAAAAAGAGCGAGGATTGATATTAATATGCTATCTAATGAAATTGGTAGTGATCATGTTAAGCGTAAACCGATCAATGAGTATGAGCCGAAAATGAGAGACGATGTGAAAAGAAGATACGTTCAAATGGAGCCTTGTAAAACAACATCTCATATTTTTCCTCCAACAAAATATATTGACAAGCAAAGAAGTTTTCAGGCTAGTTGGTTGAAGAATTGGGACTAGTTGAATATAGCTCTTCTGAAGATGCAGCTTTTTGTTTTTGGTGTTATATTTTTGGAGATAAAAGAGCAAAAGATCAAGCATTCACAAAGAAAGGATTTTGAAATTGGCCTTGACGGTAGTGTACACAAAAATGCTCAGACACTATGTTTTGGTTTCAAAGATCAAAGGCATAGTATAACAAGAAAATTCTCACTGGAAAATGAGGTTACAGGGGCTGCCTACCTTACGCATTTAACCACAAGTGTGGATGTTGCTTGGTTGCTTATTGGATTATGATTGGCTTTTCGTGGGTAGGCCTGTCAATGGATCGGGTTTGGATCACATCGGCCTAAATCAATATCCATATCGGGTTTGTATATTTATTTTTTAACTTAACTTATTACAAAACCTATTTAAATTGACAATTCTGAAAAATATTAAAATACAAGTAGAATACAACGAACTTCAAAGATAAATTACGAACTAAAATTCGCTTTTTAAAATAAACATACTATTGGGTTGTACAGTATTTTAATTTATAACAATAAAAAAAATTGATGTTGTGAAATGAAATTGTTATATGAATTGAGACTTGGGTTATGCGGCCCTAAAAGGTAAAAGAACCAGGGTTATAGAAATGCGGTTATAGAAATGGACTGGACTCTAGAGACCAAACGGAACGAAGTATAGATAATGGGACTTGACTCGAGGATAATATGTTTAAAATTTGAATTAATTAAAAATATTTTTATTATATATATAAACCGGATCAGGTTACTAATGGATCAGATTGACCGTAATTCATATCCGTTCCATTTATAATCGGATTTTTCTTATCGGATATGATCCCGGATCGGTTTTTTAATATGTCGATCCATATCCGCTAAAATGGCCTCGGATCTGATCGGATTTTCGCTCCATTGACATGCCCATTCCTGGGAATGACGAATCATCAACGTCAATACGTAAGGGTAATTTTATGGAAATACTCTCTTTGTATAGCTTGCGTAATATTGATGTTGGAAAAGTTGTAAAACCGAGTGCTCCTGTAAATCATCAACTTATATCTACATATATTTAGAAGCAAATTATTAGAGCTTGTGGATCTGAGACAAAGATAATTCTTTTTCCTTATTACTTGACAAAGCTCGTGATAATTCTGTTAAAGAACAGATGGCGGTTGTTATAAGATACGTAAATTTCATTGGTGAAATGTGAAATCTTAGAGCGGTTTGTTGAAGTTGTTCATGTTAAAGATACCACTGCACTCTCTTTAAAAAGTGTTGTTGAAAATTTCTTGTTTAAACATGGATTGTGAATATTGAAGATCAGAGGTCAAGGGTACGACGAAGCTTCAAATATGAGGGGGGCTTAATGGTTTAAAGACTTTGATATTAAATGAAAATTCATATGCAAGGTATGTTCATTGTTTTTCCCATCAACTCCAATTAGTTGTTGTGGATGTAGCTGAGGGAAATCAATTTCTAAGCAATTTTTTTGATTATATATCTATGGTCACTAATATGGTAGGTGCCTCTTGTAAACGAAAAGATGACCTTAGACATAAACAACACGAAACTATGGTTGAACAACTAGAGGATGGTCACATTACTAGTGGAAGAGGGTTAAATCAGAAGACTAATTTGACTCGACCAGGTGATACAAGGTGGGGTTCGTACTATAAAACTATAATTCGCCTTCTCTCTATGTGGCCATCGGTTATTCAAGTATTTAAAAATATATACGAGGATGGGAGTGAAAGAAAGAGTCACGTAAAGTAGTTGTCTTCTTGATAAATTAGAAAATTATGAATTTGTTTTTATCGTCCATCTGATGAAATTAGTTTTAGGTATAACAAATGGGTTGTCACAGTTTTTGCAATAGAAAGATCTGAATATAATGGAAGCTATGAATTTAGTTACAAATGTAAAAAGGCAACTACAAAATTTAAGAGGCAATGGATGAGATAAACTACTTGAAGAAGTTTCCGATTTTTGCTCTAAACATAATATCGTTGTTCCTGCTATGGAATATACAGTAATATGGCAGGCCGTATTCTTGGTAAAAATGCTATGACGTATCACCATCATTTTAGAATTATAATATATTGTCAGGTAATTGATCGTATAAGTCAAGAGATAGACAACCACTTTTCAGAATCGAGTACAAAATTTCTTATGTGTATGTCTCGATCCAAAAAAATGGCTTCTCAAATTTTTGTTTGTCAAGAGTAGTTCGATTAGTTGAGTTATACCCACTAGAGTTTTCTCCATCCAATCAAATGAAGTTTAAAGAGAAATGAAGACATGGGTATCTTAAATGAGAAATAATGAAAGATTTTCTAAGTTGAACAATATTGGGGAAATTGCGAAGAACATGATTGATGTGGGTTATCACGAGACTTTTTGTTTGGTATACGTTTTGGTTGAGTTGATTTTAATTCTGCCGGTTGCAACAACTAGTGTGGAACGCGCATTTTATTCCATGAATGTTGTTAAGTCAAATCTACGTAACAAAATGGGCGATGATTTCCTTACTGATTTCCTAGTCTGCTATATTGAAAAGGATCCATTCACAACTATTGATAATGAAGCAATTATGCATAATTTTCAGAATATGACGACTTAAAAGGCCAATTTACCACGCTTACGCACTTGATCGAGATACTTGACTATTATTATATGCAGTGTTTATAGTACTATTTGATTTATTATTTTTTGTTGTTACTAGTATAAAGTTTGATATAGATTATAGTTCTAATTTTAGTAAGGGTGTATACTGTTCTCCCCATAAAAAATGATCATGTGCCCGTCACTGCCCTCAACCCCAACCAAACAAGGTCTTAGTTGATTTGAATATTAAGAAGTTGCATCAATAAATATGAATGAACTTTATAAATGTAACTAATGTAACATAACACAACTTTGAAATAAACTTCCAAAAAAAATTAAAATTAAGTTATAAGTTAGATTAAAAAATTTCAAATCATTTTCCAAAAAGAAAATTAAAATTTTTGTATTTTTCTAAAAAATATTTTGAAAAATGTATATTTTAAAAAAAAGAACTTCAAATAACATTATTTTTCGAAATATCTCTCTATTTTTTAGTTGCTATAATTATATAACTGCATAAATCATTTTTCTACGTCTGCCACTAAACAAAAGTGTTAAAACTTGTTTTACTTTTGCGTAATTAATTTTTGTTATGTGTGTGTACCTATATGTATCAAACATATAGTGAATGTGGCTGAAAATGGTATTTTCACCTCTCAGCATGAAAACCCCCTCGAATAGAGTTGCATGACAGGCCCACTGTCATATCCTACATGATCTACTCATATCCTAGAGTTTTCCAAAAGATCTACTCACATCCTATATAATTCGAATAACTTTAATTTAATTTAAATCCAATTTAAATTAAATAATACTTCAAGCATTCTTTATGTGCGACCCTATATGTTATAATTACGTCGGCAAGAAATTTTGAATCTAACTTAAAATCGTAAACATTGAGTATCATCTAGTTATACATCATTGCTATCTAAGTAATAATAAATGAATCAGTAATCGATTAAACATTTCGTGAATAATGTACAATATAATATAATTCATTTAACCACATATGATAGATTATACTAGAGGCATTAATGTGTCATCGTCGTCATAATTTAATCCAGGTTTCCTTGATCAATGAGTAGACTATCATAACAAATCAATATTTGAGTGCGGCTACACATTTCATAGTCTAGCTGATAAAGAGGCCAATAATATCACTCAAAATTAGGAGGATTAAATCCTTTCTAAATCATTCATATTTCTCATACGATTCATAATATACCCGAAATACACTTTTATCATTACTCGGTCAAACGTAAATTTTAATGTATCAAGGTATATTAATTCTTGTATATAAATATAATGATTTCAATTCTAAGGACCACTACATTATTATCACATTGTGAACTACTTATGAAACTAAAAATATGTAGAATTTCACATTAGATCTGCCCGGCACCATGTACAATTACATGTGCTTGTGTTTTTTACTTTAGTATCACTATATCTATCATCAATGAGATGTGATCATCAGTCAACAAACACATTTGACTTAATGCGTTATTATTGCCTCTTAATAATAATACTAGAATCGGGACTTTTAGGAATATTGATATTATTCTCATAGTCTAATTCTTAAGGTGCGTAGTTAGAGATATAGAATGCATATTGATAGGGTATAAGCATCTCAGCTAGTATCCTACCCTGCTCTAGGACGAGCCAGGCTCAGTGGGGGAGATCCTTACCTAGACACATATATGAAATCCATCTGATCCAGGTGTCCTCCGCCCCCAGCAATGAACGGTCCTGATCCAAAGGTACCAACCTCTAAACCCTACCCTTGGGGTTATAAATACCCCAAAATGAAGGGATTTAGGGGTTACCTCTCTTACATATTCATAGACACACACAACCATCTTGTATTTCTATCTATCTTCATCTTCCCAAAAGTGAGTTTTTACTCTCACACCGGAGGCACCGCGGGGCTCAAACCCTCCTTCGATGTTATTTTGCTGACACACAACGACAGCTACACCACAACCGTAAGAAAGGTCCAGGCGCGGCATCAGATAGGACCAGGCGCGTCGTCAGACGGATCAGGCCGCGGATCAGAGTTATTACATATCATATTCCAATGACATTTATTAATCTAACATTTACATCATAGTAAATTAAGACATGATAAGTTATTAAAGGAATAATCAATAGAAAAGAAACATTAATAATCCAAATGACTTAAACTAACACATAATATTGTTGTCTCTATGGTACAAACACTAACACATGGTGGTTCTGTTGGAGGTGGCTTTATTTATGCAAAACTGTGTTGTTAAGGTATGCCTTCAACTTCTCCTTTTATTTTTTTAGAATTCTCTTTTGCTATCTTTACTTATATTGATTTTCTTTTCTTTTTTGTTTCACTGTTTATAGTTATCTGGTGAGTTGGAGAGGTCGTCATTCTTTTGATGTTTTTTTTTGTTTTTCGCCTTATGAATTGGTAGAGCCGGGTGTTTTTAATTTATAATGGTAGGCCGATGAAGTGGATACTTTCGGAAAAAGCTGTTGGTTGATCTGTATAGTCTACCGTAACAAGATATTTCATTTTACATCTGGCACGAGATGATATATATTTTACATCTCTATATATAGAGAGAGAGAGAGAGGGAGAGAGAGAGAGAGGAAATGAGATTTCTTCCGGAATCAGAGGAGGTTGGGAAGGACTATTTGTTACTCACCCTAGAGTATGCCGATCGAAGGCTAATACATGTTAATGAAATATCTAAACTTCATAGTGAATTATTTTAATTTAGGATCGATTTGGATTCATGGGTCTTGAAGGTCTAAATTATGGAATTTTCTCAAGGATAGCTAAGATTTGAACTATTTCAATCTTGAACTTTCCGAACTCACGTTCTTCACGAGGTCTGGGAGGCCAAGTACGTTGTTTGGGTGTAGACTTCCATGATTTGTGTGACTTGTCCGAGGTGGAGAGAGGTTTTTCCTCTTGTAAATTCAACATGTGCTCGAATAAGTCTATAGCCGCTTGAAGTGATGCGAAGCTTTTCTCGAAGAATTTCTCTAGTAAGGGATTATGTCTGCTTCTATCTCTCCATGCTGCCAAATAATTCAACGCCAAGTTCTCGATTAAGTCTGGTATTCAGATCACTTTGGTCCGAAACTGATTCAGGTTTTCATGAAGGCTTTCATTCGATCTTTGGCGAATATTTAGGTAAGGCAATTGTTATTTATTTCCTTATTTATAAGTAGATAACCTAGACTTAAATTAATTTTTCAAATTAAACCATGACTCTATAGACTGTGCTCGAAGGTTATTGAACCACATAAGGATAGGGCCTTTCAAGCACATGGAGAAAAACTGACACTTCACTATGTTGGAGTGCCCATAGAGGACCATTATGCCATCGAAGAGGTGGATGAAGTTCGCTGGATATGTGGATCCATCGAACATATCAATAAAAGGTACTTTGAGATCTCTGTTTAATCAAAATTTTCCGAATCTTTTTAATATCGGGCTTTTCGAGGAGATTTTAGTCTCTCCCGATTTTGTCCCTATGAAGTCCTTGAATATCATTACATCATTCTTTATCAAGTTCGCAGGGGCTGATTTACTTTCTTTGTAAATTTTTTCATCCTCGAAGGACTCAATTTCCATTATTCGCGCTTGCACCTCATGAGGAGAATGATACTAAGCACTCCTCGGTTCAGGTGTGTTCGCTTCTCATTAATGTTCTCCATGAGTACTCATAATTACTAGTTTGATAGTACGAGAAGACATCATGCCCCTCTGAAACCTCAACCAGCTCTTTTTGTAGTCGAGATATTTCTCTCCTTTGTATTACCTTTTCGGCTAATATTCTTCGCCATTATCTAGATGTAGAAACTCCTCATTTTTACACCCTATGTAGGAACTACTTACTTTTCTATAGTGTTGTTTCGCTGCTTGATTTTCTTTAGATACAGCTTGACATCATTTATTAGTACTTGTTTTTTTGCAAAATAAAAACTAAAGTTTGATTGTCCTTTTCCGGTCATCATGTTTCACATATCAGATCTGAACAGTTCGGTCTATCACCTGAGTTAGAGTCATAATTGTCTATAAACAATGTCTGTGGAGCCATCAGAGTCGTACACTTCTCATATCATTTAACACTAGCCACGTCCCTCGTGTTTGGGACTGTTCTTTAGCTACTGCCTTGACCTTCATCGTCTATCCTTCTTTGTCAGTGAATAATTAAGGAGAGATGAGGGCTCCTTCTAATGCCATTATTAGATATATAATATTTTTAACCTTTATTAAAACGGAGGGTTCTTTATATTTATAGTGTCTATTTTTATGAAATATATTAATAGTGTATCTCAATGGGATTTTAGGCATCTATCTCATTATGCGGGCCTATGCCCAACAATTGTATTGTCAGTATATTTTTAAACTACTTAAATTATATGCTATCAATTTAAAGCATTTTACTTCTTTTGATTTTTCAAATATGTGCATAAATTTTACAACACACATGGGCTTGGTTAGCTTGGATATTTGGTTCTTAAATTTGTAAGATATATGTGTTTATCTTTATTTATAATACATATTGAACCAACACTCTAGTTTGGGCATGGAAACTGCAGGATACAAACGTTCTCTCCTTTGATATGTTATTCTTTGGTATTTTATACATCATTATTATTGAACCAACAAAAGTTGAGGTCTACTCTGACCAAAAAAAAGAGAAAAGTCGGGGTTTATTTGGAAACAACCTCTCTATTATTCTTAGTATAGATAAGGTCTTTGTAAACTGTTAAGTTTCATGGAAATTAATTCCATGTTATTTACTTGGCCAAAGCCTTGGTTTATTACAATCGGATGCCTTGGGCATGAGGAAAACTTTACATGGAAGGATATAAACTAAATAAGTCTAAGGTTGTACAACTACTATAAATAGCTATTGTAACACCCCCAGATCCGGGGTCGGGGATCCGGGTCGGGGATCCGGGTCATCACGGTCTTTCTTTCCATAATATCACTTAACTGAATTAATAATAAATAACCTCATGCTGTGACCCCACACTAACACACACCACAACCCGTCATAGTCTCAGAGATGAAATTGAAATAAGTACAAGTCTTTGAATCCACAATTTAAAAGTTATTACAATCCAAAATGATTACTTGATAAGTTTACAATTAATTGCCATTATCTGCCACAAGTTATAATTATACATAATTGATTCCCAAAAGTAGAAGGTCTGATCTACAGATAGATCTACCTCTGCAGCTATAGCAGCTATGATCTCAACGGGAAGGCGCGGGGCGCTTCCCACGCTCTTGCGCTGGGTCTGCTTGAGTCTGGCCATCTTTCCTAACTGTTGTTGTGTGATGAAGAAATAAAGCAAGAGTGAGCATTACAGCTCGCAAGATAATATATAGTGTAAACGATAATGCAAGTATCTAAATGGATAACTTACTAAAATCCTTTATCAAGTGTAAGATAATTACTTACTAGATATAAACAAAAACAAGGGACGAAGTTACCAAATACTTCACTATACTTATATCATTTATAAAGCTACTTGAACTACCACTGTTCAAAGTATAATGAGCCTTCAACAGTTCATCACATAGATGAGACTACCAGACAAGATTTGAATAGATTAAATCTTTGACATATTATTGAATGAAATGAAGTTATGAGATACTTCATTAAGTCCCGATATATATATATCCACATATATATCTCTTTATACATTTCCTGAAAACCTCTGTCATGTAAAATATGAACAGAGTTTGTAACATCCAATGAATTTTTGGAAAGGAAAAGAATTATGGCATAAACCCGATATCTTGTTGATCAGGCAAAGATACCAATAAGTAACATTTTCTACTAGTAGATGGACGAATTCCCCACTGGTCATCACCCTGGTCGCAATAGGACCTTATGCTGGACTGCTACTCAGCCACTTACGCATTTGATGGACTCCCACTGAGCCACTTACACTTTCATGGACGCCCACTGAGCCCATGTTTCTTATGCCGACTCGATAGATAGACTTACTTCCCGAACGTTGGGTAAGTAATCAATTCATTTACCAAAACAGCAACCTTGTTGCGAATATAAAATACACCATAGAGCCGGATCCCTCCGGTTTTGAGCGAGTATTTAAATCCCCTTTAAAAGGAAGATCTTAAATATACAAATGAGTTTTGGGATCCGCTCTAACTTTTAAAAATCATTTTGAAGACTCGAAAACACTTTAAAGAGTGTTTGGAGTAATGCTGATTTAATAAAGTAAATCAGTCCCGATATATTAGAAAATATCTGAATATTATCATTTAAGTAATATTCCCATAAATAATCCTTATAAAAATAATTGAAGTAAAAGTTTTAAAACTCATACTTGAAATAAATAATAAATAACCAAAGATATACTTATACGAAAGTACGATCTTTATTTGAATAATCGAAAATATGTTTGATTATCGAAACATTATTCTTTAATAAAATAAAGAATATTATTTAGTAAATAATCGGAGTCATAGGTCCTCAAATGAATATTCAAATAATATTCATTAAATAATATAAACTGAGTCATAAGTCCTCGAATGAATATTCAAGTAATATTCATTAAATAATATAAACTGCGTCATAAGTCCTCGAATTAATATTCAAGTAATATTCATTAAATAATATAAACTGAGTCATAAGTCCTCGAATGAATATTCAAGTAATATTCATTAAATAAAATAAAGTTATCGAATAAACCTTATTCGACTAATAGTTTTGAAAACTATATCAATATATATATATATATATATATATATAATATACTCGGGAACATCGACTCCCGGTTTTAGAAAAGGTTCATCTTTGGGTCCCCTACACTCAGGGTATACGCAACTACTGCTTATCTCTAGCATAGGTATTATGCAACTAATAAGCATTTGAATCAACAGATATATATCAAGATTACGAAACAGACATGCATATAAACCATATCACATGCTCCAATATATCGCAAGAATTTGCTAATTAACCATCATGCATCTATCACAAGATAATGCATATACATATATATAGATCACAACAACAGTATAACGGGTAGAAAACTTGCCTGAGCAACTGGGGGTGACAAATGGCTTGGGACGAGTCTGGTAACCTATAAACAACATATAAGTTGGAATTAAACCAAAGTCGCTTATGAATCTATACTTTAACCAATTAGACTCTAACACTCGCTTTGCGCTCAACGATTCCCTTAAATCGCTCGAGTACCCTCGGCTCCACCATTTTTTAATAAATTGATCATTAAGGGTTTTAAGGTGTTTCTTTCGCGAGTGCCTTACCAACTGCCTAATACACTTTACATAAATGATTCATACTCCAATTAGTCCTTTAAGGTCTTTAACCTATGTTTCAAAGTAAGGCGAGGGGTAATGGTTCGTTCGCGAAACGCCGTTACTTAAAACGGTCGTTTCTCCTAAACCGTACATCGGATTCAAACGAACCACATATCAAAACGAAGCTCGTAACATGAAATATCTAATCATGGCAATGGTCAAAATCTAACAGGGAGTTCTCGGGTCCTAATGTTAAGAGCAAAAACAGTCTAAAGTAAATCGGACATTACGACGGCTATGTTTACGCGATTACCAATTTTATTCTACTCCAAACCAACCCAGAATCAACTCACAATCAACATCCCAACCAAACTCCATCCATACTTCACCATAACAGCCCCAACAACTCAAAATTATCAATTTATACTATTCTCAAACATGAATTTAAACAATACTTAAGTTCATTAATCAATACTCCGAGAATTACAACTCCAAAATATCACAAAGCCAACTAACCTCTACATACACAACAATCAAGCCTCTCGTGAACTATAACAACAAAACTAAACCTAATACTCAAGTAAAGTTAGGGTTTGGAGGGGTTATACCTTCCTTGGAGAGTGGAGAATCAAGTAATTAGCTTGGAATCACCTTTAAAAGTCCTTATCCAAGCTTAATCTAAACAAAAACTCAAGAACAAAAATTTTAGTTCTTGAAAAACACTATTCACCATCTTCTTCCATGATTTTTAGGAAGAGATTATGAATGAATTAGAAGCTCAAACTTATAGGATAGCTATATCTATGCATAAGGAGTCTTAGATAATTACCTTGCTAATTAACAAAGCTTGGAACTAGGATTTTGAATTTTCTTTCTTTGAAAAAGAAAAGAAGCCGAGAGCTTTTGATGAAGAAGGTGGTGAAAATGAATTGTTGGTTGACTTGGTGGATTTGTTTTGTTTTGATTAATTACCTTTTTAACCATGAAAAATTGTGTGGTTATTAATCAACCACACCTCCTTCCCTTATGTCATGCTTAGGTCATCATGTGATGTCACTCTCCCACACTTGTCCTCTTCTTGTTGGTTTGATGACATCATCATCCCTAACCTCCTTGATTAACTCTTAATTGCTTGCCTAATGACCGCTGATCTGTTATACGGTTCGCTTAACTTTCGTTCTCGTTTATCGTTTGAGGGATCATACCCGGGATCTTATTACTTGGGTTCCCTTAACCTTTCTCAATACATTATATTCCTTTTATGATCCTCTCTTAAAATCCTTGAATTTAAATCATTTTTATCCTGTTACCTTATACTCAATTCTTTCGGTATCTGGTGGATTTTCGGGAAAAATCAAAGTGTTCGGATTTGGATTCTGACGATCTTCACATACACTTATTTAACATATAGAGTACTAATACGATCTCAGAATAACAATAAAAGAACCCCTACATAGTGTGACATGAAAAGTTTTCTTATTCAGCAATATCAACAAAAACACTATTCATAAGGGTTAAAAAAAAGTTCAAAATTTTGGGGTCATTACAGCTATATACACCAAAACATTAACATACTTAGGCTAATTAAGATATATCGAATCCCGCTAATACTCCCCCTCAAGTTGGAATATGTAAATTACATATGCTCAACTTGCGCAAAAGATGTTGAAATTATAATTTTTCAAGAGCCTTAGTGAGAATGTCTGCTAGTTGAGCACAGGTTCGAATATGTGATATAGCAACTGTACCATCCTGAACTGTATCAAGAATAAAATAACAATCAATTTTGATATGTTTTGTTCGTTCATAAAACACCGGATTGGCAGCAATGTATAGAGCAAATTGCCTATCACAAAATAAACGCATGGAACACTTATGTTAAATCCCAAAACACATCAACAAAGATTTTAACCACTTTAACTCACATGTTGTAGTGGCCATAGATCGGTACTCAGTCTCTATAGATAAATGTGAGACCGTATGTTGCTTTTTCATTTTCGAAGAAACAGGAGATAATCCCAAGAAAATAAAGTAACCCGTTAACGATCGGCGAGTCACGGACAACTTGCCCAGTCGCTATCACAAAAAGCATATAGTTGAAAATCACTTTCCCTGCGCAACAAAATACCTTGTCCTAGACTGCCTTTTAGATACCGCAAAACCCTTAAAGCTGCATCCCAATGTTTAGCCCTAGGGTCACCCATAAATTGAGCCAATATGTTGTTAGTCCCTTAACAATTCAACAAGAATTACAGAAGGGGGGTTGAATGGAATTCTTGAAACTTTTTCTTAAATAAAATTGTTCTAACTTAAATATATATATATATATCAGTGTGAATTGATTTGCAGAGTGCGGAATAATAACTTCAAATGAATCAAAACACAAGTAATTAAAAACACAAGTCTTTAAAAACTTTCTGGTGGATTTGAATGTATCCACCAGAGATATATAATATATATCGAGAGAACTCTGTGTAGAAAAAAGCTCACAGCTGCTTACAAATGTTGAACTAAGAGTGCAGAGAAATGCTAATAATACAGCTTACAAATGTTTCTCTTCTTTTATCTCAGTTAATTGTTCTATTTGCTGCTTCTTGGTTTATATATCACCAAGATTACAAAGCAATAAGACAAGATAATAAAACAAAAACTATCAAGTCTAATACTATGCTACTTCATTACTCTATTCCAGCATCTTTGAATATCTTCATATTAGCATGGAAATGGCAATGCTTCTTTGTTCTAAAAAACCCGGTTGAATAGGCTACCACATACCATTTGCATACACTCGACGCATGTGACTGTGTTGTCACTGTCAACAGATGTTTGAATTATCCATCGGGTTCATGATCATCCGTCGAGTTCATGATCATCCGTCGGGTTGTCTAGTTGATCATCCGTCGAATGACATTGTTGTTTATCCGTCAGGTAGCAATCTGGCACATGACTTCATTTCATTTATACAGGATTACAAGACATCATCTATGTACAATTAATCAACCTATTCTGCATATCTAGATAAAGTCAACATGACTTGAGTACTACTTACAGAAATATAATCTAAACAATGTGTATGCAGAAATTTGCTACAGACTTATTGTTACATAAGCTACTCACTCGATGGATAATAAATCATCATCCGTCGGGACTATATTGAGTCATCCGTCGGGACTATATTGAGTCATCCGTCGGGACTATAATCCTTATCTATCGAGTGCTACATTTTTCACTAAGTAAAATCTACCAAGGTGTTTTGTTAATGAAATCATCAAGTACACAACATATACACAATATATGTGAACTGAATAGCTTAATTTTGGTCATGTAGATCAATCAACCAACAAGTCGACTATACTTTTCTGGATCATCATGTGGTTTGCCATTTGTAGTTGCAAGATGATGGTTTAGTTCCATTGGAGTAGTAGTTGGTCTCGCACAAAGAAAACCAACCTCACTTATGATATTCAGTTTGTACTTCCTCTACAATAGATATAAACCATCATTTCCCCGAGCAACTTCAATTCTAAGAAAATATTTAAGAAATCCTAGGTCTTTCATGTGAAATATTTCATTGCATTGCTTCTTGAATTTTTCAATTGCTGAACTAGAGGAATCTGTAATGATGATATCGTCCATATAAACAAGGACATGTAAATCGACATCATTTTTCGAGTAGCTAAATAAAAAATAGTCAGCATAAGATTGATGAAAACCAATATCCTTCAACGCTGTTGAAAGCTTAGCAAACCATTTTCGGGATGCTTGTTGAAGCCCATAAAGAGATTTTCACAACCGACAAACCTTTTCGGATGCTGATGATGTAAAACCAGGAGGCAGCTGCATATAAATTTTTAAATCAAGATCTCCATGAAGGAACGCATTATGTACATCCATTTGGTGAAATTCCCATTTTCGTGCTACTGCAATCGCCAGGAATAATCTAACTATAACCATTTTAACAACAGGGGCAAAGGTTTTGTTGAAGTCGATTCCTGCTACTTGTCGGTTCCCATACACTACCAAACGTGCTTTATATCGCTCAATTGTACCATCACAGTGATATTTTATTTTATAAACCCACTTATATCAATCACGTATCTTCCGGGTGGTAGATCTTTTAAACTCCAAGTTCAATTTTGTTCTAAGGCATCTATTTCATCTTGCATCACTTCACGTCATAGAGGCTCCTTAACTGCTTCCTTAAAAGATATAGGCTCATCTCTTGTAGTTATTCCTGCCAAAAATTGGTTGTGCTTCACATATAACTTATCACAATTTACATAATAAGCAATAGAATAAGGGGTACCTGAGGACTTTGATGGAGCTGATGTAGGTGAAGTGATGGGGTTTATAACTCGAACAGTGATGGTGATATAATCTTCCAGCCTAGTTGAAGGCTTTCGTACTCTGCATCCTCTTCCAGTAGCATCTGACTCAGTTTCTTTAACCACAATCGGATCAGAAATTTCATTGCCAAAAATTGTAGGTTGCTGGGCAGCCTTTTCTTCGTTACCAAGCTGCTGGGCAGCTTTTTCTTTTTTACCAAGTTGCTGGGCAGCTTTTTCTTCGTTACCAAGCTGCTGGGCATGCATGTTTTTGATTGATGTTAAACAAATGATTGTCCTCTTTATTGCTACTTCTAGAATGAGAAAATGGTGGAACTTCCACCTCAGTATTTATAGGCTGCTCAAAAGGTTTATCATAATGAACAAATGTTTCTAAATAGTTGTTATTCTCAAGTGCCTTATCATTATGAGGTGAAGAATATGTTCTTGAAAATGGGAATATATTATCGGAAAAATGACATCTCTTGATACAAAGAATTTTCATATCTCTAAATCATACAAACGCCAACCTTTTTTGTCATACCAACAAAAAGGCATTGACAAGATCGTGAGGAAAACTTATCTTTAATACGAGGTTTATATTTGGTAAAGGAAATACATCCAAAAACATGAAGAGTGTCATATTATAAAGGTGTGTGACAAAGTATTTCGTAAGGTGTCTTTCCATTTAGAATTGGTGATTTGCCTTTGTTGTTGCATTTCCACTTGTCCATGACCACGGCCGGGCCCCCGTCCGGTGCCACCACGACCTATTTGTCATCTTCCCCTACTGTCACTTTGTGTTCCACTTATACGGTTCTCTGAATACCACCATTCCAGAAACCTAATTAATTAAAAACATGAATCTTGCTCATGTCCAGGCTTACCACAGTGTGTACAAAGTCCATTAGTCCTGGTACGATCTATACAATGCCCAGATCCTCTACCTCTCGCAACCCCTTGTGTAGCAAAACCAACAACATCAGCTTTATTTTGTTGAGCATGAGCAACGCTTTGATGGTGCTCATATGTCACAACTTTGGCGAATGTTGTGTTTAGGATTGGTAGTGGATCCAACATCACCAAATTCGAAACAACGTTTCCATATAGATTCGAGTCCAAGATAACTAAAAAAGTATTAACTTTAGCATTCTCTCGTTCCTCGGCAACTTCCAAAATAGCATCACAAGTACATGCATAAACTTTAGAGTATCCAGCCAATTCATCCCATATTTTCTTCAATTCGCCATAGTAAACAACAACCGATTGTCCACTTTGTTTGCAGTCACTAAGTTTGGAAGTTAACTCATGAATCCATGGAACGTTTCCAATCGAAAATGGATCGTTTTCAATCAAAAAACGCTCATGCAGGTCATCCCATATATCTTTTATATCATCGGGTTGTGTAACAGATGAACAGACGGATGGATCAAGAGTATCTTATATCCAACCGACAAGAGTAGAGTCAATTGTTACCCATAGGGCTGCCTCGGGAGTGCCCTTACCAGGTTTAGTTATGGTCCCATCGAGGAATCCAAGCTTGGTTTTAGCACATAAACTATTATGCATCAATCTTTCCCATTCATGGTAATTATCACCGCGCAGGACAATTGGATAAATTATGATTTGTGATCCATCAGAGGGATGTAAATAATATTGAGAGGTTGTGGAAGGAACGATGGTGTTTTTTGTCACATCATCTTCCATGGTGATATGTTTGTTACCGTCAGCCATGATTTTAGAGATAATCAAATTTCATATTTGGTAGGGGGAAAAATAGTACGAAAACAAAATAACGCTCCTATTCTTGGATGGCTCTAATGCCATGTTAAGTTTTGTGGAAATTAATTCTCTGTTATTTACTTGGTCAAAGCCTTAATTTATATACAGTCTGATATCTTGGGCAGGAGGAAAACTTTACCTGGAAGGAAATAAATTATATAAGTCTAAGATTGCACTGCTACCGCAGATAGCTATATACACCAACATCTTAACATACTTAGAGCATCTCCAACACACTCTCTATTCAAGCTCTTAGCTCAAAAATTAATGAGAGAGAATTAAAATCTTGCTTCAATAGAATCTTTAAACTCATTCTTAACTTTAGGAGTCTAATCTCTCTCCTCAATTTTAAGAGTTTAAATTCACTCTTAACTATTATTTTATTATATTTGTTTAACAACATTATCTTTCTCTTTTCACATACTTTTTTTTGTGAATTCAATATATTTTTAATAATAAAAAATAAATTAAGGAGTTAATTTAAAGAGTATTGTTGGCGATGAGAACATATTAAATTACTAAGAGTCAATAATTAATTTATTTATAAAAAGCGATATAAAGAGCGAGTTAGAAGCAGTTGGAGATGCTCTTAGGCTAATTAAGATATATAAATAAATAAATAAATAAATAAATAAATATATATATAAAATCCCGCTTATATAAACTTTATATACGCTTTCCCCAACCCCTGTTTTACAAAGGAGATACACCGAGTGATAACTCTGTTTCTTCCCAGGTTTTCTCCTCTCACTCGAGCTTGAGCCTAGTCCACGTGACAGACGGTGTATGGTTAAGCTGCGATGTAGGGGTTTCTGCAAAACAGAACCGAAGGGGGTTGCGTCCCCGCGGAAACTCTGTCGTGAGAATAAGAATAGGGTTTCTTGAAGAAGAAGAAGAAGCAAGAAGGAGTTATTCAAAAATATATACAGTGGTGTGTGTATTAGGTGAATATTTTCCAACCCCTAAAACCTCTTTTTTGGGGCCTTTTATAGGCTCCCAAATTTAAGGTTTTAGGGGTTTGTACTTCTTCATCCTAACCCTTGATGATTCTTGGTTGGTGAATGATTGGATGGTTTAGATTGCAAGTGGGGCTCGACTGTCCTTTTGTAGCTAGGGTGTCTTGAGCTTCACACACGTGGATGGCTGGGATGTTGTTGATCCATTTCTGGTAACATGGGACAGTTGACATTTTGGTCATTTGCCACGTGTCCCGGGGACCACCCTGATTTGGGCCTGGGGCGTCCTTTCTTTGGGCTTTTGTAATATTCCTTTTGGGCCTAATTACTTATGGCCTATCATTTTCCTCTCATTCCCTTATGCAGGTTTACTCGGATGGGGGATAGTGATTATAGTCCGGAGTTGTGCTTTGATTTATGGCCCCTAACCCCGGGGTGTTGTTGGGTACAAGTCCCTGGGGTTGTGTTTGGTTAGGCCCTTTGATTTCTGTAACTTGGAAAACATTTCGCATTTTTCTTTGATTTATGGCCCCTAACCCCGGGGTGTTGTTGGGTACAAGTCCCCGGGGTTGTGTTTGGGTAGGCCTTTTGATTTCTATTACTTGGAAAAAAATTGCATTTTTCTTTAATTTATGGCCCCTAACCCTGGGGTGTTGTTGGGTACAAGTCCCCGTGGTTATATTTGGGTAGGCCCTTTAATTTGACCGGATACATACGGAAGTGATTGGTGTACATATTCTTGTCGTTTTTCCGTGGTGTCAGGCGTTAGTTGAGTTTCTTATAGGAATATATATATACATGTATATGTATATACCAAATGTTGCAGCTTCCCCCTCATTTTCTCCTCAAAATTCATGCCTGTTAAATAATTACAGCTCTGTAATCATTAACTGTCGCGGTTACTATTTGGGCGACCAGGATCGTGCCACGTGTCCTAAACTGGCGGACACGACTGTTCAGTAGTTAAGTAGGTTTTCACCCTACTTTTGCCTATAAATATCCGTCATTTCTCATTTCTTCATTCTTTACGCAAACACAAACATCAAACACTCTATGGTTTTTTCTTCAAGGCAAATTTTGGAGCCCTTTTTTTGAAGCCTTTTTATATCTCCTGATTTCTTGTAAGTTTTCAAATTCTTCTTCTCGTTTTGATTTATCGTATTTGTCTTCGATTTGATGAGTAGAGTAGGCTGATGCTTATTTCGAATGCATACGTCTATTTTGACATGTATCTGTTGGTTTAATGTTGTTGTTCTGGTTTTTGATAATTGAAATGCGAATCTATTTCTTGTGTTTAGAGTTTTGGTTCGAGTATTTTTGGTTTTTGTTGCATAGAACTGGATTTGTTTTTCGGGTTTTTGTTTGTATAAGAAGGGGGTTTGATTTCTGTAAACATTGGGTTTGTGTTTGTTGTTCTTTGTCGTTCTTTGTGTTTTAGTTGTAAGTATATTTGTATGTATAGGTTATAGGACATACTTTGGTTGTTTTGATTTTGAAGTTATTTGTTTCTGAGTTTTGTTTCTGTTGGCTTGTTTTTTGTACCCCGAAATGGCATAGACTCCGGGTAGTTATATGAGATTTAAACAGTTGGCTAACCTTAGACATAGATCTGTTCGTCCTCAATTCAGTTTCCCTGACCATTCTTCTAGTAACTCTTCCCCGGAACTTGAGAATATGCCTCCCCGTACTCAACCTGTAATTGAGGAATTACCCACCTTCCTTCTACACCCCGGGAAGACGTTGGGCCGAAGGTACGGGTCCTAGGTAGATATAGATCATTATTTTGTACAGCCCGGGAGAACAGTCCCACCCATGACTTCTACTTTAGGGACCTTTTTGATGCTTACAGGCCCTTAGGGAAGGAACCTTACGACCGGGCCCGAATGGATGAGTTGTTCTATAATGCTCCGGGGACTGGCTATATCCCTGCACCTCGTTATCCTGACCTTGGTATATATACCATCAGCCAGATAGATGACCTAGTTAAGGCAGTGTTCCACTTCGGGGAAGGGATGGAGTAGAGGTGGCCCGAGCCTCATGAGAGGGTTTATCATCGTCCCGAGGGGGTTTGGGTAGCAATTCACCTTGAGCATCTGCGTAGTATGAGACCCAACCTTTACCAATTCACTAAAACCCTTTGTCATGATGTCTACGGGATTCCATTTACCCAACTGTCCCCGAATTCGGTTAAGTGGATATCCTGGTTTCTTGCATATTGCCATGTGAAGGGTATTTTCAAACCTTCAAGCTTTTCCACCATCTCTTCAAAATTAAGATGTCCTTCAATCCTCCCCTGTATGAGTTTACCTTTAATATAGACGGTTTTGGGTTCCCTGTCGATGCAAGGAATTCACCTGTGTTTTTGTTTAATTCTCTCCGGGGTTGGCATCAGGAGTTCATCTTTGTTTGGGGTGGGGACCTGGAGTTTATGCCCGTGTACAAAAATATTCTTCAAAATAGCAGGTTCCCAATCCAGCGGCTCGGGGGAGGTGCCTTGGCGAAGATGTACGACTTTGTTGTGGCTCAGGGGGCTCAGTGGACTCGGGACACTTTTTTAGATAATCAAACATTGTTTAATTTCGGATGTAAGTGCTTTTATTATATCTAGCCTTCTGTTCCGTCTTTTCCTAATGCGTACTTGTGTTTTTTTAGTTTTGGTTTCTGAATTATTATTCCACTGTGTAGATCTTCCGTTGCTTAACCCCTTTCACTACGAAATGTCGAAGCAATTTTAGCACTTGACTGATAGGTTTAAGAGGATTGGTGGTGCTGTACAACTTGATTCGGGCAAGAAGAAAGAGTTTGGTGGAGGAAGTGGTTCGCAGATTCGGGACACAGGATCTTCTGAGAACAGTGTGAGGCAGACTGTTCCGAAGAGGGCTACTCCTGATGCTGATCCTGAGCCCGAGATTGAGGTCCTAGAGCTGGAGGAGGAAGAAGTTGGTGTCTTGAATCCTCGTAAGAGGAAGGCTGCTGAAGATGTTGCTGGCGGATCCGGGACCCCGCGGCGTAGGAGGGTGACACCCCTGACTCCTACAGAAGAGGAGAGCCAGAAGTTGGTGGATGAGGAGGCCCTGAAGAACCTATTGGCCCGGATGACTCTTGATGACCGGAGGAGTGAGATATTTGATAACTATGCCACCCCCGGGATGTGACGGAGGTTCGTTTATTTTGTTATTATGTATTTCTTTTTCCCTTGTATTTTTGCTCAGCCTTTGCTTGTTATTTTCAGGCTAATGCCCGGATCTGCGGCTGCTATACCGTGATCCACAACAATCAGGTAAGGGTGGCGAAGGTAAATTCCGCAGTGAAGGAGTTGGCTGAGGAGGAAGAGAGGTTCATCAAGTACCGGGAGGCTAAGGAGTGGGAGTTTCGGGAGCACAAGAAGGCTCTTGCTGAGGAGGTTAAAGCTCAGGGGGAGGCTACCCAGGTTGTTGGTACTCTCCGGGCGGAGGTTGAGAACCTGAAGAAGGAGCTTGCAGCTAGGCCTCGGGAAGAGGAAGTTCTTGTTGCCTTCCGTGGCACTCACGCCTACTATGAGGAGCTCAACAATAAATTTTTGAGAAGGTGAACATATGCTGGGACATTGCCTCTTCATATCTGGTTGAGAACCCGGGCGGCGACATGGACGGGTTTATAGAGTTATACCTTATTGAGGAGCCCCGTCGCGAGGAAGCTAAGGATGCTGCAGAGGGCACTTCCGGGGCGCAACCACTTCCTCCTCCCGAAGAAGGTCGTGAGAAGACGCCTCCTCCTCCCGAAAACTAATCTGTTGTGATGTTCCAGTCTTTATACCTTGTAATTTCCTTTTACGCTTGTTTATTTGTCTTTGGAACTAAGCCTTTATGGCCTCTTAAACTTTGATTCGTGTTTCGTTGGATTTGGTCCCGGGGTTGGTTTACCCCGGGTGGTTTATGTAAATATATTTCCCTTCTCTGCATTTTCCTTTGACAACTTTATTGTGTGTTCATAGCTTTTGTGTTTCTATCCCCGGGGCGGGTTTAGAAAACTTTTAATCGTTCCCGGGATAGGGGTGAAAACTTTTAATTAAATAAAATTTTACAAGTACACGTGGTTTGTATAATTATCCCCGGGATGGGGTTGAAAACTTTAACTGAATAAAAAATTTTAAGTACACATGATTTGTGTAATCGTCCCCCGAGATGGGGTTAAAAACTTTAACTGAAAAAAAAATTAAGTATACATGGTTTGTGTAATCGTCCAATCTTTTCATCTGGCCAGGTTTTCTTAGACTCTTCCAATCTTTTCTCTAGGCCTTGGAGTATGGTTCTGTTGGTTACTTCCACTTGTCCGTTTCCCTGGGGGTGTGCCACGGATGCTCTTTTATGCTTGATGCCGAGCTCCTTCAGGTATGCTTCAAAATATGACCCGACAAACTGTGGACCGTTGTCCGAGACCAAAACCACTGGGATCTCGAACCTCATCACAATTAAATTCATGAATTTTATATAATCCTATTGATTAATTGTTCTCATAGCTTTAGCATCCGCCCATTTAGTCATATAATCAATTGCTACTAGGACATAGTGTAAGTCTCCTTTTCTCGGGGAAAGGGGCCCATGATATCTATGCCCCAGACAACAAATGGGATTGGAGAGAGAACGGACGCAGGTAGGCTCGGGCTCTACTCGGGGATATTGCTGAACTTTTGACATTTGATGCACCTCTTCACATATGCCACTGCATCTGCATGGATTGTTGGCCAATAATATCCTTGTCTGATGATTTTGTAGGCTTGGGCTTTGGCCGCCAAGTGATCCCCGTAGATGCCTTCATAGACCTCCCAGAGATAATAGTCAGCCTCATCCGGGTCGACACACTTGAGAGTCAGGGCTGAAAAGGTCCGCCTATATAGTTGATTACCTTCAAGGAAGAAACGAACAACTTTATGCTTGAGGTAGCGCGCCTTATTCTGATCTTCTGGTAGGGTTCCTTCTTTTAGGTAGGCTACATAGGGAGTCATCCAGTTTTCTGAGCTACTGATGCATAAGATCTCTATCTTTTCAATGTTTGGAGTCTGATGTTCTTCAAAGTAGACCGAGGAACTTAGGTCTGAGGAGTTTTGAACTAATTTGGAGAGCTCATCTACTTTGCTGTTCTCTTCCCTGTTGATCTGCAGGATGGTGGTGCCCGGGATGGATTTCAGGAGACCTCTAACCATGGTCTAGTATTGGGCCAGCTTTTCATCTTGGAGACATATTCACCATTCGTCTATCTGATGATAGACACTGTGTACAACCAGGCCCTTCACTCCAAGGGACTTTACTAACCTGAGTCCAGGCAACAGGGCTTCATATTCTGCTTTGGTTATTTGTCGCTTTGAAGGCGAAAGTAATCGTCTGCTGGATGGTGAACCCTTCAGGACTAATCAGAATAAGTCCAGCTCTAGATATTTCGGCTTCTGATGACCCATCCACATAGAGCTTCCAGGAATCTGTGCTCGGAGCTTCACTTTCACAGATGGTCCCACTGGGAGTGGGTTGTTGTGGCTCCGGGAAGGTACATTCCATTACGAATTCAGTCAGCGCATGGGCCTTTATTGTTGTCCGTGGTACAAATTTGATGTTGAACTGGCTCGACTTGATTGCCCAGTTGACCAGTCTCCCGGACGAATCCGACTTGTGGATGATTTTCCGTAGTTGCTAATCTATAACCACTCTGATTTCTCGGCCTTGAAAATACTGCCTTAACTTCCCGCTAGAGTGCACGAGGGCTAAGGTGATTTTTTCTAAGTTTGGGTACCGAGTTTCAGCATCTTTGAGGACTTGGATGACATAGTAGATGAGGTTCTGGGCCCCTCCCTCTTCCCGAACAAGAGGAGAAGAGAACGCTTTCGGGCCGACGACGATGTAGAGAGACATGGGTTCTCCGGGCTTTGCTTTTGATAGGACTGGGGGGGTTCATCAGATGTTGCTTGACTTCTTCTAAGGCTGTATTGCACTCCGGGGTCCAATCTATCAACTTCTTGTTTCGGGCTCCTTTCAGCAGTACAAAGAATGAAAGACACCTTTCTACAAGCTTTGGGATAAACCTGTGAAGGGCTGCAAGGCATCCTGCCAATTTTTGAATATCCTTCTGAGTGCGGGGTACCTTCATTTCCATTATTGCATTTATTTTTTCTGGGTTTGCTTCGATCCCTCTTTCGCTGACCAAGAAACCGAGGAACTTACCGCAGGGGACTCCGAACACACACTTCTCCGGATTGAGTTTCATTTTGTATTTTCTTAGATTGTCAAAGCACTCTCTGAGATTTCTGGTGTGATCCGGGACCGAGATCGACTTAGAAATCATGTCGTCGATGTAAGACTCCATGTTGCGTCCTAGCTGGTTCTTAAAGATAGTGTTCATCATCTTCTGGTAGGTGGATCAAACGTTAATGAGTCTGAAAGGCATCATGATGAAGGCATATACCGCCTGGTGGGTGATAAAGGTTGTTTTAGTGATGTCCTCTGGATTCATGCGAACTTGATTATATCTCGAGAAGGCGTTCATAAAACTCAGCATAATGTGTCCAGAGGTCGCGTCAATCAATTGGTCGATACTGGGGAGTGGATAAAAGTCTTTTGGGCATGCGGAGTTGAGGCTTGTGTATTCGACGCACATCCTCCACTTCCCGCTTGGCTTCTTGACCAAAACAATATTCGCGAGCCAGTCCAACTACTTTATTTCGAAGATGATGTCAACTATGAGCAATTTCTCAACTTCTTCATCAATAGCTTGTTGTCGCTCCGGGGCAAAATTTTTTCATTTCTGTTTGATTGGTTTCTTTTTCGGATCCACGTCTAAACTGTGCATCACCACTGACTGGTCCATTCCGGGCATGTCCTCCGGTGCCCATGCAAACACGTCGGCATACTCTCTTAGCAGTTCTATGAGTTCTTGTTGAAACGTTGTTTCTAGGCCTTTTCCGATCCTCAACTTTCGGGTGGGGTTCCCGGATTCTAACTCTATCTCCACAGTCTGCGCAGCAGGTTCAACCTTGGTCTTTTCCTTTACTTCTACAAATTTCTGAATCCGGGCATCTGCATTGATTGCGTTGTACCCTAAATTCTCAATCATGTTGACATCCAGCTTCGGCCTTTTACTGAGGTACTCTTGATGTTTCTTTCGGCTTTGACCCTTGGGTAGGGTCATCGCCTTCTTCCTGTTTTGGGCGCTCTTTTTGCCATGATCAATGCCTGCCCATAACACCTCCCGGATACGTCTCTATCTCCCTTGAGTTCTTTGATGCCTCCCGGGGTGGGAAATTTCAGCTTCAAGAGAATCATTGAAGGGATGGACCGAAGCTTCATGATCGTGGGCCTCCCGAGGGTCATGTTGGAGGAGGATGCCGCACTTATCATGTTGAATTTAATGACATGGGAGACCTGCTGGGGTGCAGTCTGGAAGACCACGAGGAGGTAGATTATACCACGTATTGGAATCATGTTATTCCCGAATCCGCAGAGTGGGTCTTCAAGGCAGGGATCCATTCGAAAATGACCAAGCTTCATCATGTTAAGTGTGTGCTAAAAAACAATATTAGCATAGGAGCCATTATCAACCAAGATTCTTTTTACCTCAGTTTCAGCGATATCAAGAGTCACAACCAGAGCTTGGTTGTGTCCGGGATCCAGGCCCTCGTAATCGGAATAGGAGAAACATATAGGTTCATCTTCAAAGGGTTGGATCATCATGACATTGTTGTCCATGTCAGGGCTCCGGGGCGGAGAGGCGGCTCCTCCGAAGATCATGTTAACCACATGTTTGCCGCTGTTCGGGGCTTTATCTTTGTCATTCAGTCTTCTTTGCAAGTACTGGTTTATGTTCCCTTTCTTGATCTGACCTTCAATAAACATCTTGAAGGAGAAGCAGTTCTCAGTAGTATGACCATGATCTTTCGTGGTATCCACAGTGCTTGTACCATACTCTGTTCTTTAGAGGCGCCAATAAGGGCTTCGGGGGATAATAGAAGGGTTTCCCCTTAACCTCCCTCAAAATATCTGCTCGGGGTCTGTTGAGGGGTATCCACTCGGGCTCTGGCTTAGGCTCTTTCATGGGCCTTGGTTTTCTCTCATTTCTCTGGGGTATGGAGTAGTTGTCCCGAGGTGGGGTTCCCTGGGACTGCTGGATGTAGTTGGATTGTCTGTCTATTTTGAACTTCTTCTCTTTTCTGTATGAAGAGCATCGCTCCGGAGACTCATCGTCGTCACGGATTCTTATGTTCATTTTCATAGATGTGAGGAAATTATTTTTCTTAATAAACTTTGAAGCCAGTGTATAAGCTGAGGCAAGGCTTTGGGACTCTCTGTGGATTAGGTCTTTGACATAGCCCTTGCAAGAGACTGGGTGGAGGTTTCTCCGGAAGATATTAACGGCTTCTTTCTCTTCGAGGTTGGAGAGTTGGTTGACCGCCCCTGAAATCTCTTGATAAACTCAGGTAGCGTCTCTCTGCTCCTTTGCTGAATGATTTCCAAGTGGCACATCTGGAGCTCATTCATGCGGTTTTCGTGGAACCTTTTCAAGAACATCTCTCGGAAGTCTTTCCAGGAATCGATGCTTCGGGAGGGGATTCTGCTGAACCATTTCTGAGCCCCTCCCTTCATCATTGACGCGAAGAAGCGACATCTAGTGAGTTCATTATAATCATAGATATTCGAGATTTGCTCGAAGTAGTTCAGATGCTCTTCGGGGTCTGCAAGCCCGTCGAATGAGTCGAAGTTGAAGTGCTTAAGTCCAGAGTCTCTAAGAGTGGACTCCAGTCTTCTAGTGAACGGGGTAGCTGCCGCTCCAACTTCCATGTCCCCCTCTACCTTTCTCTTGAGGTCCCGGAGAGTCCGAGCCATCTGCCCTTGTTTAGATTCCTTTTATGGCTCGGAGTCTGAGGAGACATGAACCCTGCAGTCCTTCTTTTCAGCTTTGCCTCATCTTCTTGGATTCTCTTTTCAATGTTAGTTTTGGCCTTAGCTTCCTCTTCTCTTCGAATCTAGTCCCGGAGCGAGGCTCTCTTGATTTCGTCTCGGGCATCCTTTGCTGGTCTTTTGAGGTTCTTGGCGATTCGATCGAGGACCGAGCTTCGGGATTCTCCAGAATGCTCTAGTTGATCCACCCGGCGGGTTTCAAGCTGGTTCCTTTCTTTCAATAAGCTTACAGTTGTCTAAATCTGCTTCGGGGTCATACTTCCCCAGAGATTTGTAGAGGTTTCAGCATATTTGTGGGCCGCTTTCTCGATGGTTACTCTCTGGTCTCCTGATTGGAGCTGTTGCGACGAAGCACGGGCTATGGGGGGCTCCTCTTTTATCTCTTACATTTCGCCGTCCCTGGGTGGGACGATGGTTGGTTGAATCGTTCTCAAGACGGCTGTCTTACTCTTTCTTGTGGTCATTTTTCAGAATAAAATGGGCGAGAGAGACACAAATACAATGATATGCACGCTTTTGAGGTATGAACAATATTGAAAGTGAGTGCAAAAGGAAGTGAGGATATTAACCTTGCTGGGGTGTAAGTATTGCAGGTATTTAGGGTAGAATGGCACGGTTGAGTGTGTTACCACTGATTCGGAGGTTCGGCCCCTCCTTCTAGCGTTAATGATAACTCTGTTTCTTCCCAGTTCTTCTCCTCTCTCACTCGAGCTTGAGTCTAGTCCACGTGGCAGGCGGTGTATGGTTAAGATGCGATGTGGGGGTTTCCGTAAAATAGAACCGGAGGGGGGTTGCGTCCCCGCGGCAACTCCGGCGTGAGAGTAATAATAGGGTTTTTTGAAGAAGAAGAGGAAAGGAGTTATTCAAAAATATATGCAGTGGTGTGTATATGTGTGTATTAGGAGAATATTTTCCAACCCCTAAAACCTTTTTTTTTTAGCCTTTTATAGGCTACCAAATTTAGGGTTTTAGGGGTTTGTACCTCTTCATCCTATCCCTTAATGATTCTTGGTGGGTGAATGATTGGATGGTTTAGATTGCAAGTGGGGCACAACTGTCCTTTTGCAGTTGGAGTGTCTTGAGCTTCACACACGTGGACGACTGAGATGTTATTGTTTCATTTCTTGTAAAATAGGACAGTTGACATATTGATCATTTGCCACGTGTACTGGAGACCACCCTGATTTGGGCATGAGGTGTCCTCTCCTTCGGCTTTTGTAACATTTCTTTTGGGCCTAGCTCTTTGTGATAGGCCATAACCAGGTATTTGTGGTTTGATCTATAGTTACATTATATCATTATGTTAAAAACTGGGGTAACAAGAGTAGTGTAAACAACAATTAAATTAAATTGATATCTTTTAAAATCGCAACTTCATAAACCATGGCGAGAAAAAATGGAGAACTTTAAGAAATACATAATAAACTTTAGGCTACTGTGAGGAAGTATCAGTTTCCCATTGAGTTAGTAACATAGCGACGTTACCCAGGGAAAGGCGGGCAGTATGAAGATCACATTACTCTAATAAAGTTGTATTACTTGTACAGATCACAGAAGATGGAACAAGTTCTCCTAAATGGTGCATCGCGACAAGTCACTGAAAGAAGCATGGAGAAAGCTCGTAGATGAGAGCTCATCTTGGCAGAGCACTGTAAAGGCTTGGAAATGCTCGTTTCAAGTAGCAATGGAAAAGAATTATTTCCAGAAACCAAAATAGTTGAACTGTGAGGCTGTTGAGATACGTCGAAACTCGGGCTTATCCTAGTCAGATAAAAACTTTGTTAATCGATAAAACAACTGTTCTTATTTACAATGAAACTGTTTTGAGTTGTAAATGTATGTTCGAATTTACTCACGAAGACACATGAATTAAACAAAACCTGACACTATATATCACCGTCCCACTAACCAGTGCAAAGAAAGTGAATATTTTGATTGAGCACATGAGCTTCAACACAAAACAGATATTTTGTGTTTTTTGGAAAAAGCAATTTAAACAATTAAACTGATCACAACGGGTCTCGTGCATGGATGTAATTGTCATGGGACGACAAGTCCATTTTCTGTCTAGTCTGTGGGTTTTGGGCTAATAATTTTTGTTGATAAACTACAATAGTTAAAATCTAATATTTGGTTGGTCAGATTTCTTTTTCCTACGTTCACACACAAATTAGTAAATTCTTTTCTTAGATTTATCTTTTTATAAGTTTCTTGACGATTAATAAAAAAAGTCTAAAGTAGTTAATTTTCCTAAAACAATCGATACATTTATTATTGGATAAGTGAAAATATTTAATCAAATTAATATTTTCTCGACAGTTTAAAAAATGTTATGAGATTATTGTTTATAGAATTGAGGGAGTAAAACAAAAATTAAAGAGCAATCGATCGTAAAACCAATTAAGAAAGATTTGATTGCCGTTTGATGATCTCGATTATTATTATTTTGCAAAAAATGATTATTTTATAATTGTTAGTTTTTTAACGTAGAACGTCAAATTTTCCTAAAATTAATTTACTTTTAGTTTTTATTATTGCACTTTCATAACTTAACTAAAAGAGACATTTTTGTGTAAAATAATTAATAGCTAAGTAATGAAATCTATACTATACTATACTAACCGGAATGAGGTATAATTTGGTATCCTTTCTTTGGTTGGTTTAGTTGGTTATCCCTATTTTTGACCGTCAGATCTTTTTAATCATGTGAACAGGAACGTTATTCAAAAACGAAAAGAATATACAATACTCAAACTACCAAGTTTGAACACCGCTAATAACAAATATTTATATTATTATTTATAAATTACTAAAACTCTTAGTTTCGAACCCCACCAACATCAAATATTTATATTATTATTTATATACTACCCAAAATTCAGGTTCGAATCCCACCACCAACAAAAATTTATATTATTAAATATTTATATTATTATTTATAAATATACTAACAAGTTAATAATCTAAAAAAAATTATTATAATTTTAAATAATATAAAATATTAATGAAGACACACGAGTTGTAAAGTTAATAATAATAATAATAATAATAATAATAATAAGATTTAAAAGGTAAATTTATTATGTCATTATGATAATTTGAGGTCCGAATGCAAATCATCTATTAAAAAAATAATAGTTTAGTTCCTCCATCGTCACTGATATAAAAAAATCATTTTATATAAAAATAATAAAAATTGAGATTATCAAACTGCAATTAAATTTAAAAAATTATTTTTAACCAACACTTATACATAAATTTCGTATGTAACCGAGTGATAAAATTAGTTAATCGAAATAAAGCGAAATAACAAGAAAGACGATATATAATGTGCAGTGCACCAACACTTTCCAGGAGGTTGGATTGTTTTTATCCCGGTCGACTTGGGAACCCGTCGATGTCGAACATATCACTACAATATCACTCTAAGATGGTGCGGTGTACTGAGAATATTATTAATACCCCATCTGCACCGTAGATGTCATAACCTAAAAAACACACACTACTGTATGTATCGAGTATGATATATCCGGGGATGTATAAATTTTAGTATTTATTTATCAAAGTATCCATATTTGTTGAATATTTCTGATATTTGTACATATACTGTGTGTATGGACACTGTTTGAATCCAACTATTACATCCTACTTACATGATAACTCCGGTGAGCGGGCGGCTCCGTCCGACGCCGTTCCTGAACCTTCTGGGTATAAGTGAGGTGTAGCTGCTGGTTGGGCGTCTGCAAAACAACACCGGAAGGGGGTTTGACTCCCACGACGCCTCCGATGTAAAAATAAGAACAGGGTTTTGGAGGAGATGAAGATGTATGTATGTAATGGAAAGGTTGCTGTGTGTGTATGGATATATGAGAGAGAGTGAGTGTGCAAGAGTGTACATTTTTCTAACCCCTAAACCCTTCAGCCTTGGGGGTATATATAGTCCAAAGGTAGGGTTTAGGGGTAGTTGCCTCTAAATCTGGGTCGTTGGATCTTGGGAGCGGAGGACGCCTGGATTGGATGGATTGCTTACACGTGTCCAGGGGAGGACCACCTCCAGAGTGTCCTAACGGCCTTCTGACACGCGTCGTGCTTGTCTGGTGTGTTGGTTGTTGATAGTTGTCATAGTCACGTGCCCACGTACCCTTCCTTGGCGGGTTGTGGGATGTGCATGCGTTTGCTAGGTCCCCCCTCATGGTGGTCTTAGCCCTGATCCGGATCAGGGTATGCAGGTGGATCCGGATCCGGGTAATAGGATAGACCCGGGCCTGGGCTCCTATGCTTGATTGGCCTGGGAGAGGGGGGTATTAGTTGGTTAGTTGAGCCTGTATTCCTTTAGTCCAGGTTGACGCTTATCCGGATCTCTTATACCCTATCATTTGCCCCCACTCCCTTATGCAGATTTTCTGGGTGAGGGAGTAGAGTAGGATTGCATATTTGCCTTAGGAGAAAAATTTATGCTCCTGGTTGCCCCCCAATCCGGATCTGGTGTAGTAGATGCCAATCCGGATTAAGGTAGAGTAGACGCTTTAGAAAAATTTCTGCTCCTGGTTGCCCCCCAATTCGGATCTGGTGTAGTAAATGTCAATCCGTATTAAGGTAGAATAGTTGCTTCAGAAAAATTTCTGCTCCTGGTTACCCCCCAATCCGGATCTGGTGTAGTAGATGCCAATCCGGATTGTAGATTAGATTTAGAAAATTTTCTGCTCCTGGTTGCCCCCCAATCCGGATCTGTTATAGTAGATGCCAATCCAGATTAAGGTAGAATAGTTGCTTCAGAAAATTTTCTGCTCCTGGTTGCCCCCCAATCCGGATCTGGTGTAGTAGATACCAATCCGGATTAGGGTAGAATAGTTGCTTCAGAAAATTTTCTGCTCCTGGTTGCCCCCCAATCTGAATCTGGTGTAGTAGATGTCAATCCGGATTAAGGTAGAGTAGATGCTTCAAAAATGTATCTGGTTGACAATGATTCGGATTAGGGATATTGACTCGGGTCTTGGGCTGTGGAATTCGAAAGGTTTGGGATTTTCAAACGGTTTTGCTCATTTCCCCCCCTTCGATTTTGAATTTCAGGCAGTTACCTCCTAAAAATTCGGCCCATAATGATTATGGGGTTTTAAATGTGCTTTGATGTATATATACATACATGTGTATATATACATGTCTTTTATTTTTATTTTTTGTAACCGTTTTTTCTTCCAATCCGGTTCTGCCACGTGGCAGGGGGGTTTTCTCTCTCTCCGTCTCTCTATAAAAGACTCCACCTCCCCCTTCTTTTCTTTTTTATTCTACCAAAAGAAGCCGAAAAGTCATTTGTTTTTCTTCCTTTTCTCTCTCGCTTTTCTGCAAAACGCGGTGCCTGTGGTTGATTGCTGCCATTGTGTCTCCGGCCTCTACTTCGATCTTCCATTAATTTGTAAGACCTTCATTTGCTGCTTCGTTTTATTCCTCGATTTTTGTCTTCGATTTTGTTCTTGCTTTTTGTTCTTCGATTTTGTATGCTTCGACTTGATAGTAGATACCCCTTTTTTTGCTTGTTTTTATAGTGGTTGTGTTTGATTTTGTTTGATTCTGGTGTTTAAAAGTGTTTAGATCTGTGCTTTTCTGGCGTTTTTGGTTTGTTTTTGGTTTGGTTTGATGTCGATTTGTTGATTTTTCTTGGCTGTTTTTCGTATTCTTGGAAGGAAATAGTTGTGTGTATATGCAAAAGTTCTATATCCTGGTTTTTAATTCTCAATCTTGCTGTTTGTGGGTTTGGGTTATCGATTTTGATCCGGGTAGGGGGTATCAGACCCGGGTAGTATATTTGGGTAAAATCGCATGCCTTGGGCTTCGTAGTTTGTGTTGGTTGCTCTGGATCCGGGTCTGGGTGTTTGTCATGGTGATCCGGGTACATGGGGGTGTTTTTAAGTTTTTGGCTGCTATGGATCCGGATCTGGGTATTTGCCATCAAGATCCGGGTCCATGGTTGTTTGGTTTTTTGTTTATAGTTAACATGGTCCGGATCATTAGGTTATGGAAAGCTAACATAACGTACCTGATCCGGACCGATTAGCAAAATAAATAAAATCTGTAGGGCCCAGGCTAACTGACCTTCATTTTAATAGGTATATGGTCCGGACCAAGGAGCGAGCTAGGAAAGTCTATAACTGCTACCCCAACTTTTCCGAAGAAGAGAGCGACCCAGATTCGTCTGGCAGGGAACAGATCCGGGGCGAGATGGTGAAGAAAGGGTCCGGATCTGTGGGAACAATCACGAGTTTCCAGTTCAAGAGGCTTCCAGAGAATTCAGTTATCTTTACACCAGAGGGCCGATGGTCCGATATTAAGTATCATTTTGTCAGAAAGCCACCCGGGTTCGAAGATAGCATTTACTATGCCCGGATCAGATACGAGAGGCACGAGGATGGGCACCCGGGTGTGTACGACCAAGGTGCTTTGGAGGCAGCCTTTGCTTCGTTTGGGATCAGCCGGGATCATTACCAGCTGAAGGATTTCTATGCGGAAGCCGACCTGGATGACATGGACAAGGCAATCCAAGATGCCTTTTAGTTAACTCCTGATATCGCTTGGAGGTGGCTCGAGCCTCATGAGAGGATTTTCCATCGCCCTTCGGACGGTTTCGTTCCGGTCTGGATGGAGCACCCAAGGTCCGGGTGGGGTCCTCGCTGCCATATGTTTATCAAGCACTTGTGCAAGTACGTCTACAGGATATTCCCAATGCAAATAACTCCAAACGGGATTAAGTCTATGACCTGGTTCATAGCTTGCTGCAACAAGGCCGGGCTTCTGCCCACCTTCAAGTTGTTCCACCAGATTTTTTATCTCTCTAGATCTAGCCAGAAACCGTTTTATGAGCTCAGGTTCCAGGCAGCAGAGTACGGCTTTGGTCCGGGTAGGTCCAAATCGGTTATGCATCAGACCTCTTTGAAACACTGGAACGGGGAGATTTTGATGTTGAAGGGCTTCGACCTGGAGTTTCTCCCATATTTTACAACCGGGGAAGTTAAGAAAAAGTTCAACCCGGAGATCTTAGAGGGGGAGGCTGTAGATCAGATTAGGAAATTTTGTGGTAGCCTCGGGTTCCAGCCGACCCGGGATACCTTTATGAACCATAAACTGCTATTCCAACTCGGATGTAAGTTTTTCTTTAAAACATTCTGCTTTTGACCCGGGTCCCCATCCCTGCTTGGCGATCCGGATTACGGTTCCTTTTTCTTTTAACTTTTAATTATTATTATGGAGTCTTTGCTTGGCCTTTGATCCGGATCCTTTGTTTTTCTAATGACCCGGACCTACGTCCATTCTGTTTTCCCATGGCCCGGATCACGGTACATTTAGCTTTGTTCTCCTTTGACCCGGGTTTACTGTAGTATTTTCTTTCCGGTTTTGGTCGCTTTGTCCAGTATATTTATCCTGTGCTGATAGTTCTCTTTTCCCATTTTTCAGGTTTGCCTCATTACAACCCTTCATCCAGAGCAATCATGTCTACTTCAGCTTACGCAGCAGCTTTCAACTCCCTTGGATTGGCGTATAAGACAACCAAAGGGGCCCTTGGGACCGGATCCGGATCTGCGGACGCGGAGGGTGGAGCCGAGTCTTCTACCCCCCGGAATGTGGCTGATCCGGTCAATGCACCATTGGCCGAGGATCCGGACATCCAAGAAATTTCTCAAGATGATCCTCCTTCGAAGAAGAGGAAATTCATCCCGGGAAAGCCTCCCCGCGGAAAAGCTGTTGTTGCGGACCGGGTCGTTTGTGATTCGGAAGGGAAGGGCCCGGACGGGGGTCTCATCAAGATAGGGACAAAGAGCTCGGTTGACCTGGCCGGGTTCATGTCTAGCATTCCCTCCGAGGAAGACTAGGAAGAAGTTGAGGGCTACAACATGGCCGCTTCCTTGAAGAGGGTGACCGGCCAGTGGGGGCAGGTATTCAAATTTACTTGGTTTTGGTTCCGTGTTGTGCCCTCCAATTTATTCTGTACTTAATTTCTTTTTTATCTTTCCTCAGCTTGGGAGTGATATTTCTATCTGTTCGGATGTTGCTTTCACGGAGATTCGGGAGGCAAATAACCGGACCAGGGCTGAGAAGTTGCGGGCTGATAATTTGAAGGATGAGCTGGATGAGGCCCGGGAGAGCTTTCGGATGGTGGAATCCGTGTTGAATGAGAAGCTCAAGGCTGCAGAGGACCGGGCTAAGGGACTTGCCCAGGAGGTAGAGAGGCTCAAGGCCGAACTCGCTGCAAAGGAGAACTTGAACAAGGAGGTTATAATTGTCGAATTCAATGCCAGCGATATTTATAACTTTGAGGTTGCTCAGGCCGGGGTTCTTGAAGTCCGTAGATCCTGGGTCGTTGTTGAGCGCCACATTAAGACCGACCCCTTGGCGTCCTGGGAGAGCTTCATCCAGGAGTTCCTTGCTGCAAACGCCGCAGTGGAGCAGGGTCAGGGGGAACCGGAACCCTATGATGGTCCGAGCCCCAGCTTCCTCTAGATCCGGACCAGAACTGATAGGCTTCTCGGGCCCAGCCCTGTAATTTTATTTCTACTAGGATTTGCTATTCTCGTACTTTGATTTGAAGGATTTGTAATGATTTGATTTATTCCGGGTTGGTGGCAATCCGGATTATGTCTTTAATTTTGCTTTCGAACCTTCTCTTAAATTACAAAAAATTCTTGCTTTAGTTTCAATCTGCAGTTTTTTGTTATCATGAGCTGCCCGGATCCTTGCGCAAACGCCCTTGATCCGGGCTGTGTCTGGGGTCCCCCAATCCGGATTTCGTTTATATCCGGGTTGTTCCAGGTATGAAGCCGTATCCAGATTTGAATGCTTGTAATTTTTGATTTTACTTTTGAGATTGCTTTCAATCTGGGTATGATACCCACCCGGGTTGATGTTTGCTTGTTGGTTTTACGTACCAAGAAAATATAAGTACGTGATGGTTGTTTCAACCCGAGTTGGTGTTTACTTTTTTGCTTTATGTCCTTAGAGAATGATCTAAGTGCATAATGCTTGTTTTAACCCGGATTCGAATGTTTATCCGGGTTGCTTTTTGCTTGTGAATTTTGCTCTCAATCCGGGTTTGATACCCACCCGGGTTGATATTTGCTTGATTTCTTTATGTAATTAGAAAATATAAGTACATAATGCTTATCCGGGTTGCTTTTTATTTACACATTTGCTTTCAATTCTGGTATGATACTGTAACCGGATTGATGTTTGCCCTATTTACTTAGAAATTTTCTAAGCAAATAGTGGTTGCTTTTGTTTTTTGCTTTGAATCCGGATATTAGGCTATATCCGGATTGTTTTTTGCTTTGTTTTCTAGTAATTTAAAAGTAATAACTTTTCAGGAAAGAAAAATTATTTTCATTGAATTGGAAATTTTCTTAATACAAAATATAGGACCATAGATTGGTTGCTTGCCATAGGCTACAAGTTTTGGCTGCTTTTGGTTGCTTCTTTTACTGGTAAAATTTTCTGAGCCTGAGTCCATGCCATGTATTTGGTATCTCAGACTCATCCATGTTCATGAGCTTGTATGTTCCTGGCCTTAGAACTTCTTTGACTTTATATGGGCCTTCCCACCTTGGCATTAGCTTCCCAGTGTTGGTGGGATCTTAAGCTTCCGTGTCTCGAAGGACCAAGTCTCCAACTTGAAAGTTTTTGACCCGGGACTTCTTGCTGAAGTGCTCTTTGGTTTTCTTTTTGTACTTTTCCATTCTTGCCACTGCCTGGTCTCGGACTTCATCAATTAGCTCAATATTTGTCCTGAGCCCCTCTTCATTTGCTATCTCATCAAAGTTGATTGCTCGATGGGAGGGGGATCCCACTTCAATTGGTAGCATAACTTCAGTTCCATAAGCCAGTTTGAAGGGGGTTTCTCCCATGCTTGTCCGGGGGCTTGTTCTGTATGCCCAGAGTACGTTAGGCAATTCTTCTGGCCATTTGGTTTTACTTTCCCTGAGCCTCTTCTCTATCCCCCTGAGAAGTATTTGATTTGTTACTTCAAATTGGTCATTCCCTTGAGGGTAGGCTACAGATGACTTCTTGTGCCGGATACCCCTTTCTTGAAGGTAGGATTCGAATTCTGACCCAACGAACTGCGGACCATTATCTGAGACCAGTACTCTCGGGATCCCGAACCTCATCAGAATGTTATGCATAAACTTGATGCAATCTTGCTGGTTTATTGTTCTCATTGCCTTTGCTTCTACCCATTTTGTCATATAATCAATTGAGACTAGTAAGTACCTGAGGTCTCCTCTGGCCCTGGGGAAGGGTCCCATGATATCAATGCCCCATACAGCAAATGGGACATCCTGGTAACATTGCTGAATAACTGACATTCCTTGCACTTTTTCACAAAGTCTATTGCATCCTGGTGAATAGTTGGCCAGTAGTATCCTTGTCTTATGATTTTATGAGCTAGGGCCTTTACGGACATGTGATCTCCGCATATTCCTTCATGAACCTCCATCAGGAAATACTGTGCTTCCCCTGGGCCTATGCACTTCAAGATTGGGGAGGAGAAGGTCCGTCGATAGAGTATACCCTCTTCGATGAAGAATTTTGCAGCTTTAGCTCTTAACCTCTGAGCCTTCCCTTTATCTTCTGGGAGTTCTCCCTTTTCCAGGTAATTGATAAACGGAGTCATCTAATTTGGGTTGTTGTCTATTTCCATGACTTCTTCAGACTCTATGCTCGGTTTCTGCAATTCTTCGAAGTAGACGGAGCAATCCAGGTCTTATGAATTTTGAACAAGTTTAGATAGTGTATCAGCCTCTGAATTCTCCTCTCTGCAGATTTGGATGACTTGGGTTTTTGGTATCAAGGCGAGGTAGCTTTGGACCAGAGCCTGGTACTTGGCTAGAACTGGATCCTTGGCTATGTACTCGTCGTTTGTTTGCTTTACCACGATCTGGGAGTCGCTGTAGATTTTGAGATCCTGGATCCTGAGTGTTCTTGCTAGCTTCAACCCTGCAATCAAGGCCTCGTACTCTGCCTGGTTGTTTGTTGCTGAGAAGCCAAAGGAGATTGTTGTTTGGATTGTGAATCCTTCTGGGCTCTTTAGGATGAGTCCGGCTCCCGATCTTTCATTTGTTGAAGAACCATCAACTTTGAGAGCCCAGGCTCCTACGTCTTGATCAGTGTTTCTCTCAGGGTCAATGCTCATGGGCACAGGCTCTTCTTCCGGGAAATTACATTCTATGATGAAATCAGCTAGAGCCTGGGCTTTGATTGCTGTTCTTGGAATGAAACTCAAGTTGAATTGACTCAGCTCGACTGCCCAATTTACCAATCTTCCTGAGATATCTGGCTTGTGTATTATCTTTCTTAAGGGTTGGTTAGTTACAGCCCGTATCTCCCTTCCCTGGAAGTAGTGCCTGAGCTTCCTGGATGTTGTGACCAAGGCAAAAGCAAACTTTTCTAGCCTCGGGTATCGGGTCTCCGCATCTTTTAGCACTTGGCTCACATAATAAACTGGTTGCTGTTTGCCGTTCTCTTCCCTGATCAAGGCTGCTCCAACTGCCAGGGCCCCTGCTGATAGGTAAAGGGATAGGGGCTCCCTGGGCTGGGCTTTTGTGAGAACGGGGGGTTGAGAAAGGTACCTTTTGATTTCTTCAAATGCGCTTTGGCATTCTGGGCTCGAATTAACTTCTCTCTTGTTGGTTGCTCCTTTTAACAGGTCAAAGAAGGGTAGGCATCTTTCAGCTAGCTTTGAGATGAATCTTCTAAGTGCTGTCAGTGACCCTGCTAGCTTCTGCACATCCTTCTGTGTTCTGGGAGGCTTCATCTCCTGGATGGCCTTTATCTTTTCTGGGTTGGCTTCAATTCTTCGGTTGCTTATCATGAATCCAAGAAATTTTCCTGCCCCTACTCCGAATGTGCACTTTTCTGGATTGAGCCTGAGTGAGTATTTTCTCAAGTTGTCAAAGCATTCTCTTAAGTCTCCTATGTGACCGGAGAAGCTTGTGGACTTTGCAATCATGTCATCAACATAGGATTCCAGGTTCCTTCCAATCTGGTCTTTGAAGATTTTATTCATTGCTCTTTGATATGTTGTTCCCGCATTAGTCAATCTGAAAGGCAGCATCACATAGGCATAGACCGCCCTGTGAGTGATGGAGGCTGTCTTTAGGATATCCTTGGGATTCATCTTAATCCGGTTGTACCCCGAGTAGGCGTCCATGAAACTTAGCATTACGTGCCCAGAAGTTGCGTCGATCAATTGATCAATATTTGGCAAGGGGTAGGGGTCTTTGGGGCATGCAATATTCAAGTCTGTGTAATCGATACACATTCTCCATTTTCCGTTTGCTTTTTTCACCATCACTACATAGCGCCAAATGATAGCTCCGGCGAGCGGGCGGCTCCGTCCGACGCCGTTCCTGGACCTTCTGGGTATAAGTGAGGTGTAGCTGCTGGTTGGGTGCCTGCAAAACAACACCGGAAGGGGGGTTTGGCTCATACGGCGCCTCCGGTGTAAGAATAAGAATAGAGTTTTGGAGGAGATAAAGATGTATGTATGTAATGGAAAGGTTGCTGTGTGTGTATGGATATATGAGAGAGAGTGAGTGTGCAAGAGTGTATATTTTTCTAACCCCTAAACCCTTCAGCCTTGGGGGTATATATAGCCCAAAGGTAGGGTTTAGGGGTAGTTACCTCTAAATCTGGGTCGTTAGATCTTGGGAGCGGAGGACGCCTGACTTGGATGGATTGCTTACACGTGTCCAGGGGAGGACCACCTCCAGAGTGTCCTAACGGCCTTCTGACACGCGCCGTGCTTGTCTGGTGTGTTGGTTGTTGATAGCTGTCATAGTCACGTGCCCACGTACCCTTCCTTGGCGGGTTGTGGGATGTGCATGCGTTTGCTGGGTCCCCCTCATGGTGGTCTTAGCCCTGATCCGGATCGGGATATGCAGGTGGATCCGGATTCGGGTAATAGGATAGACCCGGGCCTGGGCTCCTATGTTTGATTGGCCTGGGAGAGGGGGGTCTTAGTAGGTTAGTTGAGTCTGTTTTCATTTAGTCCAGGTTGACGCCTATCCGGTATCTTATATCCTATCATTACATATTTCAGAATCGAAACTATTCGGTTGAGATATTTATAGAATAAAATTAAAAAAAAATTAAAAAATCGGATAATTTATTAGAAATTGTTCAAATCGAATAATTATTTTGAAAAATCGAATAATTTATCAAAAATTGTTTAAATTGAATAAATATTTTCGATCGCTTTCTAAGCTATTCATCGATGATTTTTTAAAATATAACCATGTATTACACTACAGTGACTACACTGAACTGAACATGCACAACAGTACGTAACTGTATAATAGTAATATAAACTGGAAAATTAGGAGTATGAAAGCTGGAGCCTGCAAGAAATATATGCATGTACACAGTTGTAACAGAATGAGTAGCCACTTTTAACTCAAATCTTGTCATTGCTTTTGTAATTGTCTTATGTTACATCAGTCTATATGCCCTAGGCTGAATTGTTTATTGTTGTGTTTGAGGTTAATTTAGCATTAACCTAGCTTTAGATCTTGTTAATTAGTGCCCAACTCCACTTTAATCTTTCTGAATATATTTTTTTAATTCATAATATTCCGATTGCCAAAAGAATGAGCAAACTCACCCGTGATACCATTATCTGTACGGTGGATGTACCATATATATACACAACTCCATGATTAATTTATTAAAAAAAATCTGATATCTGAAAATTTTAGAGTGATTATTTAATTTAATGTTATCAAAATTTAGTTTATGCAGTGATCTCGAATTCGAATCTATACATATGATTGAGAATAGGCGTTAAAAAGTATAATCATATTCTTCAAGTGTTAAAAAATCGGCCTTTAGGTGATATTATAAGTTTTTAAAACGACTTATGTTACGTAAATTATGTATACATGAATGGATTTTAGAAGAAAACAATTTTATAATAGTTTTACAGAATAAATATCACAATTTTGAACTTTTGCCGGGATATTTATGCTTCAATTATGAAAAATTCGAATTGTAAATATATAGATAAAACATTTCTTGTAAATATCGACATTCCTCGCGATAGCATTTCAATTTTCAACAGACCACACATCTACTTATAGTATAAATGTACTTCTACTTTACACAGTTAGCTAGATAACTACGTGTTATTAATGCAAGGAGACACGTGGTCAGCATTAACAGATCCTCTCAGGCCCATCTAAGCAAATAGATACATCAATCTCCTGTCAATAGTGTATTGCCGAGAATAACATCAAATCAAATACTCCCACCCTTCCATGGACAAAGATATAGTTGTTGAGCAATCGAGTTTTTTTAAAAAAAATAGTCGAATTTTGATGTAAACGAGCCGGATTTTTATTTTTTTTTAATCAACAAACCCGAGTTTTAGTAAAGTGTGATTTTAATTTGAGGATTTTATCAAAAATAGTGTATAAAAATAGATTATTTTTTAAAGATATTTGCTTCATATTAAATTTAATTTTTATTCCTTTAAGTTTTAGTTGTCATGTGTGGGGGAAGAGCTCTTCAGTGCTCGTCTCTCTCCATCTCTCCATATAAATATCTATTTAACTTATCTATTTAACCTAAATGATTATGCATTATAAAAATATTATGAAAAAATTACATTTCTTTCGAGTTTTAACGAGTTGAGCTCAAATCAAGCGTGTTCGAGCTGAACTCGAATTGAACATAAAAAAATCAGTTTGAACTCATTATTTTAACAAATAAATTTTTATGTTCGAACTCGAATTAGTTCTTAATAAATCGAGTCGAATCGAACCAAGATCGCCCCAGTAGCGATCAACTATGTTACTATCATGAGCATAGGCATTTTTTATGATATCCATTGCTTTAAAACATAATACCTAATGATATCTAAAATTAAAGAGAAATTATTGTTTTTTATTTTTTTTTGAGATTTTAATATCTTTTAAAAATAAATACAAAGATACTATTTGTTATCAAAAGCAAGCATATAGAACTTCTTTTTATGTTTATCCAAAAAATAATTTTGTTGCATTTGGATGCAAAATAGTATTTCTGTAACAATAAATAAAATCTTCTTATGCAAAATACAAAATAAAAAATTGTAATTTTTTGATACTAGACAAAAATGTAATTTCAAAAAAAAAACTCAAAATTAAATTACATAATTTAAAATAAGTGTATTCTAATATATTTGAAAATAAATTTGAAGCAAACTCGGCTTGTATAATTCACGTGAACTCGGCCTTGAGCTGTAATTGAATAAAAGTGTGCATGTGAAGGTGCGTTGAGCTCTAATGTCCACTTAATTGTTGTTTTCCGGTGATGGTCGACTTATGCATAACTGTCTGGAAGTGATAGAGACTCTAATCGTATAAGTTAATCAGAAATTATGATATAAATAATAAAGTTAGAGCCCGTGAATAGTTTTAATATTATGTTCTTTTTCGATTAATTTAATTATTCCGAACCTCCACGGCCATAACCACAACCACAAAGAGCTACAAAACAATAAAGAGTCACGAGAAGTCTCTCTCTCTCTCTATTATTTTGTTTAGCATAAACATTTATGTGCATACATCCACTCATATGTGTTTTCTTTTTGCTTTTCACTTCACAAAGTTCACACTCACAGCCGCAGAGAGAATCTGGCAAGTGATTACCATGCGTCCTCATAAAATTAAATTTTATATTTATTATTATTATTATTGTTGTTAAAAAAATAAAAAAATATCCCTCAAAATTTAAAAATATAAAGATACTCGTAAATCAATTTTGACTAAAATTTCATAGAATTTAAGTGAATATTTGTCTGCATTTAAATGACTGTTAAACTGATTTTGATTAAGATTTCTTATACTTCTTCTTTGCACTTTTGGACGGATACTAATGAAGCACTTATGTAGAGACTCGGCTTAACGGAATTCACTAGGTATATTCGATTGGCTAATGTTATACTAGTAGTATGTAACAGTGTTTATTACCGTGATTTGACAAGTGACCATTTTACTACAATTGTTGTTGTTTTCAAACTCATTCCTCCAACACAAGTGAAATGCGAACCAACCTAGACTGGACACGTGTGCTGTTAAATGTGCGACTCGCCCTGTTCCAGGTTTCAGTACTATAAATACAGCTTCTACTTCAGAGGTCCAAAACACAACCACTAGCTACATCATTTTTTTTGTTGACTTATAACATTTATCTCCATTGTCCATTTTTTTCGATACAATTCATTGACGTTATCGTTATTCTTGAAAAAAAAAAAGGTTTCGACAAACGTCTGATAGATATCCGCATTGTTGGAAAACGCCTAGACACATGGATTTTCTCAATGGGAATTTATCTGTTTTCATCTTGATTGCATTATTTTTGAATCCAGGCAATGTGGAAGGGAGATATCACTTTCACAAGAATCAAGGCAAGTCCCCTGATTATGCTCCCAGTGATTCCCCTGTTTATGCTCCTATTCCTGGTTCTCCTGTTTATGAATCCCCTACTTCACAATCTCCTTCATACCCTCCACCAGTTTCTTCAGACCCCATCAGTAGTGCTCCACCTCAAGAACCCGAAAATTCTACTGTCAACTGCGTATTCGACGTGACTTCTTTCGGGGCAGTTGGAGATGGTACAACTGATGATACTGCTGCCTTTAAGTCCGCTTGGAAGGCAGCTTGTGCAGTAGAATCAGCTGTTGTTTTTGCTCCTTCAGGTTACACATTCATGATCACTTCAACTGTCTTTTACGGTCCATGTAAACCAGGCCTTGTATTTCAGGTAAGAATTTCAACATATTACATTTAGCCTCTAGCAATACTACTACTGTATTATTTATCGTAGTTTTGATAAAATCAACATATTATTGATATGCAGGTGGATGGAGTTCTAATGCCGCCCGATGGACCAGATTGTTGGCCTAAAAAAGATAGTGTTAGGCAATGGATTGTGTTTTATAGATTGGATGATCTTACTTTTACTGGTATTGGAACAATAGAAGGGAATGGTGAGAAATGGTGGGATCTTCCATGCAAGCCTCATAAGGTATTTTCTCATCTGCATTTTTATTACGAGAAGAAGCCTCTGTAGTATATGTAACCGTAGAAGTAAAATCTGCGTACATTTCACCCTCAAATACTTCCAAGTAAGATATCTGAGTATATTTGTTTGAATTTATCCACTCTTTAAAATCATCTGAGATTCAAAGTTTTTACTAGGATCCAATAAGTCTAACTCCTTATCCAGGTTATTGATATGTGATGAAATCTGAAACTCTACTAAAGTGCTCTATAAATCGCTATTTCAGGGTCCCAATGGGTCTACTTTGCCTGGACCATGTGACAGCCCTGCGGTGAGTAAAAACCACACAAATTCAACTCTCAATCATTTCTTCATTTGTTCACAAATGATTAAATTGCAGTTATTAACTTATTGTTTTCTGATTTCAGTTAATCAGATTCTTCATGAGCTCAAACTTGGTAGTAAGTGGATTAAGAATACGAAACAGTCCAATGTTCCACATGAAATTTGATGGCTGTGAAGGAGTTCTAATAGAAAAGTTATCCATCTCTTCGCCAAAGCTTAGTCCGAATACTGATGGGATCCACATCGAGAACACAAAATCAGTGGCCATATACGACTCCGTGATCGCGAATGGTAGGTAACAAAAACATTATAAGCAGAAGCATAAGGCTCCACCATATTTGGTATTTAGCTCAACATTGCAGATGTTAAAAAGTGTGCCTCTGCTGATAATTTTGACAGGTGATGATTGTATCTCAATTGGACCTGGTTGTGCAAATGTTAAGATTGACGGTGTCACTTGTGGCCCTAGTCACGGAATCAGGTATGGCATTTTCATTTTATATAATCTTCTCTCGCGAGAAATAATTTCATTCAGATGTTACTATTTGCACAGTCGACATGGACTAATAGTTGTCATGTGGTATGTAGTATCGGAAGCTTAGGGGTGCACAACTCTCAAGCCTGTGTATCAAACATTACAGTCACTAACGCGCTGATCAAGAATTCGGATAATGGTTTGAGGATCAAGACATGGCAAGGCGGGGCAGGATCAGTGACAGGCATATCATTTGAGAACATTCAAATGAACAATGTCAGGAACGTTGTCATAATCGACCAATACTACTGTTCAACAAAGGAATGCCTTAACCAAACTTCTGCAGTTTATGTAAAAGACATTTCATTCAAGAACATAAAAGGCACGTACGATGTCCGAAGCCCTCCAATACACTTTGCATGCAGTGACTCGGTTGCTTGCACGAACATAACGATGTCAGAAGTGGAGCTTTTTCCAGAAGAAGGAGTGCTATTAGATGATCCATTTTGTTGGAATGCATATGGAGTTCAAGAGACATTAACCATCCCTCCAATTGATTGTTTATTAGAAGGTGAACCAGAAGCCTTATCGGAGCGCATCAACTTCGAGTGTAGTTAAGATAATAAAACTTAGAATGCACAACATATATAGCAGTTACATGTATGAAACTATGTAATGATACTGCATATGTACAATTTACTTATAGATGATATAGAGATATATCCCATTTGGGGCTTGTTTCCCTGAATGTGTGATGAGATTGCCATTTTTTTGGTTAAGAAATAATAAGCCTGAGCAGAGCACCCTTTGTTCTTTTGTCATTTTGTCTTCAGACTTGTAGCTCTATCTTATTATGCAGCAAATATTGTGTATGTGATTCCTTTACATGCATGGTCGGTTGTTAGAACAATAGGCTCACATTTGCGTATGGTACTCTCATGAACATTTACGGTAATCCAAAAATTATTCAAAAGGATTAGGTGTGGCAGGCTTAGAGCATTTTCAAAATAAAAAAAGTCTTAACTAAAATCCTAAATGACATATCTTAAATACAAATTGTAATAAATTGGTAAAAATTTGGTCACTCCAATGTGACAATGATCCTCAACTTAAAATAACAACTTATTTAAGAATGACCTTTAGCATTTTCCTTGAATATAACATATAATTTGTTTTTTTATACGAGCTGAAGTAGGATTTGATTTATAAAATTTAAATTGAGAGACTTGATTTATTTGAAAAATGCTCCATTTGAAGCTTCCTTTGTTTTTTGCTAATTTCTAAAATTGAAAAAGAGAAATAATCAAAAAAAGTTCTCAAATGACGTAGACAATTAATAATAAGTTTTAGTTGGAGTACGCATACGTGATACGTATACACGAAAATCCAACATTAATATTAGAAAATCACTAAGCAGTAGATAAGTGACACATTAGTACTCAGATTGACAAAAATCCATTTTTGCATAAAGAAAAATAGGAGAAATAAATTCTTGAAACTTAAATTATTTTATTCCTATTTTAAACAATTAATGCGCAAAATGTAGCCCACCAATTAAGGCCCAAAATGTAGCCCACCACGGACACGACCCGACCCGACCCAGTTCTTTGACAATCTTTCTCAGCAATCAGCTCAGCACAAAACAACTCTGATCGCACTTTTTGATTAATCCTCCACATATCTCCGGTCTCTATTTGATTTCAGGTCAGTCCAATTGCAAACCCCTTTTATTTAATTTTGTAATCTTTATGTATATTATTTTGTGTGTATATATTTTCATTTCTGCAATTAGGTCAACTTTTTGGACTAATTTGTGTGCCCTAATTATGAACTTGAGTTTAAATGAAATGGGGTTGTTTTTAATTATGATAATGACAGATAAAGTTTGAATCTTTGATAGTTTGGTGGTGAAATCAAGAAAATGCCTTCTCTTCAGACTGCTTTGCCTCCCGAACTTGCCAACAATGCTCTTAGAGTTAGCTTCCTTAATCTTTTTCCTCATTTTGTATATATTGTATGTATACATTGTTTGAAGCTTGTTCTTTTGACTAATATTGCCATCAACTTGTTGTCATATATTTTTATGAACTCTTTGACTTGGGAGGTGTTTGGTTTATGGTGTTTGAACTCTGTTAACGGAAATTTGAGTTTTTTTCCCAGGTGTTAGTGTTTGGTTGCCCGGAGTAATTTGTTAGAGTAGGAACCTCATTTCATTTACTGAAGTAGCTCGTTTCTTGTTTACCCTCCTAAAATGCCAAATCATTTATTTCCCCTTATTTCCCCCATTTGCATTCCCGTCTTTCTCATTTTCATCAATAGTTCAAGCGCCCCCTTAATATGTATATATTGATTAACAAAAGGAATTTTTTAACAATATGAAAGGAGTGGGTAAAATCTGGGGCATATTTATTGTTGGTGGGAATGAAAATCAGAAATGGGATTAGGGGTTAACGAGAATGGGAATATTTTGAAATCTCAAGGAGCACGTAGGGAATGATTTATCCGGTTAACGGGAATAAAGATCCCTTTCCCGTCAAGCCAAACACTAAACGCCCTGCAACAATACAGTTTCTATGTTGTGTAGGCCTCTATGGTGTGTAGGCCTCCCTGCATAATTTTCCTCAGGTTCGGTTTTATTTTGATTTTATCAAAAAAGAGAGTAGGTTCGCTTGCATATCATATCAATCACTTAGAGAGACAAGAATGAGGATGAAGTAATTTAACCTGCTTCTTCTATGATTGTTTGTTATCCTTTCGTAGTTTGTGCATGGATGTTAACCAGAGAACTTATTCTTTTTTGTTTACTCTCTTTTTTTTTGGTTTTATAGCTTTATCGGGAATGCCTCAGACGAGCTAAGTATGTTGGTTCCCAAGTATGTGATCCATCTCTATCCAATTCATATTTAATCATATGTTTTTGCGTCTTTAGTTGATTCTGACTTATTTGAAAATCTAGAATGTAGCTTGTACACTATAATCTGTTTATCAGTCAAGGATCGACCTTCAAAATATTTGTGCTTCTCTAGTACCTTCTTTAAAGTTCTCTTAAAATGAATGACAATTATTACAGATTGTTAGTTTTCATCAAATTGCATTACTAAATTAGCAAAAAATTGGATTTTTAAGCTTTGTTTGCAATTGGGACTTGTTTCTTCCCTTTTGTAGGAACTGGATCTCTTCCTGCAGTAATTGAATTAGCTTTTTTTTTTGTGAAATTTCTTTTCACAACCATATCAATTCACCAAATTTATAATCTTTTCCGCTGCAAGTGGTTCATAAAACAGTGGCAGGATTTAGTTATAAAATATTTTTAGTAGATAAAAGATTTAAGTTCTCATCTAGCGAAAATTGTTGGAGCAAGGTTTTGTCTGTTTGTTTTGAGTTCTATATTTTTGAACTTTGTATCTTGTGAACCAAACAATTTTATGATGCGTCCACAAACAGATAGCCGTTGCAAAATATTTTTTGTGAAATAATTTAATCATCCTGAATTTTACTGAAATACGTGATTAACTTGGTCTGTCGATTCATGTGATTTGCAGCAACATAATACACCTCTCATTGTGGAAATGATAAGAAATCAGTTCAAAAGAGATATGCATGAAAAAGATCCAGAAAAGATCAAGCAGATGAAGGATAAGTGAGTTTTACTTTCCCTCAGTTCTAACTTTTTAATTGCGTGGATATTTGTATATATGGTGCACTAAAGGAATGCTCTTGATGTTGAATCAAAGCTGTGTGATATCCTTGTTTGCACGAATTTTGTGGTATTTTTGGTCAATGTTCGAAGCTGATGATGTGTGCACACAGACTATATATGCATCAACTATTTTTTACAGTTACTTTCATTGTTATGCAGTGCTGCAAGGGGGCTTATCAACCACATGTTATTCGAGACAGAAAAGATGTCTGGCCGTAAGTTCACCCACTCTGTTTGATGTCCACCAAGCTTGGGTATGGATTTAGATTTTTCAGTCATTCAGTGAAATAAACAAATATCTTCCAAGATCCTTTCTTGTTCACTTCCAGAAAATGCCCGGAGACTTTTAAAAATAACATGGTGGCTTGTTCAGTTCTTATGCTTGTATCAACATCACCTTGTTTTATGGGAAAAAAAAATTGCTGTGAAGGAAAATGTTAAGATTCAGTTGCTTTTCCATTGTAGAATGACATTTGTATAATTGAACAAAGGCAGAGTTGTTTAAGCTGCAAAGGGGTGTCTATAATTCGCATAATCATCATTTTTTCCTGTCTGACATTTTGTAATTTGGCTATAACTTGTAAGAGAGTATCCCTAGCAGGTGTTATCAAGAGGTTGCAAAAGTTTAGCGGACATGGCACAATTGGTTTCCTACCTAGGAGTTGGTAGGTTGCTCAAAGTTGTCCATCAATATCAAGACACCAACTTTTAGCAACTTCTCAGAATGGTTAAAACACATGTAATACTGTTTTAGTTTATTTTAGTTGATCAGAGATACAGACGAGCTTACTGGAGAAGAGATAAAAGACCCCTTTTGGCACAATCTGGGGTTAAAATATTCAGCCTCTAGAAATGATAGGTGGTAAAGGGACAATTAATGTTAGTGGAATCAAAGTAACAGAATGATGATAACGGTTGAAGACGGTGGTGATAACTAGAACGATAATGGCAGTTTGGCAATTAGAGACAGGTGACAACCGTAGAGGCAATTTTGCAATTTTACGATAGTTGCATGACATTTGAGAACAATTTACCTCCGAAGATGGAAAAGAAAGCACAGCACATTTAACAGAACTGACGACTAAGATACAATAATCACAGCAGACACAATGCTTTCCGGGCATGTTTTATTCTTTCTTGTACATCACTGTTATATATAATTGTAACAGAAGACAACCATTACAGAAACAAAACATCTCTTTTAAACATTAACAAGTTCAACCATACAAAACATATGCATGACAAAATCAGGTAATCAACTGCGAAAGTACATGTGAACGAAGGACTCGAATGTGCAGAAGGTGTGCAAAACAGAGTTATGTGTAGTTCAGCAGAATTTCACTTTCTACGACTACTTATAGCCATGACATGTTGCAATACCCGAACAAATTCACAGAAATAGGTGAAGTCAAAACCTTCTAGTTCTCCAGTATCTTTACACATGTTGGGAGATTCTGAATCATTAGGAGATTTTGAAGAGAAGTTGCATGGATTTTGACATATGATGAAGTCGAAACCGCCAAAGTTCTTCATTAGAGTTTCAATTTTGTTACCTGATAACTTCCGAATGTTATCAAGCTGAACCAACTCACCAGTTTGTCCCGAACTACTCCACCACCTTTTAAGAATCCTACGATTTTTCTCACAGTGCTCTATGGAGACAACACGTATCAAATGAATTCCAAGCCTGTGTAAACTAATTTCTGCCCCTCCGATTCCACTATTGATCGAGAGTACTGTCAATCCTTTAGGATACCGAGATTTAAGTCCTGAAATATGATAGCCCAGTGTATCTATCTGGAAACAGTGTCTGAGTGACTGAAGTCTATCGGTCAGGCTGATCCCAGCAGCCAGTGTGTGATTTACTGGATAGCCCAAAATGCGCTCGATATGTTCTGGTTCCATTGGCTTTAGCTTATTGGGACCCGCCCACAAAAGATTAGAGTTTTGAATTTGATAAAGAAGGTCTTGTTGTATTTTTCCTGTGAGCGACCCTCTTGAATCGACTAACATCCGTTCAATTGTATTACACTCTTGAGAAATACTAGTGGTTTTAGCATTTACAAAGGTGATGTGCTTTCTTGTATCCCAGGGTGGCCACCATTTTTTTGTATCAGGTAATCCTTCTTGAATGCTCATTGGTGACTTTGGCATGATTTCAAACCTATTATCAGATGGAAGATTGTGTACATATCCTTCCTTTCTACTTAAGGCTGAATAAAACCGAGTATCTGCAAACTCTGGCTCAACTGCATAAAGGAACTGTGATACTCTATTCCAAGAGTCACTAGATAAGTTCACAACATGTGCATAAAAGAAGTATGGAGGCTTAGCTACCATTAAATCAACACTTCTGCACGACATAGGTTTTGGCAGTCCCAGCCTAGGCTTTTGAGCTTTGTAAGGAAGTTTTCTCTGTGATACAGGCATAGAGCTGGTTACCTTGGAGAATGTTTGGCTTGCTTCTATCCTTTTAGCATAGCTAGAACTTGGGTTATCTTCGTATTCATCTTTTGACCTTTTCAGGTAGGCAGGCTCATTAATATATTCTTCTTCAACTCTTTTCCTTTTTTCCTCTGTTAAATGGCGGTCCATAGACGAGGAAGTAGCTTCTTGACCACCAAATAATCTAGGTTTCTGGACTGGATTTGACCATATTTCGCTAGGAAGTCTTGAGGAATTCTGCAAAGAAAATAATGAGGAGCAAAGGAAAAAGGTGATAAGCTAACATAAGATCCGTCAATAAAAGCGGTTGCCTACTTTGTGCAGTCATGCTGAAGTTCGACAGAAGTCATATAGTTAGTACGTCAAAAGTAGATTAACAACTTTAAGCTTTGTATATGCGTGTAAAGAGACACTTCTATGTATCGCTTAATATTTAGGCAAATGGCAGTTGGAAGATCAAGCAGTCATTTTGTGTGCTTAAATCAATAGACCAATTAGTTTCAGTTTCACACTAAAAATGAAGTATTTGTAATAGCCAAGTAAAGATGTTCCAAAAATAATTGGCAGGAATAAAGGAAGGAGACCTTATTTCTGCTAGCAGCTTGACCTGAAACTATTGTTTCCGTGAGCTCTGCTAAAGATTTGTCAGAACCTGATAGACATTATGAGAATTCAAGTGTTAGCAAAAAGAAAGACAAATAGTAAAAAAGAAAATACAAAATGTACAATCCACCTTTTAATAAATAACTGTAAAGAATATAATCAAACCTGAACACATGGTACCTCTACCTATTCATATTCTAGTTTTGAGAGACAGCTAAAATCTCAGCATAGCTATTGATGGAAAGTGAACAATGTCAGGAGAAAGCTTATGAAGACCATGATAATAACATTTCTCATGTGAAAAGAAAAGAGGAAAAGGTTTGCTGCATTAAAGCATTGTAGATATGTTCTGAAAAACTGTTGAATTCTATTGCAACAACAATGGCTCTATAGTTGAAGAAACAAGTAAGATATACGTGTGCAGGAATAAGAAGAATTAGCTTGTAATGCTTCACTTGAAGGCACAGTGTCTCACTCGGTCTCACACCTCACTCCATTCACACTCAGAGGATGAATAGCAAATTTTACCAGACACAAATTTGACCGACACCCATCAACTTGGGCTGTCCTAACAGCTCTTCTTCGCAAGAGCATCAATCAAACCCATGTATCTTTGGCTGGAAAGATATAAATTTATTTGTACCTGGCGGAAGTTTTATAGATGACGGCAAACCTCTAAAATGTTTGCATCCAACCCCTATCTAAATTAATTTGTTTTAAGCCAGGTAGAGTAAATGTTGGAGGTTACAAGTTGAAAGAAATGCTTCTTTAGTTCGACTAAGGATCACAAGTCCATGACCCTGAATATTTGTTGGTAAAGGTTGTACAGTGCGACTGACATATTTACTCACCGTTTATCTCAATAGCTGCAGAAATTTCTTGATCAGAAAACCCCATTTCAAGCAACTGGTGCCTCTTGTCCTTGCTTTCTTGATTGGAAGGGCAATCCTAAGGAAAGAGGAAAAGAAATTTAAGCAGCAGAAATATTTGTTAAAAATTTGAAATACACCGCTTGATGCATATTGTGAATTTGATCATATATCCTCCTTAGTTAGTAACACCCTGGTTAAGTAAAAGATCAACTACATAAAGCCCTTTGTTGGCCATTTCCCGAAACTTGTTTTGGTATTCACCCTCAGCACCACTTCATTGAGATAGTTATAATATTTTCTTCTTTCTTCTATATGCACTTGCTTTAGATTGTACTATTAATTTTTCTTTTACATTGTACCATTATTGA